>NC_091821.1:157067275-157371392 GCF_038994185.2 Dermacentor albipictus | reverse complement strand
CAATGTTCAAAAGAGTGGCTTGTTGGGCGAGTTGGTACATGGTACTACATAGGGGAATGCCAGCAAACAGAAAGAAAAACCCGAAAAAAACTGTGAAGACACAGACAAAAGGAACAGGAGGGAAAACAAGCACCATGTCTGTTCCTTTTGTCTGCATCTTCTTTGCGTTTTTTTTTTTCCAGCTTTCCTTCCCATTTGGTGGCATTCCCCTACGTGATGCAATGAGGCCTGTTACCATTTCATCATATTGATATTTCCTTATATGCAAGTCTGATCTAAAAAGCCTTTTTAAATGCTGTACCTTTGATAACATATGGTTCCACAAGATTGGCTGACAGTGTTGCTCATAAATGATAATGAAGATTAAGTGAACAACTGGATCTCCAGTGAAGGTGACCACGAAAGAAAAATACCAATGTTATTATGTAAGAAGTATTTTTACAAAACACCGTAGTGAAGAGTTAAATTTTGATGACCTGGGTTCCTTTTAGGTGCACAAAACTCACTAAAGTGTGTTCTTGCATTACGCATCATGCCCTCCATTCAAGGGCAGCACCACAAGGTGTATTCACAGGGTGTCTGCCAAGTTGATATTTCCAAATCCCTTGAGTTTTCCAGGTTTTCCCTCAGTGCCATTGCAAAAGTCCCTGAGTGATGCAAAACTATATTTTATGTCAAAGGCTGAAACCATATCACCCAATGCTGTCACTCTCTAGTAAGCATGTTGAAAAAAAAAATGACTTAATCCAGTTTGAATAGTAAGGAGTAATATCTATTTTATTTAAAAGGAAAGCAGAAGGAAGATGTTAGTAAAATGCGCAGCAAAAAGAATGGTAAAACCCATTCCAAATTGAGTCTAACATTTTCAAATACGAATGAAAAGGAGATGCATACGTAAGTAAATATTTTTGAATATAAGCTATTTCTATCAACTGATAGCAAGCTCATCGGTATGAGGCCTGAACTTTGTCACAACTAAGATTCTCCTCGGCAGCCGGCAAGTCAACCTCAACTGTCCTGACATACTCTCAGCCCGTACACAACATCTCAGTGTTATGTTTCACTGCTTTAAAGAGTTTATCTTGGTTTAGGTGAGGGACATCTGCATCTCGGCATCAGCCAACACTTTATTTTTTCAGCTCAAACTCCTTCAAAATGGCGGCAGTACGCTTCCTTTCCCGTTCATTCCTCAAGGCGTAAGTCCTTTCTGCTCCTTCCGCCACTCGTTCACCCCACGGACCATTTGAGCATTTTCTTGGTCAGTTGCACATTCCACGTCCAATTTTTTGAACTTCCTAGGGGCCGCGAAAACGTCAGAAAAATTGGCCAGTAGGAAAAAATAAATGCATGTCATTTATAGCCCTTAGGGGCTCAAACCGCCACAGGCACATTCGAAAACGCTCTGAAGGCCTGTCGGTACACGTATTAGGCATATCGGTGCTCGTACCGTGACAGGAAATACCGGGTGCAGGCGTGTATAATTAAGGAATACATACTGTGTCCCGTGGCAACAGCCCCTTCCCACACTTATGCTTCACTGCAACACTTTTGCGCATGCTTCACGAATAAACATTTCTGTACAGAGGCGAAGCTGACTTTCGGGAACCGGCTTTATGAAATGCACCGTGCTTTCCAAGCTACTAAGCCAATCGCGAGGACCACAAAGGTGGTGTCCGTGCCATTGCTGACAGCAGTGAATTCTTTCAATAAAAAAACACGGCACCCAACGGATAGAAGCTTCATGACGAACGTCGAAGACTAGGCCTAGCGTTGCCGCAGTGGTGGCTACCGCAGCCAGCAGATCTGCGTACGAGAGTGCCGGTTCAAGGCGGCGAGATAATCAAAATGGCAGCGTTGGTGGCTTTGATTAATGCAATTTCGGACCCACGGTCAAGGCATAATGTCCGAAAAATCGGACGGCGAAGAGTTCTTGCGTCCAAAATTTGAGATGTTCTGATACATTGACTTTATGGGGTATGTGGTGGTGCTGCGAAGCCGTCCACAAATCATCGGGAACGTGGAAAGTCGGTAGTTGACTGTACACTGGCAACTCCGCCAGCCGACGACTGGGCATCAAAGACGATTCATTACGATTCCTGTCTGTTACTCGAGCCAGCATTACCACGACTTTCGACCCTTTCAATAAAATTACAGCTAATTTTCCCCGATAGAAGCACGAATTCCCCGAGTTTTCTCCGAGTTTTTCCAGACTACTCAATATCCCTGAGAATTCCCGGTTTTCCCGGTTAATAGACACCTGGTTCAGCAAGAGAACAGCCTCGAAGCTTGACATAAGAGCAAATAGCATGCTACTGGTCATGTAGAGGTAAGAATTGTGAGCCACAAGGTGGACCTCAAGATTAGGGCCGTAACTATAAGAACTTACAGAAACTGCACAAATATTAAACACCCAGCACAAATAAATGTTCCCGTGTGTATTTCTGTGAGTTTTATGTTCATTTTACGGGATAAAGACAGGTGCTTACACACAAGCACATGGAAGCAAACACATACTTTGTTGCTGGTTCAGATACCATCATGGTGCACCCAGGCTAAAAAAGAATGCCCAGTCACCTATGGTATCTGTCTCCCCTTGTAGCTGAGTGACCAAGTGTTCCAGCTGCTGCTTCTGATCTGACAGGTCAGCTATCTGGTCCATAGTAGCCTTGAAACGGTCCTCAAGTTGCTGCATGCCTCTCTTCATTTTGGCGTAGCCTTCGCGTGTCACCTCCTCTTGCTCATGTGACAGCAACTCCTCTGTAAAGCATGCCCATAATCACAAGACATGACAGGTATAACACCTGGAAACAAACGCCTTGTGTAATGACAGGCTAAATCTTAACCTTTCTTTTACAGTGTGGATATGCAAAAAAAATCTGTGTATTTACTGCAGCTTTTTGTTCAAAATGCTGTCAATGCAACAGAAAGAGCACTTGTGCAAGCATCAGCACACAGAAGGCAACAGAAGCAGCACAGGCTACAAATGAGTGAAATCATGAAAGAGATGGATTGGACTTTTTATTGCGATAGCATCGTCGCTGCAAGCCGTATGCTGTATGTGCTGTGGTATTCACAGCCCAGTCCCAATAGATGTCACTAACATGTAATAGCTATCATAAAACTGCTTAGTTTAGGCTACTCACCTGCGACATTGAAAAGGGTGATATACTTTCCAGCTATATCACATATGTAAATACCGTATTTATTAAAATCTAGATTGATAGTTTTTTTTTTTCAAATAATCATATTCCAAACTCTAGGGTCGGCTTAGGTTCGAGGATTTTAAAAAACACGCCAGTTTTTCATTGAAACTGCTAAATATGGTGCACAGCTAGCGCCATCCAGAAAAGTCAGTATGGCAGCTGCAACTAGCCGTGCCAGTAGCCAACCGTACACAAGCGAGGTCGCCATTTTGACCTGTGCTGTGTCGGCCATATTGGTGTGCTGCGTGGTGTTATCGCGATGGCACCAAGTAGGAGATGCCACTACAGTGCCGCTTTCAAGCGAAAAGTTATGATAGCCGCAAAGGCATCGTCGAAACTTCAAGCCGGGCGGGACTTCGGCGTCGACAAGAAAAACCATCCGTCGTTGGAGGGGACAACGACAGCAGCTTTTTGCATGCGCTGCAATGAGGATGACATTTAGCGGACCAAAGAAAGGCCGTCAACACGAAGTGGAGACAGTCTTAGCTGACTTTGTTCGGACGCACAGAGCAGCTGCCCTTCCAGTGACAACAGAAGTGCTCCAAGCGAAAGCTAGGGAACTTTTGAGGGAGCGAAGCCCAACGCCAAAGGATGCGCTTCGGCTTCAGCCTCCGACATCGCACTTCAATCACCCAGAAGCTGCCAAGCGATTTCGAAGAAAAGCTGATAGCTTTTCAGCGCTACTTGCTGCGAGAGAGCATGCTGCGAAAAATGTGGGTGTGCCAAGATGTCATGGCATCACGTGTGCCGTCTTCCTGCATGTTTAAACTAGATGGTGCACAATTTTTAGCTTCGGAGACATGTTCAAGCAAAAGGCCAATGAAGCATTTGCTCACCACTGCCGGCACTTTTCATGATAGTGTCATACCATTGCGCGTGACACTATCAGCCGCAGGGGCAGAGTGGATGTGAAAGTGTGGCTGGCTTCGCTTCATACCACCAATGTGAAGACATTGTCGACACGGCATGAAACCGTATCTTTAGTCGCCGACTCTCAATTCAACAAGATGAATTTTTACTCATTCAAATTTGTGTTTTTTGACTGCCCGATACAGAAATGTTGGGAACTCTTTCTTGTAAGAAAAGTGACTGTACTAATTTAAATAAAAGGTCAAATTTCTCTGCAATGAAATTTTGATATAACTAAGCAAATTGACCATTTTACCGACTATGTTTTATGAAGGTTTAACTGTATACTTTTTGCTCTCTTCGAGAGACTGAATGTCCCACCTCACGTTATATTCGTGGTCGCATTATTTATGTACACATAAGCTCCTTGCAACTCTGTCACGTGAAGTCATGTATATAGACATAATGTTTGGCGTTTGGATTACACAACAGCTGGATTATACGACGTTTTCGCACGGTTGTGAGAAAGTCGTATAATCAGGGTTCCACTGTACACATATTTTCTAGAAACAAACACACAAGTCCCTATTTCAATGTCCACTTTGTGGGGATGCGCGACCCTCGCGCCTCCGCTGATGTTTTCCCACATAGCGCGTCTCCTGTGGTCCCGCTTCGCCGCGTGGCCTGCGTGACGTCAGCGCGGACGATGTGGTTGAAGCGCAGTCCGAGAGATGGCGCGAGCGTCGCGCCGCTGCGCGGTTACTTGGGCGCCGAAAGGAAGGCGCTTGCTCTCTTGGGTTGGAGACAGCGAGCAGCACGGTCGTGCCGCGCGTGCAGCTACCCTCTTTCCCGGCGGGTCGGCAAACGGCGCGGACATTCCGCGCGCGCGGCGACCGATGCATCTGCGAGACCGCCTCGCGTGGCCGCCTTCGAACGCGCCACGATTCGCGTGACTATACACGCGAACGACCAGGCGTTGGGATCCAGCATGGAGCGAACATATTCGCTCGCGAGGACGCGGTGAGTCGGACTTCTAGATTTGTCGCGCGCCCATCGGCATGTTTTGTGGATAGCAACTCGGCTAGCAGGCATTGATGTATGAAAGGTGCAATAAATGCCCTTGTGATTGTTTGCACTACTGTGTTGTCGTTCCTTTGTCCCAAGAGTGCGGTGGGAGAATCCCACATCAGACCCCACAACTTAAACTTCAAATCAATTATATTTTAAATATAATTTTCCATTCACCACATTCTTTCCAGGGGAAGACATGTTGCTATGAGGAAATGCCTTTTTCTATATTTCATAGACTACTTGGTAAAAACAAAGTTTGACTATAACTTCACCAGAAAAAAAGAAAAATAAATGTTTTTCTTATATTATTCACTCCTGTTTGTCTAACACACTGCCTTCTTGCACAAAATGAAAAAAAAATTGCTGTGTTTCATCTTTTCTTTTTAAGAAAGGCAGCATTGTTTATTTGGCAGAAATTCATATTTTTTAAAATTTTCTTTTACTACTTGGCCAGTGAAAAATTGGGTCTTCGTTTGTGACAGAAAGAGGCATATATATAGCAAACTTGAGGAATCATCAAGTTGTGGACTCGTGTAAAAATGCATGGTATTTGATCTTTTTCATTCAAAAAATCAGTTTTCTCAGGGCACAAAACCCTCATTTTTTTCAGTTTCCATTATTTTAACTAGCAACATGAAAAATTTTACTCTCACGGTTTCATCATACCACTTGTAAAGTGGGTGTGAGTTTGGGAATAATACACTCATAAAGACAATGTCTCTACCCAACACCCTTTTGTAATTTTTTCCTGCAAATAAATTTATTTCAGTTCACAAAATACACTGCAAATTGAGAAAAGTCGGGCTTAAGGCTGTTTTGCAACACCTGATGAAGGTCTAGCCTCCCCTCAGTAGTTCAAACACAAAGGAGTAGCATAAAATTTGCAAAATGATTTACATAAAGATGTTTGCAAAGTCACTAACTAGAAGTCAAACAATGTTATCATTATGTCACAGTGTAATTAGAAACACTAGTTGCTTTTCAAGGAAAACCACACTTAGTTTTGTGCTTTTGAACAATGCATATGTGATATATAAAACTGCAAAAGAAATTAGAAATGTGAAATATAGAACCTGTTTTTATCTCTCGTCAAATTGCCTTCATTAAAAATGAAATGAAGCTGGCCTAAATGATAAAGAAATGGCCAGTTTTAAGGTTTGCTTCCAACCTTATGGGACACTCGGTATAAATTAGCATTCAATTGTGCAATATAGTAGACTTTCATTATTTGATTTTTCTATTAAGTTGATCCCAACCGAAGGTCCCAGATAGCTGGTGCCCATGCATATCTAAGGGCCCAAACTTTCCTTATTTCGATCCTAAAACAGGCCTTCACCAGATACTTTGAACTTGACCTGTCAGCACACACATGCCTGACCTTAATGCCGACCCCTTTGGTGGCAGCGTCAATCTCAGTGGAGTTTAGGGGACAAACATGTTGGACACGCTACCAAAGCTCTCGCTGAAAACACCTATTTTCGGCCTACCTTAGGAACATTTTCAAGCAGTAACCGTAACTCATACTGTCTGATTATGGTATTTACCAAATTCTAATGTGCTCCTTTTTGTTTGTTTGCAAAAATTGGGACAAAAATTGCCTGTATGGTGCAACTGGGTACAAAACCAAAATTGTCTTCGGGGCATTTGTATGCTTTACCGCAAAACACAAATCTTTTGCGGCGAAGCTGGCTTTAGTAATTGTGTGGTGAAGCTGCCATAACAAAATCGGCTGCCATTGTGCAACACATATAACGTCCTTGCCCATTTTTCTTGCTAAAAAAAAATTGGGAGCGTATTAGATTACTACTTTGTTTAAAAGTTTTAATGTAATTTATATGTAGTTTTCTACTATGGACAGTGGGCGTGCATTTGATTTGGGGGCGTGTTAGAATCAGGCAAATACTGCCAAGTGAATAAGTGGCGTGTTCTGGATTTTTTTCTGCACCTAGTTTAATTCGACCTGCTGAATAATTCGATCAATTTCATTGGTCCCATCAGGGTCGAAACAATGTAAGTCTACGTTACAATGGGAAACATGACTTAATTCACTGCAGTGTATCTCTGCCACAATTTTTCTAATTCCAAGAACTTTCTGCCTGACCTTCACTCTTTTTGAACTCCAACAGCTGATGTTGAAGTGCCTCTCTCTGCGTCCGCTGTTCATCCAGCTGGTGAACTAATTGGTCTCGTTCAAGTTCCAGCTGTTGCACAGAAGCTGATAATGATGCTACCTGAAAAGCAACAGGTAGACCCCTTTGGAGCTTGGGAACAAAACTCATTGGTGAGAACACAAAACATAGCAATAGACATTTCTACACTAGTTATCAAGAGATGAAATTTGGTACATGAAACCAATGGCAACTACTGCACCTACTGTTGCATCCGGAGCAGAATATAACATTTCTCAGTTAAGAAACATAAGGCTATATTCCTTAGTGTTTTCTATTTTTAAGTTTCCAATGCCAGAGAATATATGAACAGAGAAAAATATGAACATGAAGCATTGTGCATTTATCCACCAACAACTGAATGATTGCATTTACTCACATGCTTGCGATTGCAGGTGACCTGCCACTTTTTTTTTACCAGCACTCAAAAAAGTGTTAATATTTTTATAGTCAGCACAGCTTTCACAAAACCGTCATGGCTAAAATTTTTCTACAACACATTCTCCAGCGCTGCACTGCAGCATGCCTTTAATTTATCTCTGCTTCATTTTTTTATCATATTGTACTCGGTTCACTAATCCATTCGGTACTTTTCAAACATCAGGAAATTACAAGCATGCAAATAGATGCCCCGTCGATTCTTTTTTCCTGATCATATGGTTTTTATGTCACAAACGCAGCTGTATACATTGTAACTCATTCAAAACAAACGGAACAATACGCACATTAGTACAAAATTTTAGGTAGCAACGTTAAATGTTATCTGAAGGCTAGATCCAAGAAAGAAGCACCCTTTCTAAAGATAAACAGTCCTGGCAAACTCTACTTCAAGGTTAACATTCTGAGACAAAGGATTTATTATTATACTGCCCTTATACTGTCATTATTGTTGCTGCTGCTGCACACATGATCCTTGCAATACATTAATAAAGTAGGGCTGGAATAACGTAACGGTTCCATGCCAGTGCAATTCCTTTTCGTGCTCAGTCAACGGCCAGAGCGGTGCTCCGACTGCACTATGAACAGGATTAGCTAGCAATGAATGATGGATGACAACAGTGGCATAGAATTGAGCGGAACTTATCACCTACATTATACCAGATCAGAATTCTTCATCAAGGGCTAGTCATTAAAAATAAAGATAACAAAGTGGAAGAAAGAAAAAACAACTCCAGAATGTGAAGCCTGCAATTCATAGCACATGCTGTCACACCAGTAACCTATACTTATTAAAGTAGTAATAAAACATGTTTTACCACGAACCAAATGGGAGTAATAAATAAATAACAAATTTTCACTCCTTAACAAATAAACTGAAATTATGAGAAAACCATACAAACAGCTGTAGAATGTACAGAACACATGATAATATACCATATTTACTCAGTTTACAATAGAATATCTATGGCATGAAATATTTTTATCTATATAAAAGACTTGCTTGAAGCCCCTAAAACAGTTAAAACAATGTCATTCCACACTTTCATACCTGTGTACCACCTCATTTTATGAATCAAACATGGGAATGGAGGTTATATAACCTGCTCAAATAATTGTATTAGAAGTGTGGAGAATCATTTATATAAAGAAACAAAACAAGAGGCCTGAGGCACAAAGCTTTAAGCCACACACACACATGGAGATAGTGCATGGGAGACACATCCTTCATGTGACACATTTTGGCAGCAGTGAACTAACGAAGTCCTAAAGAAATAAAATGCTGGTCCTCTGATCCTATCACTCCGTTTCAATTCCATGGATTATGCAAGATTTCAGAATTCATAGGATTGAAAGCCCCCTTTTTTCATGTGTGTCCAAAACTACCACTAAACAACGTTATTAAGATCTTTACAAATACTTTGTCATGAGTCACCAGCAAGACCTGTATGACAATGTAAAAAAGACAAAGACGCTGGTCAACGAAACGGAGAAGGGACCCCCAGGCAAGAAGCACGTGAAGCACGAAAGAAGAAGAAAGAATTAAGAAAAAGAAGACGCAGGCAGAGATGAGCTGGAATTGCTGACGTGATTGCGAGGCAAGACAGCGACATCTCCAGCTGTGCTCTGAAGATGGGAGGCAGCAGTTTCGGGGACCACAGACTGGAGAGGGGACGATCTAGCTGAACACGCTGATCAATTTTTGGAGGCACAGGGGCTGAGAAACCTAGGAAAAGTGAAAAAGGACCAAGCCAGAGAGAAAGTAGACAAGGCAAAATATGAGCCTCAGGAAACCGTGCACCCACCCCAATTAAGGTGTTTCCTCTGTAATCGTACCGGGCACCGCGCTGTTAACTGTCACGTAGGCAACAGCTGTTCCCTCCAACATATAGTGTGTCAATTATGCAATAGAAAGGGACACTGTGCGAATGAGTGTAGGTCTGGCACTTCACAAAAAACAGCGTGCATAATAGGCAAGTGCGGAAAAACAGACTCGCAACCGAACTGTGCAGAGGTGAACCAGGTTCAAGAGAGCCAACAGATACCAAGGGAAAAGCGGAAGGAAGGAGACCCAAACGAACAAGCTCTACCTGTCATAGAAGGAAAGGTTCATGGACAACGGGTAATAGTGCTCAGAGATAGCGGCACAAATGCGGTTTTAGTAAAGAGGAGCCTGGTACGTGATGAAGATCTGAGAGGAGCGCTAACGCAAGTTACCTTGGCTGACAACACAGGGAGGTACCTACTTGAAGCCTGTATCCAAGTCTCCACACCGTATGATACTGGGTGGATTAAGGCAAAATGCCTTGAAGAGCCATTATACAATCTAATTCTATGCAATGTATCTGGAGTAGGGAGAATGGATGATCCAGATTGGAGCTGGTAGAGAAGTACAGCTGTCGCAGTAAGAGATGAATGACTGTGGTGAACAACCAGGTCAAGAAGTGAGCAAGTAACAGCTGTACATCTATAATTCATTCATTTATAATTCATTTATCCAGAGTCTACTATATACCACAAAAACTTGTACATAATGCAGACCAGCATAAAATAAGAGGCGGGATTTGAGGATAGCGAAAACGTGAAAAAAAAAAAAATGTTGCCTTCATGTACAATACAAGTGAGAGAAACTTCAATTAAAATGGTGAACTACCTCCTGGTGGCACAGTTGCCAATATTCTCTGCAGCTAAAATAAGCTTCCTCCTGAAGGCAGCCAAGCACTGCTTTTGCGGTCCTGAAATTTTGCTACTACACTGTAGAGAAAAAATGCAGTTTGCCTTCACGTGGTTAGTATGTTAGTTCGTATGCTGCCGAGGTGCGCACTTGCTTGCTATATCGGCATATTATGGCGGCTATCTACACCGTCTCAAGATGGCACCTCCTGTACACTAGAGGACGATAAGGATGATGGTAGCCGTGCAGCAATAACGAAACCAAAATTCTGAGCCCAATTTTTTTACTCAAACTTCGCTTCGGATTCCCATATAGTATTATATGTGGTGTTTGCAGTACTTCTTTCACCCACAGAAGTCTCAAACCATTCTAGCCAACTCTCCAATATGTCTACTTAAAAAAAATAAAAAATAGAGGCTCTTTATAGTCATGTTATTTCGCATTTTAAATCACTGCGAATTTGCAACAACATATGGTGCATGGAAACAGCCCCTGCCTTGCAAAGGAATTTTGTATTTTTCTTGTGATGTGATGAACCCGAGTGCACTGACCATACTACAACATGTAACGCAGCTGGGAAACATCAAGGTCCGATCCATCGTGCCAACGAATGGTGCCACAATAACTGGAGTCATCTATGACATTGACAATGAAATATCCAATGCAGACCTCCCAATTCTCATAAAACCAGCAAGCGAACACAACGTGATTGTGCATGTTGGTCGCCTCGGCAACACACGTTGTGTGAAGATAACCTTCAAAGGCGACTGCCTTCCACCCTACGTGAAGGTCGGCCACTTTCGCCACCAGGTTCGACCATTTATTCCAAGACCAATGCAATGCTTCAATTGTCAGAAGATTGGACATGTGAAGGGTGTTTGCAGAAATTCGGCCGTGTGCCCTCGATGTGCCGAACCCCACTCAGAAGACAACTGCAGCGCAACCACGTTCAAGTGTCCTAACTGTCAAGGTGATCACTGCGCCTCTTCCAAAGACTGTCCCCAGATCAAGAAAGAGTTCACCACTCTTAAGCAAATGGTGAGAGACAACTCTACCCACAAAGAGGCCGCTGTGAAAGTACGGCGAAGACGACGTCACCGACAACGGTCTTCACGGCGGAAAACATCAAGCTTTCAGGAAAAGTCCCCTCGTCAAGCATCATCATCAGCGGACGTTTCCAGTACTCCGATCACCAATGTTGGAAGGGAGCAAACTGCCAGATCTCTCTCCACAAAGGAATGGCCACCACTTCCGCGTACACGACCGCCAGAAGAGCCGCAGAAGAAGCCGCCCCCAGTACAGCAAGGTGCTGTATCCGAGGAGTCGCGGAAAACAGATGAGCAAGTGACAGCACTTATTAGGCCTTTAATGAATGCCATTCGCGTGCTGCTAAGCAACATGCACACACCGTCTGCCAGAAGTGCGCTTCAAGTACTGGACGCTCTGAGTCCGGTGCTTGCAACCCTTGAGTAGATCATGGCTCCACAGCCACGATCTTTTAGGGAAGAGGTCCGACAAGCAGCTATTTTTCAGTGGAATGCCCGTGGACTCAGAGCGCGCCTTTCGGATTTCCGTCGCTTCGTGTTCGCCAATATGTTTCCCATTATCGTCATTTGCGAGCCGAACTTATTGAACAAAATCAGGCTTTCTGGATATGAATCATTTATGTCGTCAGCTGTTTATGAAAACAGTAAGGTTTTGGTGTTCATTCGCCGTGACCTCACCTACACTCATCAGCCTGTACCACCTAATGACAGTAATCAATATATATGCCTAAACGTAAGGAAAAAGAATCTGGCCTTCACTTTTGTAGGCACCTACCTATCTCCGTCAAGTCGATTTGATTACAAAAGACTACGAGACATCCTTTCCTCAACTTCCAATCCCTGGGTCATCACTGGAGATTTCAACGCCCATCATACACTCTGGGGAAGTCCGATCATCAACGCAAGAGGCAGAGCTCTGGTATCTTTCGCCTCCAGTAATGAACTTTGGCTGCTGAATGATGGAAGCCCTACGTTCTTACGTGGCTCCACGTACAGCAGCTGTCTTGACTTGGCTTTCGTCTCACGAAGCCTAGTCAGACATGCAGGGTGGTTTGCGGACATAGAGACGCACGGAAGCGACCATATCCCCACGTACATCAAGATCAGAGGATTGACCGCTTCCAAAATACGGGATACGATCCAAAGAGTGGACTGGCCTAAATTTCAGTCTATTATGGAAGAACACTGCGACGCCAATCCATCTTTCGACTTGGAAGAGGCAATCAAGAGCGTGGTGCAAGACACTATGCGTACTCTAACATGTTCCTCGAAACTTAATGATTATGATGTGGAACTAGAACGACTTCGAGCAATCCGACGACGTGCTGAACGAAGATACCGACGTACGAAAACAATGGACGATCTACGGACCGCCAGGCGCACGCAAAAGAAGATACAGCGCCGGTTAGACAAGCTCGAATCGCAACGTTGGGCTGCCTTCTGTGAGTCGCTAGAGCCACGCAAGCCTTTATCGCAACTATGGAGAACGGTGCGCGGACTGCGGACACTTCCCGTACAGCGATTCCCATTCAAGGCACTTGCCCTCTCTCAAAAGAGATCGGAGATTGACGTGGCAGAGGATTTCTGCGCCAGATTATCCGGCCAACTCACAGCTACCAACATTCCATCGCCTTCGAGCAGCTGTCCGCCACCACGTGATCACCGGTTGGATCTACCATTCTCGATCCACGAACTTAAGGCAGCATTAGCTTTGTGTAGCCGCACATCAGCGCCAGGACCTGACGGAATTTCCTACCGAGCTTTGTGTCACCTGGGGGAGCGAGCGAGAGGGGTTCTTCTTGAGGTGTACAATGAATCTTGGAGAAATGGCACGCTACCAACAACCTGGAAGACAAGTCGCCTTGTTCCACTGCTGAAGCCTGGCAAGTCGCCGTTGGAGCTCTCCTCATATCGCCCGATCGCTTTGGCGAGCTGTGTGGGCAAAGTAATGGAGAGGATGATCCTAGGACGCCTGGAGTGGTACTTGGAGTACCACAACACCTACCCAGATGCCATGGCGGGCTTCTGACGCGGTCAATCATCGATCGATAACGTCGTCGACCTGGTCACCTACATTCAACATGAGAAACGCCGTAAGCGTCTCTGCGCATCCTTATTCCTCGACGTTAAAGGGGCGTATGACAACGTTACGCATGAAGCCATCCTCTCTGCTCTCGCAGAGGTAGGAGTGGGTGGTCGGATGTTTCAATGGATACGGAGCTATCTATCCATGCGATCCTTCTTTGTAAGCACCGAGGAAGGCCATACTTCTCTACATTATAGCTACCGCGGCGTCCCCCAGGGCGGTGTACTTAGCCCCATGTTATTTAATCTAACACTAATTGCTCTCCTTGAGCACGTGCCAACCACAGTCAAGCTATCAATGTACGCGGATGACATCTGCATATGGACATCTGCAGTAACACGCCTACAGCTGCGAGCGAGAATTCAGAAAGCCGCGACACAAACTGCTGTCTACCTCCGTAATCGAGGCGTCGAAATTTCCTCCGAGAAATGCGCACTAGTGCCATTTACACGCAAACCCATGGTAAACTACAGTGTAATGATAAATGGCCAAGTAATACGACGGGTCTGATCGTACAAGTTTCTAGGTGTCATAATCGACAGGGACTTGTCATGGAGCCCACACATATCTTACGTGAAAAAACGGTTGACAGGCATATGCCACCTGTTCAAATTTTTCGCTGGCAAGACCTGGGGAAGGTCGCCTAGTGCCATGTTACAACTGTACAGGGTGCTTTTTCTGGGATTTCTGCAGCTTGCCAGCAATAAACAACACAGGCAAAACGAATCTACGCACTATACAAAGTCTTCAGGGTCAAGTGCTCCGGATCTGTCAAGGCCTGCCTCAGAGTGCTTCAACAGTGGCTACGATAGCAATCGCTAGAGACCACCTTGTCAAGACCCACATTGAAATTGAAGTACTCAGGACCCATATAAGGCATCTAGCCAGGACTCCTCGTCACCATTTAGCCTCTCTACCAGCGGACAGGCCACACACATCTTTCAGCCAAACGATAACTGCATATGATGAATCATTGCCAGCTTGTTTCACTCCGGCTGCGAGACCTTCGATCCCTCCATGGTGCCTCGCTCAGCCGAAAATCAACCTCGCAATACCTGGTATCTCAAAAAAAGCTGATCTGTCATCACCAGCCCTTAGACAGCTCACGCTACTATATTTGTACGAGAATTACCGTGACTCTACGCATATTTACACTGATGGATCTGTCCTTCCAAGCAGCTCCGCGGCGGCAATCGTCATACCAGCGAAAGCTACAACAATCAAATTTAAGACGATCCACGCGACAACATCGACAGCAGCAGAGCTTGCAGCGCTCTTTACTGCTCTTCATCACATTGGTGATGAACCGCCACACAAATGGACATTATTCTGTGACTCGAAGGCGGCACTGCAGTCTCTACTGTCACCTTTACGACGCGGACCGCACGAACAACTAATATTCCATATTACAGAGACATTACACCATATAAGTGATGCAGGCCACGACATAACCTTTCAGTGGCTTCCAAGTCACTGCGGGATTGTCGGCAATGAACGGGCGGATCACGCTGCCCACTCAGCCCATACTGAGGAGCGCTACGTCCCCATTCCTCTTTCTAGAACTGACGCTGCACGGAAGCTCCGCCTACTTGCTCGGCAGTGCACCGCGTCGCAATGGAATGAGCCACATTTAAGAAATCCGCGACTGCACTCACTTGATCCAACATTAAGTCTTCGAGCGCCATCACAGCTTCGCCGTAGAGACGCCACGCTTCTATATCGACTTTGGTTGGGCGTTGCCTTTACTAAAGCCTATGCCTTCCGCATAGGGATGACCAACACCCCAACCTGTGACCACTGCGGCCATGAAGAATCAATTGGCCATATTTTGTGCACCTGCCCGCAGTACAGTCCACAGAGGGCATGCCTCAGCCAGGAACTAGACCAACTGGACGACCAACCGCTATCCGAAAAAAGAATTCTGCAACATCGAAAGGACCTACCGTCACAGAAGAAGGCCGTGCAAGCGCTTTTGCGCTTCTTGCGATCTACCGGCCTGTGTGAACGACTTTAACTGGAACGCCTTTTGTGTGTGTGTCTCCATGTGTGCGCGTTCGGTTTTTTTTTTTGCGTTTCCCTCTCTGTCATCTTTCTAACCCCTATCCCCCATCCCCAGTGTAGGGTAGCAAACCGGAGACTCATATCTGGTTAACCTCCCTGCCTTTCCTCTTCATTCTCTCTCTCTCTCTTTCTTCTAAAATATACGCTTTCGGAAAAAGAAAGGCAACTTTTGTGCTATTGAATGATGCGAGTATAACATGCTAAAAATCAATTAAATCGAATTTATGAGATTTTGGTCATATTTCTATCTTTCATGGAATCTTGCTTTCATTTCTGCATGTAAAAAGCAACTTTCATCAGATCCAGTGTTATGATTGTGGCCCTCATCAGTTTGTTTTTACTGAAGGATACAGACACAAGTCCTAGTAAACCAGTCCTGCATGACAATCTGAGCATACACCAGCACGCTAGGGCACTAATGACAAGCAGTCAATACAGCTTGAGGCTAATGACTGGACTTGACTGCAGAATAACTTGGTTTTGTAATGAGTTATTTCAGTTTTAAATTTCAAATAGGTAAGAAAGAGCAAAATGGAAGATCTTACCAAGTCATGGACTTTGCTAGAATCTTTCTCCTGTACATCAACAGCCAGTTGTGCCCTTTCAGCCAATGCCTTTCGAAGGTCTGAGTTCTGCGTCACCAAGGCATTTGTTCTAGCCTGGAACAAAATATGCACAAAAGCACTGCAAATATATGTACTACTTGTTACCCTGGTTAAAATAGCGAGGTAACATCATTAGAAGCTCTTTGGATTTGATAGATAACTATTGATAGAGTACATTCGTATATCTTTTTAAGAATATGAATACAGTTGAACATACAACAATATTCAAGTGCCACAAAAAGACCACTGTTATGACTGACAATTGTTATAACTGGGTTGCATGAAAAAAATCGAATTAAGGGGATGGCAGAGCTGTTGCGAGAAAACTACAACGGCGGGGAGGCCAGTGCCCTTTCCTGCCACATTCCTTTATCCAGCTGCTGATTGTGTTCACTCATTTAACTGTGTAACTCTGCTTCCTGCGTGCTCCAATCGTGTGTAACAAGCCGTGACTGTCGGCATTCAAGAATGGCACTGCTATAACAACTGCAAAGAGAGGTCACAGGCAACAAGCGACATGCAAGCTCCAGTGAGGCACCGCTTTGGCGGCCCAAAGGGGCCTTTTAAAGAATGCGAGAAGGTTGGCACGCTAGCCTGTCAGCTTGAGAAATCCAGAAGAAACTCAGGGGCAAGTTCGCCACAAGCATCTCGCCACATACTTCTCACTGGCTGGCACAAGAAAACCCCATGTCCACCAGCCTTGCTTGCTTTACGCGAAGCTTGCCAACATCCTTCTCCAAGGCATCTAGGTGTGCCACATAGTGCAGCGGAAGGTCCCTCACGAATACGAAGCCCCAGAGAGACTTCAATCATCTGCAGGGTCTCCTGCAAGGACCACTGAGGCAGCCTGCCCTACTGCATCATCACTACCACCATTGCCGTCACTGTCGCCATTGCTATCTTAAGCAAGCACTTCTGTGACAATCGCATCATCAGTTAGAAGCACTTTGTTTCCAAATCTACAGCAGTGTGCTTTCTTTGTGCACTGCTTATGATCAGCTGGCGGATCTGCCATCTTCCGTTTTGGTGGTGAGTCAAACAAGGCAGAAAAACCACATGGCCAGGAACGACTTCCACGCAACTAACAAAGATGACCACGAGCGACGATCTGTTGGCAGAAGTGCGCAAAATGGGGGGCCAGCGAGCAATCTGAGAACAGCACAGCACTGTCAGCACAGTTGGCGTGGTCCATTTTAATTTCAGAGGGTGGCTATGGGTGCAGCCCATTTGTGTTTGGAGGGGTGGAAGGACAATGGGAGAGAGGCACGTGTGGCTGGCGATGCGGAGACGGCTGGAAAATGAACACATGGAGGCCACTGAGGCAGCGGGCGATTGTGCAGTGGCTCGAATTGCTTGTTTTCCTTTTTCTTTTCAAGGATTTTGCATTTCATTACTTTTTGAAACAGACACCGAGCAACCAGACTTCATTGTTATAGTAATCGACAATGCGGCATAGGGGTAGTATAGTAAGCATGCTATTTCACCATAAAAACATACAAAAGTTGATGGTGCAGAAACTTCTCATTGTTAAAACGGATATATTGTTAAAACCGGTATCGTTATAAGTGGGTTCAACTGTATTCAAAATTATGTATATTTAACAGCTAGCATAAAAATGTAAGATATGTGTGAAAGAGGACAGCGGCAGCATGGTGAGTAAGAGAAAGGACTCTGACTTTGAGATGTTAAAAGTGTTTCAAGGGAAATCTTCAAAACTTATTGGTGGGCTAGCTGATTCTTATAATAAAGTGGTCTAGCACAAAGAAAATCCATCCATGAAAGTAACTGCTTGTCCTGTTTTCCTTGTAACACATACACTGTGTGAGCATTAGATCACCTGGTATGCATTGTCAATGTTTGACTTGGTCCCTACACTTGAGGTGCTAGCATATAGCAAATAGAGATCTGATCGGAATACTATATCTTGACATCACTTTACTCGGTGCTAACCATGACTTGCACTTACGTCCATTTGTGCCCATGTATTTGCCTACTATCTACTACTGCTGAATCGCCACTACACTGGACTTCCATGAATTCAACGCTGATTAATTCTATACTCCTTTTATTCCTAACATGATACAACAACAACAAAAATTCATGCTTTTTAAACACACTTTGTATGCTTACAGGGTTGAGTAGAGTAAGCAGAAACTACCTGCTGCCAAATAGTATAGCCACAGAAGAAAATAGGACAAAATTACGTGAGATGAGAATTCAATACCAATAATTCTGACAGGTGTCAAAGCTAACAAATGTTTCATATAAGGTTCTGACTGTAAATCATCATAGCTTTCATAAAGGGCCCCAGCCATCTTGAAAACGATGAGTTGCTAATGTACAAATATTTCTAATTTTAAACCAGTGTGAACCTGCAATGGTCATCAATATTCACCATGTGACACACTGTGAATAAAACATTGCACCACCATCTTGGGAAGTGTGGAAACTGCACAAGAAACGTCCACTGAGATATGGAAAGACATGAAATGAGCACTGATTAACAGCTTTGTTTATTGCATCACACAATAAGCAAGTTCTGGAACCACATGTGATTTTCCACAGAACGTCTGGTGACAGTGTGCCAATTTAGGTGGTCGAAACATACATCAGCAAAAGGAACAGCACTTTTGAATGGGGCAAGAGTAAACAAAAGACAAAAAAAGAAAAGAAAGAAAAGGAATGATTTGGATAAAGAAAGCACAGAAAAATATTGCCGCCATACCACTGGCCTAGTCTACTTACAAGGGCATTTTCAAGTTCTAAGCATGGCTGAGATACACAGTTTGTTTTTTTGGTTAGGCTGATAGAAGGCATACAGACCCAACTTCTGCCATTCATTATAATTACATAGGTTTCTAACACTAAACGTGCACAAGTGTCCTTGAAGTGCTTCAAGCACATTAGGCTTCTGAAAGTCAAGTTTGCATCTACAGATTTTGCAGTGGGCAGCCATCATGTTATCGCCTCTTGGTTCACACATACAAGTCACATATTCACTCATCTGCCTATTGAGGCATCTCCCCACTTGTCTAACATAAAAGCAAACATATGACAAAGGCACATTGTAAGCCACCCCTATTGAGCACTTGATAAGCAACCTGGCATTGCCACCAGAAATCGTACTGCTAAGGTCTTCTAGGTTCACTTTCACGCACAATAATTCAAGCTTGGAAGCTTATACGGTACCAACAAAAACACTTTGATGTCTGTCTTTTGTGCCACCTTTTTGATCTTGTGGGACGTGTTGTGGACATAGAGAAAGACGCTTTTTGCCTTGTTTTTGCTGGCAGAGCTTTCAATCTACAGTTCAGCCCACTTATAATGCAAGCGTTTATAGTGCAGGACCAGATATAAAGCGGTCTTTTCAGACTCCCATTTACCTTCCCTTAGAACACCATGTATACGCATAACTCTTATAGCCCAGCCATGCGAGGCGAAATACTGGTTATGATATGAGCGCTGGAGACAAGCAAGGCAGTGAATGTGCTGCTCAACATGCGACAGCAGAGAGGAGACAGATGAGAGCAGTGCTTAGGCAATTTGAAGGAGGAGGAGGAGATACGGAGTGAATTAACGAGAAAGAGGTTGTAGCGGCGCGGCGATGGAGCTGCGCACCACCCCCGCAGCCATAAACAACTCCGCGGGGCGTCCCGCGGGCCTCCCGTAAGCGGACCTTCGCGAGTGTTGACACCAGGCACACGGACACATGATCCGACTCATTGTGCCGAACGTCGTGCGCGAGCTCCCTTTTCTTGTTACTGTGTTTACTGCCTTCCTTTCGCACTAGGTCCGTGCACCGCACTTCTCTATGCTCCTTTTCCCTCTTTTCTCCTCTCGTTCTCTAAAGCCCTCGCCACTTCGGGCGCGCTGCGCGCGCCCGCTCAATTCTCTCTTTTGACAGAATAAACTAGACCTTGTTACCGAAAAGACGTGTGTCCGTCTCGTTTACCACGGCTCAACAAAGTGGTGACCCGTAGTTTTCTTCGCGGCACTGCCGAAGTTATTGTGGAGCCATGCACAGCAACGAGATGCAACCAGACACTGAACCTACGGGCACGACCGAGCAACAAGACGTCTCTGCAGTTTCCATCCGACTCCCACCATACTGGGACCGCAACCCTGCAGTTTGGTTTCTGCAAGCGGAATCGCAATTTATTCTCTCTGGCGTTCGCACGGAACAACGCAAGTACCACCTAGTTGTTTCGGCACTGTCGCCTACTGCTGCAGAAGAAGTTGCCGACCTGCTTTCTGGACCGCCTCCCGCCACTCCATACAGCGATCTTAAGGCTGCCCTTCTCGAGCGCACAACAACATCGCAGCGAGCCCGCATGCAACAGTTGCTCTCCGCTGAGGACTTGGGAGACCGTCGGCCAAGCCAGCTCCTTCGCCGTATGCGACAGCTCATGAGCGACAACACAACAGTAAGCGATGACCGCCTCCTGCGGGAACTGTTCATGCAGCGCCTTCCAGTAAACGTTCAGATGGTACTCGCTACAGCCACGGTGATGGACCTCAACAGCCTGGCCAGCTTGGCGGACAAAGTCATGGAGGTGGTGACACCAGCGGTGTGCAACGTAACATCATCAAGCACCACTGCGAGTTCAGCCCCGCAAACATCATCCTCCGCCGATTCTCCCATCGACGTGCTCTGCAATCGCCTTGAACAATTAGTGTGTGCTGCGGAGCGTCATCGCACTTCACCCCGTCACGGAAGGTACCGCAGCTCGAGTAGATCACGGCGTCCAAGAGAAGAACGCTCCCGGTCTCAAACGCCACCACGGGTATGCTTTTATCACCGCCGCTTCGGGCAGGAGGCGCGCCACTGCCTCCGTCCTTGTGCATGGCAGGGAAACCAGCCGGCCGACCTTTAATGGCGACAACCGGTCAGGGCCAAAGCAAAAGTCGCCTATTTCATGTCATGGACAGAACCACAGGCCAGCAATACCTGGTGGACACCGGGGCGGAGGTCAGCATTATTCCCGCGCAACGTTCCGACCGAACTACACCGCCGACCTCCTATCTTCAAGCTGTCAACGGTAGCAGGATACCTGTTTACAAGTCGCGGTCCCTCACCCTGAATCTTGGCCTGCGCCGCGTGTTCCGTTGGGTTTTCCTCGTCGCTGACGTTCGCCGTGCTCTTATTGGCGCTGATTTCCTGGACCACCATGGACTGCTGGTCGATGTGAAACGCCAACGCCTGCTGGACACTGCTACGTTGCTCTCTGTTCATGGCGTCGTTTCCTGTGACTCGCCTATAGTCGCCCCAACCACAGCAATTGCTGGTGATCCTTTTGCTTGCCTCCTTCAAAAGTTCCCCAACCTCACGCGACCACCAGACTGGACAAAGCCCGTACAACATGATGTACGTCATCACATCATAACAACTGGTCCACCTGTATTTGCTCGCCCACGACGACTCGCCCCGGACAAACTCAAAATTGCCAAAGCAGAGTTCGAACACATGTTAGAACTTGGAATCGTACGACCATCGTCCAGCAGCTGGGCGTCCCCGCTCCATTTGGTCCCCAAGAAATCAGGTGACTGGAGGCCGTGTGGGGACTACCGATCCCTGAACGCAAAAACCATTCCGGATCGGTACCCACTGCCTAACATCCAAGATTTCACGTCGGCACTGGATGGCACTACAGTGTTTTCCAAAATTGACCTGGTGCGAGCCTTTCACCAAATTCCTGTCGCACAAGAAGACATTCCAAAAACAGCAATTACTACCCCATTTGGCCTCTTCGAATTTTTGAGAATGCCTTTCGGTCTCCGAAATGCCGCACAGACATCACAGCGGTTCATCGACACAGTCACACGTGGTCTGCCTTTCGTTTTCGCCTACGTTGACGACTTGCTTGTGGCAAGCTCATCCCACGAAGAGCACCTCCAACATCTCCATCAGCTCTTTGAGCGCCTATCAGCAAATGGTATCGTCGTCAACACTGCCAAGAGCGAGTTCGGAGTACCATCACTTGATTTTCTCGGCCATCGCTTGGATAACAACGGCATCCGCCCTCTTCCCCACAAAGTGCAAGCCATCATGGAGTTCCCCAAGCCAGCTTCAATCACTAAGCTGCGCCAGTTTCTAGGCCTGGTAAACTTTTACCGCCGATTCATTAGAAACTGTGCTATGCTGCTGGAACCCCTCGAGCGTTTGCTCTGCGGCAAACAATCGTCAACCGCACTGCCCTGGGACAGCACAACAGATGAAGCTTTCAATTCTATCAAGCACGCTTTGGCCGATGCCACACTGCTAGCTCATCCCAACCCCAACTATCCGTTATCGCTCATGACGGATGCCTCCAGCTCTGCGGTCGGAGCGGTACTGCAACAAAAAGTAAACGGTGGGTGGCAGCCCCTTGCCTTTTTCTCAAAACGCATGACCCCCGCACAAACACGCTACAGTGTTTTCGGCCGTGAGTTGCTCGCCATGTTTCTCGCCGTGAGGCATTTCCGACACCTACTTGAAGGCCGCTCTTTCACAATCTTCACTGACCACAAGCCTCTCACCTACTCAATCGGCCGCTCTGAATCATTATACACTCCACGTGAGGTGCGCCAGCTCGCTTTCATCTCAGAGTTTTCAACTGACATACGCCACGTCAGCGGCGTTGACAACTCACCAGCTGACGCCCTCAGTCGCGTGGATGCTATCACGCGCAGTCGCTCCAAGAGCTCTATCTCAACATCATTTCCTTTCAACCTCCGAGAATTGGCTACAGAACAAGCTAGTGATTCTGAGCTCCGTCACTTACGTGACGCGTCAACATCTCTTCAGCTTGAATTAGTTACCTTTGAAGATGTGCCAATTGTTTGCGACACCTCCACGGGCACACCTCGGCCTTACCTAACCACCTCATTCCGCAAGCAAATATTTGACTCATATCACACTCTTGCACACCCAGGCATTCGCGCATCCCAAAAGCTTGTCTCATCACGCTTCGTCTGGCCGGGCATGAACGCACATATCAGAGACTGGGTCCGCTCTTGCGCACCTTGTCAGCGCGCGAAAGTTCAGCGGTACCCTGTCCCCCCCACAAAGCCTTTCTTGCAACCCGACGAACGTTTCTCCGTTGTGCACGTCGACATTGTCGGCCCGCTACCCCCATGCCAAGGCTATCGCTATCTTCTGACATGTGTCGACCGCTTTACACGCTGGCCCGAAGCGACACCTATCCCCGACATGTCTGCAGCTACTGTCGCCGCAGCTTTTGTTTCCGTTTGGGTATCCCGATTTGGCTGTCCAACGAAAGTTGTCACTGATCGAGGCCGGCAATTCGAATCGTCCCTTTTCACGGAGCTACTTCAACTTCTCGGAACAGCACGCTTGCGAACTGCCTCCTACCACCCTCAAACAAATGGCCTCGTCGAGAGATTTCATCGCCATCTCAAGGCAGCACTCACAGCGCACGGCTGCCCAAACAAGTGGGTTGACAGACTTCCGCTCACGCTTCTCGGAATTCGATCTGCCTTCAAAGAGGACCTCTCCTGCGCTACTGCGGAGCTTGTTTACGGCACCTCGCTTCGCCTGCCAGCCGACTTCTTCGAAGAAAACACCCTCACCTCCTCTCTAACAGCAAGCGAGTACGTCGACCAGCTTCGCGATGTGTTCCGAAACCTCCGTCCGCAGCCTACGCGTTTTAACAAACCCCGTGCAGTGTACATCACTTCGGACTTGCAGACAGCCACACATGTTTTTGTGCGTTACGGTCCTGTGCGCGGCTCGCTGCAGCCCCACTACCTCGGGCCATTCCCCGTTTTAGAACGTTTTCCTTCTAACTTCGTCGTCGACGTAAATGGGACACGAGATACAATCGCGCTTGAGCGACTCAAGCCAGCATTCAGCGAGGCACCCGCGCTTAATTATCTCGCCTCCCCGGAACATGCGGACTCCTCCTTGCAAGTGCGCGGTTCGTCACCTCCTCGTCGCGTTCACTGGGCTGCCACTTGTGCATTGTGAGCATCGTTCGTCGCTTCAGCTTCCTCTCTAAGGGGGGAGCAATCTGTAGCGGCGCGGCGATGGAGCTGCGCACCACCCCCGCAGCCATAAACAACTCCGCGGGGCGTCCCGCGGGCCTCCCGTAAGCGGACCTTCGCGAGTGTTGACACCAGGCACACGGACACATGATCCGACTCATTGTGCCGAACGTCGTGCGCGAGCTCCCTTTTCTTGTTACTGTGTTTACTGCCTTCCTTTCGCACTAGGTCCGTGCACCGCACTTCTCTATGCTCCTTTTCCCTCTTTTCTCCTCTCGTTCTCTAAAGCCCTCGCCACTTCGGGCGCGCGCAGCGCGCCCGCTCAATTCTCTCTTTTGACAGAATAAACTAGACCTTGTTACCGAAAAGACGTGTGTCCGTCTCGTTTACCACGGCTCAACAAGGTAAATAACAAAAAATTCGCAGTGGCAGCACATTTTATGTCACGTGGTATGCACACCGTGGGGGGTGGGGGCTCTAGGCAATGGAGAAGCCTCTTCTGCTCTGGCCACTTGTAAGCAGTGGATGTGCTCTGCACCAAACGCATACGCATTGTCACTCTTCAGCTCTTCAGTTTGTGTGCCATAAAGTTAACACAGTCATTGACCGATTTCTCATACATGGAGGGGGCCGCAAAACGTCCGACTTATAAGGCAGAGAGCACTGCGGAAATATTGTTAACAATTTTTCTGTATGTTGGTTTTACTGAAATAATACCTATTGAAGATTTTACGTAGCCAAAGCCACAGATACATTTCACGTTCACCCGTCGCAAAGTGCATATCGGATGTCTCGTGTGCAACCTTGATCTGTGACGTTGTCAGCTTATACTGTGTTCTGCAAATTCAATTCGGAGCTTCACGTCTTTGTGCCCATACATGAGTTTTTGCCAATCCTACCAGTGTGCATACGTACAAACTAGGTAAGCTTTCATGGCAGTTGCCGGCTGATCACCCATGGATCTGTACTAATTTTCATGCACGCTGCAGTCAGATGCACACATGTCATGCCGCTCGGCACACATGCTGGCAAGGCCACCCACGCTAACCAGTGCTGTCAGAAATCGGTGACCAAAGTTGCACTTTAATGCGGAATTGACAAAACTGGCACTTGAAAATGGCATAGAGTTTCCTACAAAAATTACTAGAGGGAACTCTGGCGCTGCAGTCGTCGTCCTTCCATGGGAATGATGGGAAGTACATGGATTTGTCTGATCTTCGTGCTTGTGGATTCAGACGTTCTTGTGGCTTTGCATAAGACGCTATATAAATCTTATTGTCATATATTTCAGCGCAATCTTGTGGGGTCTGATGTGGGATTCTCACACCGTACTCTTGGGACAAAGGAACGACAACACAGTAGTGCAAACAATCACAAGGGCATTTATTGCACCTTTCACACAACAATGCCTGCTAGCCGAGTTGCTATCCACAAAACATGCCGATGGGCGCGCGACAAATCTAGAAGTCCGACTCACCGCGTCCTCGCAAGTGAATATGTTCGCTCCATGCTGGATCCCAACGCCTGGTCGTTCGCGTGTATAGTCACGCGAATCGTGGCGCGTTAGAAGGCGGCCACGCGAGGCGGTCTCGCAGATGCATCGGTCGCCGCGCGCGCGGTATGTCCACGCTGTTCGGCGACCCACCGGGGAAGAGGGTTGCTGCACGTGCAGCACGTCTGTCCCGCTGGCTGTCTCGAAGCCAAGAGAGCGCCTTGTCTCTCCCGCATTCAAGTAACCGCGCAGCGGCGCGATGCTCGCGCCATCTCTCGCACCACGCTTCTACCACTCCGACGCCGCGTGCGCGGCGAAGCCGCACTACAGGAGACGCGCTATGCGGGAAAAACATCAAGGGAGGCGCGAGGGTCGCGCATCCCCACAATCTATATTCTTCGAAGTGCAGAAGACGCCGGAAACGCGTACAATTGCTATTAATTGCAACGATTGAGTTTGTCCAGGTGGCCAAATCGAAACGGGCCAAGCGTCTCAAGGCACTGGCATGCCCGCGATAAATTCATAAGGGCGTTTCATTGGCTTGTCGATACATGCGTCCGTGGCTTAATGGTTTCAATATCAGGCTTCTGTGCTAGAGTCCCTGTGTCCAAATCCTGCCGTCGGGCAATTTTAATGATGTTTATATAATTATTTATTACGCAATACACTGTTCAAAATGACGAGTTTACAAAGTCACAAAGCCGTTTGAAGCCAAAAGGACAAAGTTTAGGCAAATCCATGTACTTCCCACAATTCCCATGCTGGGACAACCGCTCCCATTGCAGCTGCCGTAGACACTAGCGCCAGAGTTCCCTCTAGTAATTTTTGTAGGAAACTCTATGGAAAATAGCACTTGAAAAATGGAGAAACCACTTGGACAACGAAAGTTAGGGCACTGGTGACAGCCGGAATGGCAACAGCTTTGTTCATGGCCACCATGTTTGCAACATTGCGCATGCAAATCACTCTAAGATCAAGCAAGACACCATACGGCATCCGAAGTATTGTTTGCAATTTTTTTTTATTTTGTCTGCTTCATGCGGTGACCATGGGTACTAGATGTTATGGTTATGTTATAGTTTGGAATAGGCAATCAAAGTTGCAGTTTGGCGTGGAGTTGACACGACTCTTCACAGCAACCGCATGTCACTCAAAAAGCAGAGAAACCACCTTGAGAACGAAACTTTGGGCACTGGTGACAGTCAGAATAGTGACAGTTTTGTTCATTGCCACCATGTTTTTGACATCGTGCGCGAGGATCAGTCCAAAAAATCAAGCAAGAGTCCATACAGTGTCTGAAACTTCGTTAGCTATTTTTTTTTTCTTCGTGTTATTTTTTCTGCATCATGCAGTGACTGTAGCACTTGGACGTTATGGTTATATTACAGTGTGGATATTCGTGATTCTAACAATTTGTGTTATAACTTATAGGTGGTCTACACTAGTTCCCCCCCAAAGCCCTGACAAAACCCTGTTGGCAATATTTCTCAGGATAGCTCTGGGAAGCTCAGAGCCGAGCAACCTCCCTTCTTGCTGTGAGACCTGAAGCAGGACCTGAAGAGTGTATTTTTTGAGAGTGCCTGTTGCAATTGTGACTTTTGAATGTGTAGTGATGAATGGCAGCAGCACATTTTCCAAGCAGGGGAATAGGCGGAGGTAGAGCAGTACCACCAAATGTTTTCTAGACACACAAGCTTCAGGTTGAGAAAGCATAGCTGTTGCTTTTCCAGGAACTCATGCACAAAATCTGACATGAAGCATGAAAAAAATTGTTAAAATTCTTAGAATCTGAGGTGGTGCACCTCACCCTGGCTGCACTTGAGGCCAACCAAGTACTCATTGTATCAAAACATCTTAACCACTTGGAAGCAGTAGCGTAACTCATATTCTGAAGTCCTTTCTATGCTGGTCAACACTAATCAAATCAAATCAATTTATAGTAAAACCAATGGTAAACCAGTGCTAAAAAAGGCACATGTAAATCATCTGGGCCCTTAGCCTCCTTGTCTAGACATGGGCCCACGCAAGAAGTGCTAGATATGGTAGTAAGACAACTCGGCATTGTACACCAATTTTGTGTATAACAAAGTTATACAATGATTGCATACAAATATTAAAATTAAGACACACAAGAACTTATACAATAGTAACACAAAAAGTAAAAAAGAAAGAAAGAAACATTAGTTTACAATGGGCTCACATACTGATCACTTCTGAAGAACTTTTTGATATCGGCAATTGAAACATGACCCATCTTTAAAGTTTGTAGGTACTTTGTTCCATAATATGGCAGCAGCATAGACAATAGTCCTTTTACCGTAAGCATTGCTAATAATTGGAGGGTTAAATCAACAGAATCCCTCATAGCAAAAGAATGGCGTAATATTTAGATCACCAAAGAGTGGAGCGGCTCTATCTGTCAAATTACAATGTTTAATTATATGAGGGGCTCTTCTTTGCAATATGAATACAGTAATCTCTTGTTATAATGAAATTGCTTTACTCAAAATATCACCTTATTCAAAATTTCTACTGGTCCCGACCCAAACACATGCATTTTTAAGCTGCGTTACTCAAAGTGCACGAAGAGCTTAACCTGTTTAGAGTGAAGTGCCAAGTGGAGGCATCCCCGGTGCTCGGCGGTGGTGACCTTTTTGCACCTCCAGTGTCAAATTATTACTGCCAAAGAATTAGACTCATGCAGGCACAGAACAGGCCACAAATGTACCAAACCCATGACCGATGACCGCCTGTAATGGGTACCAAGCGAGTGCCAAGTACTCCCCGCTGTTTACTGTGGAGTGAACGGAAGCTGTCCAATTCCATGGTTCAGCGCGCCTGAACCGTTAATCTTGGTCGCAATCGCATCGCTAGTGTCCCCCGTGATAGAATACACATGAAAATAAAGTTTTCCAGACGTTTTGCGAGAAAACCGCGGTCTCTTTGATGCTGAAAAGTGTCCAAAAGACCGCAGAAGAGTTACACTGTAGAGACTTACACCGTAGCATTCCATGGGGTGCGCTCGATGAGCAAAGTTTTACCGCTGTAAAGAGCACTTCTGGCACTCAAACGTGCCGAAAGCACAAAAGAAGTGTCCCTCCAATTATAAGTGCCATGTTCGACGCAAGCAGCTACTACGTTAACAAATTGGGAAGACGACTTTGGGGAAGCCGGTCTAGAAATTTGCTCGCCACTTGCCATAATCGGCCTGCATTGCAATAAGACAGCAACCCTAGCTTCGTTGCACTTTGGCGATGCAAATAGACCGATAATTTGCTGAAAACATGAAAAATCCTAGCATTGCCAGAGGCGAGTCAGGTTGTCCACATGGCGGGGTCAACGCAAGCTCGTATTTCCTCGGCAATTTTCTCTAGCCGTTCATGCTCGATTCGTGCCGTCTGACTTTAGACAAACGGTCTAAATGCATAGTAGGATCATTGAATTTTGTTCCTAGAATGGCGTGGATGCGACGGTTCATGAACTGTAGAATTAGCAGTGTTGTCCACAATGGTGCGCTGAAAAACTTCACGGCTGCAAACCTCGGGAGAAAATTGCCCAGTGATCATACAAAGCCCCTACTGCAAAAACATTCAGTTTTCACGATCGTGCTGCGTACCCACAATGAGTGGCGAATCGTTTTTTGAGCACAACAAACACAACCTCAAACTCGAGCCACGGCATTTGCGGTGCTTTGCAGCGCAATGCTCTCGTAGTCTTCATCTCCCCTATCAAAGCATAGTTTCTCATCCCCCCCTATAAAAGTGGCCACGGCCTTTCCTTCCTCATAGAGAAAGACATTCCCTCCTCATCTGTTCTCCAGTCTGCAAGCTGTTTGGACGCCAGTCACTCCTCTCACTCACCTTCATGCAACTCCTCGCCTCCTTGCTGCCAGTTTCGACATCGCTGCTCCACCAAAGCTGCCCTCTTCTGGCCTGGCCTCCCGAGCACAATCTTCCACCAACGGGTGCCCTTCCACAGTTCCTACTTTTCGGTCTCCACAACTCCAATCGCCTTTCTTCCACTACACGTGAATCCGAAGCCAAGTCCGCCATTGCAACTATCACCATCACCAGCGGGCACAGACAAGGAAAGCGAGATGCCCTGACGACATTATGAAGCTACTGCCTTGTGTGTCGCCCGCCGCGTTCAGTCACTTTATTGCCAACGACACTAGCATTTGGATCCATGCTGCAAGCCATGCGATTGTGTGTTATTCGAAGTGCTTCGTTAGGTGTGCCCAATGCGTGCTTTTGTTGTGTACAGTAATAAATGGCTCTGTCAGTCTCCGGGCGAAAGTGTCCGACTTAGGAGCAGGAAGTTCTGCTGATAAAAAATGTGGAAAAAGGCTGCCAGCAGAAAACTGACATCGCGAAGGAATTCGGCATACCACCGTCTACTTTATCAACTGTATTGAAAAACAAGGAAGCTGTGCTGGATGGCTTCGAAAAGAGCTTCTCAGCGAAGAGAAAGAGGAATCACGATTCGAAACACCCCAAAGTGAAAGGTGCACTTCTACAGTGGGTGAAGAACACCAGGAATGCAGATCTCCCCATACATGGACCTGCACTTAATGCAAAAGCCCAAGCTCTTGCCCTCCAAATGGGCCATAAGGATTTCAAGTGCAGCAATGGCTCGCTTGAGCGGTTCAAGAAACGACACGGCGTGACCTCGAAGCCGATGGCTGGCAAAAGCACAGCTGTGAACTGTGACACCGTAGACGTATGGCACCAACATCAGCGTTAAGCTCAACTTGAAAAGTATGAAGACAAAGCCATCTACAACCTACATGAGGCTGCATTTTTTTACAAGATGTTACTAAATCAAACATCCACTACCACTGGCGGATCCTCATACGGAGGAAAACAGAGCAACGAGCGTGTTACGGCGCTGTTTGGTGCCAATGCAGCAGGCGAGGACAAGCTTCGGTTGTTAATACTGGGGAAGCCAGAGAAGTCGCAGTGCTTCCAAAATGCAACTATTCTTAAGGAATGCATCTACAGAAGTAACAAGCAAGCATGGATGACTGCTGCTATTTTTTAAGAGTATGTGCACCTTTTCTGGATAGACAGTTCAAACCAAAGAATTAGCAAGTGCTCTTTATAAGTGACAATTGTCCGGGCCACGGCAAGCTCGACAACCTCATGGTGATCACTGTGGAATTTTCGCCTGCAATATTTGGGCCCTTGGCACTTTCCACAGTCATATCTAGGGTGCTTTCAGCCACGTGTTTCATTCTGTTCATCAGTGTGTCAAGGCACGCTGCGCGCAGATGCGACATTCTGCTGCTATGTGTTTCATGGTAATAAACCTTAGCTGCTAGTTACCGCTCGTCCTGTCCACTCCTTCGTCACGTCATGTCTGAAGTCACGGTGCTTTTCCTCTTTAACCAAGATATACCTGTTGATCAGCTCATTCTAAGTGGTTTGAGCCAATTCTTAGGTCAGCTAAAACTGTTTGAGATTTTATACGGACTAGAGAAAATGGTGTGCTTAGTTTTTGACGTATTGTCAATTTATTTTGTAAGAACCATTGGTATATCTCAGAAAGATCCCTATTAGCATGACTTTCGACCATTTTAATTTTCTGACCGGAAAAGAAAAGAGCTGTGAGAAGATCATTTATATAAAAAGAAAAGAGTAATAGTCCCAACACTGAGCCCTGAGGCACGCCACACAGCATGGAATGGTTTTGCTGATGTAACATTAGCTGACATAGCTGATGTACAAGAAGCCATACATTAGCCTATATATGTATACCCTGTCATCTGGACTAGCAATTCACTCCAAGAGTTAATTATCATGGATAGTACATAGAAGTACAGGAGCTTGAGAAAGGCTTCCGTGGTTCGACCAAAGGTGTTTTAAAAACTTGCTCTTCCTGCTTTGTACATGACATTTGTTACAGCTTCAAGAATTTGCTAAAAAGGAAAGGAATAATACAAGTCATTCAGATCGATGGAAGATGCTGGGAGATCATCACTGTTTTGAAGAATTGAAGAACTGTGTGACTCCTTATGATCCTTGAACCAGAAAAGGATCATTGACAGCAAACCTTGAAATATCTGAATACAGAGCTAAGTGAGCAAGCATACAACGTGCAAATGAAGAATGGTAGCATGATGGTTTCCCAATGCAAAACCTGTGGGTGCACACCGAAATTCCAGGAATGTCCTGACACTTGTGCGCATTTAGTGTTTGAAGTATATATATGTAATTTTCATAAAAGGCAGCAGTTGTATCATTGTGCCTCCTATTAGCCTAACCAAAAAAGTAATTGCATATCTGAGACAGGCTTAAAACATGAAAATGGCTTTGCAATTAGATTATGCCAGTGGTGTGCTGACAAGTACATGTTTCTATGCTTACCTTATTCAGTTCTCTCCTTTGCTTTTTTACGTTTCTTTTCCTTCCTTGACTATCCTCTTTTCACCATTTAAAGGTCACCAGACATGCTCTGAGAAGTCAAGTGTGGTTTTAGAAATTATTTATTTTGCGATGCAATAAACAAAGACCGTTGTTAGCTAGTGCTAACGTCGTGCCGTTCCTCATCTCAGCCCAGTTTCACCAATTCCCCAGAAGAATCAACGAGCTCAGTGTTGCACCCTTATATGCCAGTACCACTGTGGTGCTTCAATTTCCTTCATCTAATGGATTGGCATGTGCTCACATGTTACAAGGCATTGCTTCAATTCATATAAAAACAACCAAGCACTTTCATGACATAAGCTTGGCATAATTTTCTCACCACAATTATGCTCATATCAGGGTCAGTCTGCAGGAGATATTAGCCCCGAGAACGAACACGAGCGGCGCTGCGAGCGCCGCTCGCGTGACGTCTGCTACAGTTCGGGCATTGTCCGGGCGCTTTCTGCGGTGTTTTCGTTTGTTCGCCCTCGTTCTCTCTGCTTGTATACTTATGGTGGTCGTCTCAAATATATTTTTACGACATCTTCCTTTGCGAAAATTTATTCAAAGAGCTAATTTCTTAGACAACAATGCAGCTCTCGAAGGCAACGCTACAGTGCCAGCCGAAGCGACGCAGACCAGCCCACTGCGGGTTTTTCATACGGGGATAATCGCAAAAGCATAGCCTATAGGAATCCAGTTATGATACCATACCTGCCGTGGTGCAACAAGTATGTCACAAAGCTGGCTATATATGACTTCTACAGCAGTTACATTGATTTTATTCCGCTAAAACAGGTTTGCTCATGACGAGTAGTTCATGGCATAATATCGAATTTTTGCATTTCCTCACAGAAACGCTCGGTAGTAGCACGGGGACTTAACTAATACTGGAGCTTAGATTCTACACGCCTCACTTGCTGCTTTAACTGCTTGTCAACATTAAGCAGTTCTTCACGTGTTTATTTTTTTTAAGCGGCGAAAATTTGAAGTAAAGTTAATGAAGGCTTACAGCTATTTACAGAGTACAAATAGGAATGTACCAATATATATTCCCTTTTCCGTGCTACCCGTTCAACTCACCTCTTTAGAGCGCGTTTGTTAATGATTAATAATGTATGTAATGTTCCTCTTTTTTTGTCTATGTTCCCAAGTGTATATCATTTATTTATTTCAATGCCGCAGTGTGTTTTGCATTGTTATTGTGGAAATATTTCACTGTTCTTTCATATATTGTATAACTGCAATGTTTTATGGCCACTATATAAATGTAATTTATATGGCGCTTGATGTGTTACCCCATGCAGCCATATTGTACCTAAGGGGGTGAGGTTACCTCAAGCCGCGTCTGTGCGGCTTTTTTCCCTCATCCACCTCCATTCACCACTCCTCTGTACATGTGTGTGTGTAAATGGAAATTAATAAATCAAATCAAACTCACTTGAGAAATTTACTGGTGCTTGTTGCTTGAGGAATATACATGACGAATCTGTTTGGCGAACTGACACAGGCTGCTCGGCCCAATTTTTTTAGTGAAGTATGCCTGCTGGACCGCATAGCTGCAGCCAGAAAGAAGTCGAAGCGTCAATGACTAGTAGTATGGGACATATTGAAGATATCGAAATTCCCCTGGTGGAAGGTCAGAAATCAAGTGAAAGTATATGCAAGGCTTGTGGTGCTTTCTTTATGAATGCTTGCGATTGGATTGGAGCAAACCTAATTTAGCCTGCAAGGTTCTCTTTTATGTACCGACGAAGCGAATAGTTATCCGTTTGTATAATTAAATAACGCTGGATCGAGACATGGTGAGACAGAAGGTGCTTGAATTTTCTTTTTGTAGGCAATCTAAGCTGCGGTGTAGTAGCTCGAGAATATTTTAGCCATTCCAGTTGGCGCTGTAAAAAATGCTTTATGGTTTTAATTCGAAGTTGTAGTGAACTGATGGGTTTCGCGAACATAGCGTGCCTCGCTATACGGACAGTCGATTGCTACTGTTACGTGATCAGGGGTGTGCCATATTGTCGATAAAGGCTACTTAGGGCCACTATGAAACATTTCATCACTTTCAATTGAGTGGCTATCGATCTTAACAACGAAACTTTTCTCTCAGGTGATTGCTACTATGGTGTTTGTGAATTAACTATGTAAATACTCTACATGATGCGCCGTCGTGTTAGCAGCCATGAGCAATTCGTTTTTTGGAGGCCTGTTTCAGAGGGGGGTGAAAGTAGCAGCAAACTTTTCCATAAGAAATGCGTGCCTAACTATTTTTTTACGCATTAATGAATGGCCATATTTGAATAAAACAACACACCAGAGTAATAGGAATCATGATGACAGCTTCGCTGGGCAGTGTCTTTCTAACATCGGATAACATGTTGACGCCAATTACCAAATTTTTCTTCCACGTAAAATGCAATGCCTCTTATAGCTAAATACTAAAGGAATGTTAAGTGTTTAGCAAAGCATCATACACAACTTCGCGCGTTGAATTTGCAGATATTCTTTTTTTAGTCAAAATTTACCGACAGACACGGCGCATATATGCATTGCAAAACCTAGTAGACCCCTTTAATGCTACTTAGCTTGCGATATCCAAGCCACAAAGTTTCTCGACTCACACGCTGTTGAAGAAGAAACTGTGGTTAAGGTATTGCAGCTGAAAGAAGCCGACGTATTCTTCAATACGTACGGCTCGAGCCACCCATACTGCCCATACCCCAAGCATACATGAAGGGAACGAGCGCGCGCGGCAGCCGAGCGAGCCGGAGCGAGCGGCGTCCTGGCCGTGACGTCACTCGCGAGAGGGCGCCACTCCTAATTCTCGCCGCTAATAGGGTAGCACGGAAAGCTTACTTTCATAGGTAAAACAAAAACTTCGAAGCTATTAAAGTTTCTGACAGATGAAGCTCACTGCAATATGGTACTTTATATGATGCCCTTGTCACCTGCTCTCATGAGACTGCTGAAGATATTACAGTATGACAGAAGTTTGTGGCAAGAACCGTAATTCTAGTGACAGTAACAGATATTACTGTTCCAGTGCACATTAATGTTTCCAATCACATGGCAAAAGTAAGGTCTGCAGGGTATTTTTAACATGAGGACTGTGCAGAATTCTTGGGAAACCTTTGGAAAATCTTTCATTCCCAAACACATACTTTGTCAAAAAGAAGATGCAATAATTCAAACAGAGCTCAATAACACATTTTATTGCGGTAGCAATTATATGGACACTACAGGCGCATTTTTGCTGTCAGCGCTGCCATCGCAGTGATGTTCTGCATAAAATCCAAGGCTGATAACACCGTCGCGACACACTGTATGCTGTATGTGCGAGTGAAGAAAGCAAGCAAGGGGAGTCGACGATTGTGGCTCAATTAGGCGCACACAAGGAAGGAAAGTGGAGAGCAAACATGCAGTCTTCCATCACGTGAAAGGCCATGGGGCGATGGGAGGGAGGGAGGGAAAGGAGAGGCAGCATTGTGCTCTGGAAGCAACTGTGTATTTCGTGACTGGGCGCAAGGGGAACTGATGATCACGGCTCAATCTCGCACGCAAAAGGGAGGAGAGTGGGGAGGCAGCGCTTCTACTCCACTAGCAACTGCGTACTTTGCACAGCCATGCACGCCGTATCTTGAAAGCGACCAACAGACAGCTCATAGTCCATACCTTTGTGCATGCTGTGTTCTTACCGCTCAGTTTGCATTGAAGCAATAGACAGCACAAACGTCACTTCGCTCACTGCTACTGCTGCGGTCGCTCACACCAACATTCTGACAGTGAGTGTTCACGATCATTGAGTGTGATGTGTTCATGTTTGCCTGTGCACACTGACACCATGCTTGTTAATTCAGTTATTAAGTTAATACAGTCAAACCTCCATATATCGAACACAGATATATAGAATTATTGTGTATATCGAACACTTTCTATATCATCTGGAAAGTCGCATGCATTTTTAATTTTTTATTTCTAAAGGGGTTGGACGTGAAATCAATATATCAAACTCCGTCCGCCACCCAAGACTACGTGCGCTCTACTGACAGGCGGTGAGCTTCCCAGCAACTTTCCCGCATCTCATTAAGAATACCATGTAAAAGTATATAACCCTTGAGCACCTATATTGAGCTGTGTCTGCTGGCTCATTCACTCTACTGAATGGAAAGCACCATGCCCCTGTTTGAGTGGCTTTCCGCAGCACCTTTGCCTTGCGAGCACAGCACTCTTCGACAATGACCACTCCAAGAGCATGAATAATAGCATTTCAAGTGATCTATGGTCAGCCTACCTGAATAAATGACACATACTGCTGTGACAAGTGGTCAGCAACTGCTCTCATTTGTGGCTGAAACAATATTACTCCATAATAACTTTGTGGACAATATTTTACTGTATTGCGTACAGTGGTTCGCTTTTGTCAAGATGCATTCTTCATTACACCATGGCCAGCAGTACATGGTTGGGCTTATGTAGCACATGCTGAAAATGGTCCATGCAATGCAACCTTTGTGCACCTGGCAGTCTTGCATTTGCACACAGTGCACCACCACTGCACCTTGCTTCAGTAGTTGACAACAAAATCATATACATATCTCTGATGTGAGCTGTGGAGCTGTACTTGTGGGAGGCAAACGGCCTGTAATGGGGAGAAATCTTTTTGTGGGCATACCTGTGCCTGGGCAAGCTCTTGCTGCAGTATCTCAGTGAGTTGGCACTGGGCCTGGTAGTGGCGCACACGATCAGCCAGCTGACTTTGCTGATAGTGCTCCCGACTTGACAGTTGCTCAAGGCCCTGCACTTGACCCTCCTTGGTGGCGAGCTGGGGAGTCAAAAAAGCATCATCACACCTGATCATGTCTGTACCTCAGATATGAGGCAGGCAAATCACAGCACAATATTTAAGGTTATATGCAGTACAATTGGAGTCAAAATGCACACAGACACAATGCCTCCACAAAGTCGACCCACCACAAGTACCACTGGTTCCTCCAATCTGCATGCAGTGCCCAATATTTGTCAGGTCAAAACAGAATGACGGGATTTTAAATTTAAGCTGTACAAGCACTTTTGTTCACAATGATGACTGACCTAAATTTAGCACGAAATGCTTCACACTGAGTTTTTTTTTCCGAGTGGAGCTCATGAGCTAGTGGAGCAAGAAGAGTGGGCCATGATGAGACTTTAGGCTCCCTTGCCATCAGTGACACTCCACTGAGGTGGCATCACAAATAAAGAGTGGCTCTACTCACTTCTCTTGTTTCCAGAATGTAAAGTCATAAATAAGCTAGCATTGATAAAACCTTCTGGTAAGTTCAGGAGCTTTTCTCCTTTCGATCACAATTCTTCCAAGGTTAAATTGATTGTGTAAACAGTAAATATTGTACATAAACCTGTCTTTTATTAATCATTCAGAAATCTGTAGCCAGCCAGTGTCATATCAGTAGGGCAACAAATACATGGTCATATGCCCTGAACGGTAAGCAGTATAGCGTACTGTACTTAGACTGGCCTTAGCCCACAAGCTGCATTACCCAACACACAAATGTAATTGCGAATAAAAATAAATAAATAAATAAATAAATAAATAAATAAATAAATAATAAAGTTCTCCAACTTGTGAAAGGGAAAAAGTGTCATGCATCACACTGTAGCCCTAAGATACGAAGGAAACCTAGGCAGGTTGCTCAAACTTTCTGAAATTTCACGCGAGATTACACAGTAGCTCACAGGGCTGAAACAGACAATCAATACAGGCGCCTGCAGAAAACAAACCTTAACAAGACATTCTGCTTCCCAGCTAAAGTCAAGCAAAGCCATGCTTCATCGAATCCGCCAGGACGTTGGCTTTACTCGACACTATGAGCATCGCATCGGCCGTGTGAGCAGCCCGAACTGTTGTTATTATTATTATTGTTATTATTATTATTATTATTATTATTATTATTATTATTATTATTATTATTATTATTATTATTATTATTATTATTATTATTAAATACAGCTTCAAGGAGAAAGAATAGTTTAGTATCATACCTGTTCAGACACTGCGACTGATCATAAAGGCTAAACCCCATGAGAGTGATTTTGTGCATGACAGCGACGAGCAACGGCTTCGAGCAACCAAACGGGCCATCACTTTAACAGATCGCTCAGTTTTGCCGCTCGATCGCTTGGTTCTGGAAATCTAGAATTTGTTGCTCATCACCCAGACGTGCTATGAGCGACTAGCCAATAGCGCAAAGCTGGAACTGGATGAACATCACTCAAATACTACCGGTTGTCGCACAAAACGAGCAAACGGTTGAATTTTTATCCGTGCAAGAATAAGAACCTACTGCAAGACCATAAGAAATATTTTATACTGCTTCTTACAGTGATATACATTACTTAAATTAATAAAGAACGCGGCAGGCTAGTTTCAATGTGTATTTGACAGACAGTGAGGCTTTTAATAAACAGCCTCACTATGCTGCCAGCATGGAGTTTGTGACATGAGATGTTTCTGCGACAGTAGCTTCATATGGCATAACCCCACTAATACTGAACCAGCAATTTTGATGTACCAAAATGTGATCACTGTAGATCTGCATGAATAACACAGTATAAAGTGCAAAAATTTTGTGCAAACATGATTGAGGTCTCAGTGAGACATGAAAGCTGTGACATCACCTTTCAAACCTTTCAAGCACTAAAGAGAACCACTGAGTTGGAGTGCTGCAAACTAGCTATGGTTTACATTCTCTCTGTTTAAATGGCTCACTGAAATGGCATGCCACCTGATGTAAACACCCGAAAACAGGCAATGCATGCTCAACCTTCACTCTTGGAAGGGTTTGCTGGCAATGCATGATGGAAACTCAAGTGTGCTCTCTCTTAAGAGACTCTGGCTAAGGGAATCTCCATATTTGGAATGCCTTGAAGTGCTTATGGCATAAGAACTAAGCAAGTAATGCCAGTTGACTTTTTAAAAAAATGTAAATGCAAAATTTTTTTTAAGCTCAGGAGGCAAGTTTGCCGGGTTAACCTGCACAGTCCCCATGAAAAGTTCATGGGTCGCCACGTGCATGATCAGGACTGACTCTGAGCTATGCAGGATGACTGAGGTATGCATGATGAGTCTTGATTAGCCAGCACTCCAACCCTCTGGTGGGTTAGATGTACTCATCTTCACCCAACGGAGCTTTAAAAAGCCAAAAGAACCACATGAGCCCAACTGCATGGCCCAGCAATAGCTAAGATGACATTTAAAGTGGAGTTAGAACATTCGAGAAGGACGGCACATTCAGATTACATATGTACAGGGTCGTTCAAAATATGTGCGAACACGGCGAAGCGTGGCCGCACTCCGCGGAGCGTCAGCGCATCCAGCACGGTCGCGCATCGAAACAATGTGGCGCGGGCGCACAGGAGTCTGGAGGCGGTGCTTCGTGTCGTCTGCTACAGCGCGGAAGCGCACCATGCTTGCTTTGCTGGGAAGCGCACCTGTGTGCTGGCAGCGCCCTGACATGCCGAGATGGCATTGTCGCATTTTACTGACTGCAGCGCGTTGTTGTTGGTTCCGCATACGGCAACTCAGCAGCGTGTGTTTGCAATGCAGCGTTCTTGGTTAAATGCAGGCGTTGTTTCAAATTTCTCAGCTCTAGTGTAGATCCGAGAATCATCCGAGAATCATTCACTAGTACAGAGCAGTCGCTTAGCTTGGCACTTATTTGCAGCAGCTTATCAGCCGCGCCAGCAGATAAGAGATTGCCGTGCCCAAGCTAGCTCCCTCTGCCAGTTGATACCCTTCGATAGGACTGAACAACGCGCTGCAATCAGTAAAATGCGACAATGCCATCTCGACACATCAGGGCGCTGCCAGCACACAGGTGCGCTTCCCAGCAAAGCAAGCATGGTGCGCTTCCGCGCTGTAGCAGACACGAAGCACCGCCTCCAGACTCCTGTGCGCATGCGCCACATTGTTTCGATGTGCGACCGCGCCGGATGCGCTGGCGCTCCACGGAGCACGGCCACGCTTCGCCGTGTTCGCACATATTTTGAACGACCCTGTACAATGTCACAAGGTTCTTTTCTTCCAATTCTGGGAAAAATTATTTCATCCTGGTGGACTTTGCTGGACACAACAATCACTCTTGAGTACACTACTCACCTGGTCCCGTAACTCGCGCAGCTCCTCTTCTTGCTGCCCTAAACGCTCTCCAAGCTCTTTAGTAACATGCTGTTCCTTCTGAAGCTGTTCAGTTAGCTCAAGCTTATCATTGCTCTGCAGAAGTAAAAAAACAAAAAACGCAACATGTTCATTACACTGACAATAAGAAATATCCTCATGAAACACAGGAACAGAGCAAATGTATATATTGTTACGTAGGATGACGCAGACAAAAAGCTATGTACAAATATATTTACAAGGAAAATACGCTGCGCTAGGCCAAGAGGCAACAGCCCGCGCTAGCATCTAAGCGTCGTCGTCGTCTTCACACTGCTGGCCTTTCGTGATCGCACATATTGTGCCGTAGCAATATCAAATAAAATACCCAAATAATTTATGCTTAGTTGCCTATGAACACCCAAATGGCACAACAGCTAAAGAACATATTCAATAAGTGTTGCATCCAGACAGCCAAAAAAGAATGATAAAGTAGTTGAGCCTTTATATATGGAGCTTGATCAGAATCACAAGAACATTCAACGCAATAAATTCAATACAATGGATAGGCGTTCAAAGGCATGTGATGCTCAGCCAACAAGCATATTCGATTGACTAATGGTCCTGTGTTCAAGATGTACTGGGTTGAGCATGTTCTTATAAATACAAGCATATGTCAGCCTCCCTGTAATAGGCAATGGAACTATTTTAAATTCATCAAAGCTTTCTTTGCCTAATCAGAGCCAAGATAAGACCAAGGTCATGCGCTAGGATGCACCAATTACTTCCCCGAAAAATGTGTTCTGATCTTGGAGATAATGCAGTCCGAAAAGCCGCAGCAAATAGTCCAAACACACACCAGATATAGAGCAGCACGTGGCAGCAGGTGATGCATGTCACCACAGACACAAGGTCCAACATCAACATGCAGTTGTCATGCTACTGTCAATCATTTCATTGCCTTCATGACATTGTGATCATTCTTTCTTTGTCACGTCACTGTCATCTTTCCGGCGTTTTTACTCTGTTACTGTCACTGCACTGTCATATCGTCATCACGCCCTCTTCAAGTTACAATCGTCATACTGTCGTCGTCATTCTATCCTTGTCATGCCATTATCGCGTCGTTACTACAAAGTCGCCGTCATGATGTTGTGGTCGCTCCTTTGTCATCATGCCATTATCACGTTGTCGTTACAAAGTTTTCGTGATGACATCATGGTGGCTCCAGTGTCGCCATTTCGTTGTATTGATTGCACTGTGGTCAACCCATTATTGTACACCTTGGTCTTCACCTCGTTGTCCGGATTCCACCTTCATGATCCCTATCACTGTGCCATCGCTGACACGTCGTAGTCATCATGCGGTCATCATTTTACCATAGTGATCATCTTAACATCGTCATCCCATTGGCATCACGTCATCACACCATCGTCATCATACCACTGTGACTCCACTATCGTCATACCACTGTCGTCACTCCACCATTGTCGTATCATGGTTGTCATGCAGTTGTCTCAACATCATCATCATACCATGTTCGTCACTCCGCCATTGTCACATCACCGTGGTCATAACATTTTCGCCACCCTTAGCGCACATTTCACAAATGCTTCACATGATATAGATAATCATCAGGGATAGTTTCTGCCATCATTTTTTTTTACTAACATGCCACTATTGCAGTGCATCTGTGAAGTGTACACCCATGCCTATTATACTCTAATGTGCATGCTTTCATCAGTTGGCTCCACTCACTCGCATTATTGAGCCTACACTGTATTTGGCTCCCTTCACTTCACTCACTCCTTTGTCCTTCCTTTCTTACATAAGTTCTGCTCCTTTCCTATATGTAACCATAAGCCAGCCAAGTAAACTCTAATGAGACACAACTGTGTTTCCAAAAAGGGTGTACAAAAGACATCACAGTTGGTTGACTTATACCCACCGACATAACACACATGGGCTCCATGTGCAGGAGCTAACAAAATTAATTTACTGCCTAAATCTTTTTTTGGGCAGTAAAACATAAGTACAAGCATGTGGCATCTGCAGTCAGTGGGAGTCCAGAAAAATTAATAAACAACATGCGAGTATAGGCGAACTTGGCTGATAGGAACTTGCTTTGCTTCTCAAGTCTGGACCAATGCCAGATTTGCGAAGCAAGGCAAGTTTCTTTTAATACCAGACTTGCCGAAAGTTTTTTTTCACTGTTGACTTGGTCAACAGTAAAGCAAAAGAGAGAAAGAGCCAAAATGCACTTGGATAGCCTCCAAGGACCATGTTTGAGAGCCTGTCTTTAGTGCCCATATATGGACAGCTAAGACTAGAGTGCCTCGATGCCCATGCCCCTGCTCTGAGTACTGCCATTCTTTGAATGGGTCAATGCCGCCCCTACCATTGTCGGAGCATCTGCGGTGTTTGCGCCCTCACCGTGCTTTGGTTAAACGCACAAGCTGCACCTGCTGCCTTGTCCCCCTTCTGATCAGTCGCAAGGTTTGCAAGATGGTTGGATATTGTGTGCCACAGTGTACAAACCACTCTAGGAATGGCTCAAAGATGTTTTCTTTCTAATAGGAGCATAACAGAAGACTCCTGCAGACGGTGAAGATCAAGCGTGACAAGTGGCAGCCAATGAATGTATCGCGTGTATGCAGCACGAGTGTTGGAAGTATTGTTGCTGTTTTCTATCGCTTTTTCTTTGTTAAGCCTGGTACTATAGGGTTATTTTTGAAACGACGTGTAGATGTAATGTAGGCATGGATTAAATTATCACAAGTTATGTTTGTGGTTTAAGCTGCACTTTGATGCCTCCTTACCGTCCACCTACCGCAACTGAACAGGAACGTTTGACAAACTCGAAATGCCGAATCGTTTCATCGCGTTCAAACAGTTTCCAAAAATTTGGCGTTGTTTTGGGGATCAGCTTGGAAAACATACTTTCTTTTTCACCAGCATTATCTTTTCTTTTTTCCTACACCAAGGTATGATTATAGACATTATTGCGTTATTACTAAGCAGTGAGCATTTGCTCCCAATAGTATTTGTTGCTGAGCACCAAATCCAATTAGAAAACTCTATTTTGTGTTATTCAGTAGAATGATTTCCTACTTTCCCTGAGTAAACATTTTTGTGTCTACATTTTCATACACTGTCAGTTTCAAAGTGGAATTTGCGGCGCCAAAGAAATGTTTTAAACATTACAGAAGTAACGTCGTTTTTGCTGCGATTGTTAAATGACATTTTTATGCTTGCCGCATTTTCGCTAGTATTTTCTAGAAATGGGAATTAGAGCCATATTTTAAATAGGTGCTTAGTAACGGGACACAAAGACGAACATGTCCAGCAATTTTTCCACCTACAACAACTGCCTTTGAACCTGCATGCAGATTTTGATCATTTCAAGATTTTTGCAAAAGGCTAGTAAACCTTACAGCCCTCACGTCAGTAAATTTATGACTGGTGATCGATGGCTGTATTGGTCGATGGCAAGTAATGCTTGGTATATGCTACTTGCAACTGATCTTTAATGAAGCAAACGCTGACACTAGCAGTGCGCACATACACTGCAGCCCGACTGTTGGTACTGCATCCATAGGGACGAGTAAACACCCATCAAGCCACAATCCTTTTGGAAAATGTATGTTTCCTCTATTCAAAGCATATAGCAGTGCTACATTACTTGACCACTTCATTAGTGCACTGCACATCAAACCCTTAAACTCCCAATATTTCACTAACATGCAGGCTCACTTTGAAGAAAGCAGCTTCGAGCCACAACATGCCGATGGGTGGAAGAAACTAAAGCAAACTGCTGCTCCAAGTGCCTTTCTTTTTAAAGGTAAGGTGTTATGTTTCCACTTACATCATCTACAATGATTCTGAACATCAGCTGATACCTGGCTTAATTTTAAAATGCTCAACAGGATGTTGATTTGGGCGAAACGGATTTTCTTCACGGTAAGCATGGAAAAGACAAAACACTACCATTAGAAACATGGTAATTTAAAAATGTGGTACACCTAATGTGCAGCTGCCAACAAGCTTCAACTTTGATTCATTTTGATGAAGTACACTTTCCGGACAGCTGTAACTATCAACAGGATGATGGTCTTATGCACTTTATACTTTGATTTTCAGCTCTGCCATGTTGGAGAAAACCTTCAAAACAAAGAGCCAAACCTGATGTGCCACCTGCACATTCAGAGATGACCATGGCGCAGCCGCAGCCTAGCACTTCCACAACTGTTGGTTAAACATCTGTGGTAGAGCAGTCTATGCACCCACCTATAGACAACAGTAATGACATGCTTCAAGAACGAAACTGTGAGCATCAAACAGCCTCTGAAAATGACTCAGCGGAAACTGCACCAGTAACAGGAGATAATCGAGGTGCATCCCCTGCTTGGTCGAATAGTAGTGAATGCGAGCTCCATTCGGCTAGTACTTCATGCGCTGAGCTGGAGAAACAGCTTGCAGATGTAAAAACCTACTTACAGCTCCAAGAAGTCCACAAAAAAGGCCAACTGTAGTATCCAAGCTTTGAAACAGAAGGTTAAGAACCTAGAAAACACTATAGGGAACTTCAAAAAGCGAGTACACATTTCTAAATGAGGACCAGCTGCATGCACTCTCATGGAGAAACAACCAGGCCAGCACTTGGTCACCTCAGAGTATCAAGCAGGGGCTCCAGATAAAATTTCTAGTGGAACATCTGGCTACAGAACTCTAAGACATCTAGGCTATACCCACTGCTTTCGGAGAGAACCCTGGGTTGTCGCCTCCAAGGGCTGAAGTTTTTGCCAGGTATTCTTGCTAATGTCGTTGACATCCTAAAGGTGAAAACAGAAGCAATGGAAAATATTGAGAGAGATTGTGTATTACTTTTTGGACAAGATGGAAATCACTCGAGGGTTTGAGCTTGATGTGGCTGAAGATGTTGTGCTGGGAGGAGTGACAATGCAACCAAAGCCAGATTATCCACCTGGAATGCATCAATTTTCATGATATGATGCCTAAACCAACGGTGGAAACAAGTCATTGTGTATCACTTCGCTGGAAGTCACATCGATGGCAGCCTCTTCAAAGACTATGTAATAGAGATTGTACACATATGTGCAGGCATTTTTCCGAGGGTTCGTGTAGTGACGTCAGACATGGTAGCTGCAAATAGAGCAATGCAGCATGAGCTAAGTTTTTCAAACCACAGAAATTCCTGCACAGTATGCTCCATTCCCCATCCTTGCCTTGAAGGGAAGGAGTTGTTCTTCAATGCATATGCAGTTCACATGCAGAAGATCTTTGAGCGTCAGCTCTTGAACTCGCATGTTTCTGCATTAAGCGACTCAACTGTAGGTCAATAGCACTTGCCTTCAAAAGAGCCAAAAGCATAGCATGTGCATGCTGTGCTACAATATGACAAGGACAGAGAGCTGAAAGCTGCACCCAAGCTTTCTGAAGCACATGTGAGCATGGGGCATTTTACCAGTATGAAGGTGGGTATCGCACTATTGTTCTTTCACGAAGCTCCCCCTACAATTCGCTACCTGATTAGGGAGTGAATTTTGGAGCCTTAAGCTGAAACCACAGCATGGTTTCTGGAGCTTACTTCAAATTGGTATATGCTAATGCCTTCACGGCATCCATCAATAGCTCCGAGTCTTCAAGATGTGATAAGCACCATGCTGCTGTCAGAAAACTACGTTTGGCCCTTGAAACAATTCAAGGAATGAACATGGGACACTCTTCGCAATGGAAGACATCACAGGCTATTGTAGTTATCAACATGTGGTTACCATATGATAACCACAAGTTATGCTTCATCTGCAAGTCATTCTTTTGGAATCTGAAGGCTACAAGTTCCTTCTGACAAGCAGGATGTTGCAGGACTGCCTTGAAAACCTCCTTTACGTCATTTGATTGAGGAAGCCGGTACTGGATGCATATGATATGAAATGTACTCTCAAGCTGGTGTGTGTTCGTCAGACACCAGCGACAACCAGCTACAATATTGATAATTCAAAGTAAATTGTTGACCTGCTATCGCAAGGCATGCATGAGTGCACAGAAAATGGAGTTCAAGAAAATGGTGGCGAGATCCTATTCACTGAATCACTGGTCTGCAGAATGCAGCATGCTCTTCCACCTTGGCAGATTCCTTTTGAAGAGCATCATGAAAACAATCGAAAAGTGTGATTAAGGTAGCTGTGGTGTACTTGAGCAACAGTGAGCATGCATATCTTACAGTACTAAAAGGATATGTCCAGGATGGTACAAACCTGCATTACCCTAGTGCTGAGGTGATGAGCTTGTTGAAAGCATGCAAGGAATATTTTAAGGGAATTGTTGCTTGGACTGACAACTTAGTCAAGAAGAAGTCGCCTGTGCAGGCGGTGATTATATACTAGACGAAAATGTTGCGGTGCGACTCTGGAACCTGCTACAAACACAGGGAAGCGGTTCAGAAACTGCTAATTTCAAGCTACACCAGAATGAGGCTATGCATACGCCTCCGTCAACTAGAAACAAGACATGCTAATGGCCATGCCAGCAAGACATTGCTGAAGCCAACTTGTCATGAGAACAGAATTAGTTCCCCACATAACTTGTGGCCACAGTACACCCACTCGTCACAGGCTGCGACTACATACAGCAACATTTTAATAAACCTTGCAGAACAGCATGAAAGCTTCTATGTAAACTTGGGTGCTTGCCTCCCCCCTCCCGTGTTCATTAAAAAAAAAAAGCTCTAAGAAAGCTAGCTTTTTAAGCACATCACACGGCTCTGCATTCAAAAAAAAAAAAAAATCTTAAGTTTGGGTGACAAACATGTTTCACTGCGCCAATGAACTGGCCTCTAGATGCTTTTGACATTTTTGTACCCTTATGAAGAAAATTTTCCATTCAAACCTCATTTCCAACTGTCTTAGAAAATACAATAGGGCAGGGCTGACACACCATTTGGCATCAACTTGCAAGAGATTGCATTGGGTAATGTAAAAGAAATTAGTATCGCAGATAGCCCATTGCAAGGCAATCCGATCTCTCACTGCTCTCGGCTGAATCAGTGCTCTCATCAACAAGCCGCATATTGGCAACCACGATCACCTTTTGTGCTCTGTCATAAAAAAACTAACCAGAATTTTTTCACGACGGTGGTTCTTTTAAACGCAATCGGATGGGTTTTAAGTGGAAGGGGAGGAATTGGATTACGGTGCAGTGAGTGCTTCCCTGCAATTAGGGCAATAAGGGTAAGCGATTGCTTATTTACAACTGTTGTGGGGATGCGCGACTCTCGCGCGTCCCGATGTTTTTCCCGCATAGCGCGTCTCCTGTAATCCCGCTTCGCCGCGTGGCCTGCGTGACGTCCACGCGGTCGATGTGGTTGAAGTGCAGTCCGAGAGATGGCGCTAGTGTTGCGCTGCTGCGGGGTTACTTGGGTGCGGGAGAGACAAGGCGCTCTCTCTTGGGTTCGAGACAGCAAGCAGCACGGACGTGCCGCGCGTGCAGCGACCCTCCTTCCCGGCGGGTCGGCGCACGGCGGGTCGGCGCACGGCGGGGACGTCTCCCGCGTGGGCGCCGACCGATGCTTCGGCGAGACCGTCTCGCCTGGCCGCCTTCGAACGCGCCACGATTCGCGTGACTATACACGCGAACGACCAGGCGTTGGGATCCAGCATGGGGCGAACATATTCGCTCGCTTCCGGCCACGGTGAGTCGGACTTCTAGATTTGTCGCGCGCCCATCGGCATGTTTCGTGGATAGCAACTCGGCTAGCAGGCATTGATGTATGAAAGGTGCAATAAATGCCCTTGTGATTGTTTGCACTACTGTGTTGTCGTTCCTTTGTCCCAAGAGTACGGTGTGAGAATCCCACATCAGACCCCACACTGTGCAGGGCTGAAATTGCATATGCATATTTATATCCTAGCTGATTGGTACATGTGCATCAATTAGGAGATAGAGCAGTAAGCAGGCATAGAAGCAGGACCTGCCGGAGAAAGCCCCTAATTAGAACTGGGTTAGAAATATTCTGCTCCCTCTATATTGCATTTCAGTTCATTTTCTGTCCATATCTGTAGTACAACTGTCGTATCTGTGAGCGCAGTGCTTTACTTCTTTTTATTCCTGCTAATTTGTTTGCCTGTGTAGTTGCGTTGCTCGATGAAATCAAGACTGGCCAATTTTTACTGTGTGCTTCAGTGTGCACTTCCAGAAGTCTAGGCAGAAATAATTGCAGACATAAAAACATATATACTGTGGCTTTCATGGTAGGCATGTCATTGCATTGCTTTTCCATATTATACAGTCCTATGAAAAAGACCTTTTCATTATTGCTTTGTAAAAGACAGTATTTTGCAGCTCTCACTTCCCTGAAGAAAGCTAACCTGTCATGCCTTCCAATAGTTAAGAAAACATGCCACGAAAACATACAAAATTAAAAGTAAACTGTGATGCATGCAGCCTCTGGTGACCAAATGCAGCTATGTACCACATCACCGCTAAGGCAGCTAGCAGCGCAGCGGCCTCACCGGCATTGAGGACGATTACCTTGTGCGACAATGTTAGACGCTATACATCTAATCACTTCTTGTAATGCATGTCTGGAAATCTACAAACAGCGAGTTCTATGGATTATATTGCATTTACGATGACTAGCCCAGCACAAAACGCCTTTACAAGGAAATGGCTGCAAATCCGTGCGCTGGCAGTGCATACCTTGGCACGTGGGGACAATAATGGTGACCGCTGTAGCAGACAACATAATTGTCTCCACCTTGAGTGGAGCGGAAGCGAGCGAGCACATCGAGGCACCCTAGCTACGACTACCTGAGTGCACTTCAGAGAAATGAGGTCCACTAAGGTCCTCACAAGTCTCACAGTTATCATACTGAAGACCAGTCATACAATACAGTCCACATACCGTATTTACCTGAAGCTTATGTGTACCTTTGTTTCCCCAAGAAAATGGATCAGAAAATTACTCCAGCAGCTGCTGCATATGGCGTGGCCACGCAGGCCCCATGATGAAAGCGATCTGTGATGAGTATAGAGTCTAGTTGTGCCGCGGGCTCACAGTTTTATGGGCGCTATGTTCTCGCCACTTAGGTCGCGTTGAAGCAAGACGCAGCACAAACATCAATTCACTCACTGCTGCTGCCGCACTTCCTCACTCCAGTGTTCTGACAGCGAGTTTCCACAGTCATTAAGAGAGATGTGTTCATATTTGCTAGTGTGCGCATGCATACTTGTTAATTTAGTTAATAAGCGAATATTTACAAGTTTATACAACAAATAAATCTACTGTCCTTACTTCGTATAGCTGTTTACTAATTTACTATCTCAATCCATGCTTTGCCATCCAGGCAAACTGCGACATTCTCTCATCATGAACGTAGGGGGCATGCTATACTGTATATTTCTTTCGTAAATCGGCAACATGTTACATTTAGATGCACTTTTATTTTCTTACTTTAAACCACAAAACTAGGAGCATGTTAGATTCAGGGATGAATTAGAAACAGGCAAAAACGGTGTCTATTTACATTTACAAAAGACATTAGGAGTGCCTTCTCAACAAAATGTCTCAAAGATGCCTCAAGGTGAAGCATCAAAAAAGTACTAAACCTTTCAAGATGATTCAGTCTTGCGCTTGTCTGCACAAACCTATAGGCCAGCAACAAGAAAGTCATTGTCAATGTAAAAAACAAAAAGCTCATGTTAGCACTCAAGGAGCTAAATGTAGTTGTGTAGTTGGCGTTAAGCAAGCTGAAGAAAGTTTGAAAAATATGTGCTTTGTTCCATGGCAAATGGAGCCTCATCAGGCTGGGTAGCATCCAAATGCTTCATGTATAGGTATGATAGTCATTGTGATGACAAAAAATTGCATGCCTGATCCTTCCTTGATCCATGCCTGATCTTCCTTTGCTGCAATTATGTAAGTACCTGTGATGATGCAAGCCCATATTAGCATTGTTTCCTAACCATTACTCATCTATTTTATTGTGTACACTTTATTTTTTTATTAAACAATTTCTTATTAATTTCATTTGTTCTATGCAATATGGCATGTCCACTGAATCTTGGCCACAATGAGGCACCGTGGTGCCTCGATCATAATGATACCAGCCCACCATGTTTGTGGCTGCGCATGCACTTCTTCTGCAGGTGCTAGTGCCACTTTCCAGCATAGTTTCTGCTGCATAACCCTGCACACCCTGCAAAAAACTCATTTAGCACCACTGAAATGTATGGGACTTGGCAATTATGTAAAGTCCTTGTCTGGTGCTGAGTTTAACATGAATAGCGCCAACATTGGGAAGTTATGCAGAACCGATAACCTTGCCAAATGAGCCCTACCGACGAGCAATGGTCGCAAGAATCCAAGCAGCAACTGCGCACATACAGTTCACGCGAGACTCATTTCACAAGACGAGATCAGAGCTGTATTTTGTAACAATTCATTTTCCGTTCTCTTCGTTCTTCATTGTTGGCTCAGACGTCGCTGCTATATAGCCAGTATTAGCAACTTCACATGACAGATGGTAAGACAAGAAGAATGAAATGAACTGTTACAAAATAGGCCCCGGGCGAAAATGTACAAATTCTTGGAGGCTTATACCTAGTTATCTCACTATCTGCCTCTCTAACCTGAAATTTCTTGACGATGTTGACATCATTTAATGTTACATGTTACATTTAGATATCACACAAACTTTAGCACTATATCAGTTCGAAATCAACAAAGCGGTGCATGCCGCTGATATGATAAATGTAAATGTAAATGTGAAATGAACGAGTTGAGGACAAATATCTTAATGAAACTTTGTCATTCAAGAACCTCGTTTACATTTCTGTACGTATGCAACGGCCAGGGAAAATTCTCAGTGATGCTGTCCTTCGTTTCAATGTATTGCGCAGGAGCAGCAGTCACAGTCGTGTATTGTAATTGCACCGAAAGTATAGTCGCAACAGAGATCAAATATAAAAAGCAGGAGTTCTGCAATATATACGTTAGAAATGCGAAGATACAATGGAATACACAAATGCGAAGATAAAGCTTGATGAAGGGCAAAAAAGGTGTCACTGAAAAAGTTCACTGCATGCATGCACATAACTTCACAACAATATATTTAAATATACGTAGAAGTCTCTAATAAATCTACATATCTAAGCAAAAGTCAACTGTATACAGGGTGTCTCAGCTAACATTAGCCATGTCAGAATCATAGCTGTCACTGTTTGACAGACCTGAAGAGCTGATGCAGCCGATATTGTTACCCGAAGGTCCAGTGCGGTCACGAATCAGCTGAGCGTCTGCTCTTCACAGGTTTTGTTCACCCTGTGGGCAAGACCGGCATGCCTTGAACACCTTCACCGCTGGTGTACCACTCATGACATCACACAAAGAAGTTCGCTCGGCTGCTTGGTCAGGTGTAGGTTTCGTTCTTGCGCTTTTGTGCTTATTTAAAATTGTTTTTGAATTTGCGAAACAATTCTACTATCATACACGTGAAAGAGGGTCCCGGGAACTTAAATATTCCATTACCTTGACATGGTCAAAAAATCACCAGAGTTGCCCTTTAAGCCGCTAGGATTGCTTTTCTTTTAAGAGCTGCTGAATAATGTTTCCACAGTCCTGACATTGTGTGATCATGCTGATTTGGACGACGCAAATATCATGAAGTCAGTGTGATCAAAATGACATGATAGCTATGGCATCTCCTCTCGTTAGGCAACCTAATGATGATAGTGGCCATAAAAAAATCTGCACCTTCAGATTTTGGCTGAAAATTGTTTGGTTCCATATATAATACGAGGAGCAAATTTGACATGCTAGAATGTGGAAAAAAAAATTTTGTATTATATATGTGGGTTTCTATGGTAGTTAGCTCAATCCTTTTTTATAGTCATCCGAAGATCTTAAGATCTGTGCTACACGAACACGGTATGACTCACAGTAATCGTGAACATAACAATTGCAAGGCACAAGTCATACCATGTTGACACAGCATGGATCAAGCATCAAAAGACTATAAAGAATAAAATGCATAGCTAATAAAGGCAATGAACAATGTGCTAGCATAAGACATAACGTCAGCGTAGGTGGTTCTGACGTGGCACTCCGCCGTGCCCTCTCTAGGTGTTGCGTGTTCCTTATACACTATGTTTGGCAGTCACTGATCAAGTGAGAGCTTCAATAAGTATCCAAAATCAAGTTGCTGTTCAAAATATACATTCCCCATAGCAAATGAAAGATCCATGATTTGTAGTAAACAATAACTGTCAAGTCAGCCTTAAAAAAATGTTAAATATACTTCCACTTAGTCCGTAACCTTGTTGGAACTACTGCACCTATCAGCATTGGTGACTATCCTTGAGTGATTTGAGGGGTTCAACATCCCAAAACAACAGCAAATCTAAGTCCACATGTGTTCTTGCATTTTGCCCCCATCGAAATATGCCAGCTGTGGTCGGGAATCAAAACCTGCGAACTTGTTCTCAGCAGCAGAATGCATAGCCAATGAGTCACCATGGGTGTGTGCCTGTCATTCCAATGCCTAATTGCTTCATGCAGATTTCCTACACTTTTATTTACATTAGGGCATGGAACAAAAGCAGTTCCTAATGAAAGACTGCAGCTTCTGAAAAATCTTAACACAATTGATCAGCAGCTCGCCATGCAATATCCACTGGTTCCACTGACGAACAGAAATCTGGAACAATTTTTGGAGCAGGAAAATGGTAACCTTGTAGCAGTTTGAAGCACCTAAATACAGATTTCAGAGCACTTTTGAGCAAATAAATGACAACTGCTGGACATGTAATAGGATATTTCAAACACTTAGAATTGACAAGCATTATTCCACAAAGTATTTGCATGTTGTAAAACAATGCTGCTGTGCCTCTAAATAGAAAAAACAAGGGGGAAGCCTAAATTTGAGTACCTCTTTAATTTAAATGAAGACAACAAACCTGTTCACACAGCTTGCTGTAATTAGTTTATTTCCAATTGAGTGAAGCTGCTCAAACGTTGACTTTTGCATCTTACAAATGTTTTATTGACAGCTGCCAGCTTAGCCATGTTTTGAGCAAGACTATTGGCCTCGAGCTGCACCACTGGAAAAGCTGGCGCCACCGTTGGCGTGACGTGCTAGGAGGGATCACGTGGACATAGCGGCTGCTTCGAGCACGCCAAAGCGAGCTGAAAACGAGAGTTTAAATTCCCTCGTACGCTGCGGTCCTCATTTAGTGGCGAGATTTTCCCGCTTCGAGTGTCGCCTTTACAATGCTTGAAAGCACTACAATAGGTAGTGACTGCCTTTGAAGGCACGCAACATGGTAGGCTACTGCTCGGTGCCGCAATGCCGGACGCACGCAACGAAGCACAGTGTCAGCCTTATTCACACGTAGCCGCAGGACAAGAAGCTGTGTGAAGCTTGGCTCGTGAAACATAATACCGGCAAACAGTCATCGGCTACAACTCGGGTATGCAGCAAGCACAGACGCGAGAAAGATTTCTGCTACGGCGCCCGGTCTGCGATGTTCTGAAAATGCGCACTGAGACGCTCGCTCGAGTCCGCTGCCCGACTAATGTCATGACGGTTTGGTCTATGAACTTGTCGATGCTATAGATACTGGCAAGTTGAGTGGAGTGGAAAGGCAGCGGTAAGAAGCACATTTAGAAAAAGCATGGCATATGGTCATGTTTGTGTTATGAATTAATGCACTGGATTACAAAAAAGGAGTAGCGGGGAATTGGACGCTGAGAACACCGATAAACATACAGTGCGATGCAACTCGAGAAATAGTATTGAAAGGTAAAATAATTTAGAAGAACAAAAAGATTGAATCGTCGCGACGGCACATCACAGTCCCCGTAGGCGTCGAAGTCTCTACAATGAAATTATTTTTGAACAGCTCTGATAGCGCCCACGCAACAATGGTTGCTTGTATACTGTCAAATGCTCATATTCTGCGGCCTAAAGCTCATGGCACGGTGCGAAAACGTGCGCGCGGAGTTGCGAAACAGTGCGCGGACAAGCATGCAGACGCGCAGTCGGTCGCTGCGAATCTGCGCGATCGCTGCATTGAGGCTTCATCCTATTACGCTCCATTTAGTTATACAAACACTATAAGAACATATTTCAGATAGTTTGCTCTTAGCGTTTACCTACCTTTCACGCAAGAAGCCGGTTCGGGAGACTCCATCGCGGCGACCGCGCGCAGTGGCGTTCACTGTACGTATTCGGTAAAGAGATAGCCTCTGTAAACGATTGTGTGCTTTCAGTTTGCCCAAGATTATTATTTAGACAGTAAAAAACTTCTCTCGTTTCGAAAGTACTTACAGAAATGTCCGGGAGAGCTCGCGCATGGTGTTTTGACAGCAAAACCTATGAGGAGCGTGCCACGTAATCCCTCATACTACGCCAGCGAGGCGCTTCCAATAGATGGCGACTCCGTAACTCCTCGCCGCCAATAGAGCTAGCTCCAGTCATAAACACCTAGCCAGGCATAATGTCACCAATGCTTTTCTGAGCTAGGCCAGCCTTGACGAGTCCTTGGTGACGCTCAAGCCTTGACACCAGGCAGTTTTAAGTGGTCTGCTTTTCCTCCTAAAGTTGAAGTTGCTGCTCAGCAACTGGGTGATTCACAACTGGTGCCAATCAATTATTTGAATAGCAACAATTCAGACAAGCTTGATTACTCAAATTATTTCGAGGCACCATCACTGGCACATAAATTTGATGTATAAGTACGACCAAAATTTCTGACACCTCAAGGCACACCATTCAATAATTCGAACTGCTGAGTTGGGTGGAAATAGAGATATTTTGGCTTTCATATGTTGCTGGCATCCCCGTGGCATGGTCATTGGCCATACTGCTGACACCTCCTTGAAACCGAAATTAGCGAAGCCTAGTTAATCCAGCACCGACCAGGGCCAAACCGTAGGACAAGTGAACCCCAGCAAGCCATTCACAAGTCCTGCGGTGTTGGTTCTGCACGTCCAACATTTGTTCATTCACATGTTAAACAGCAACTCATTCCAGGCGACTGCAAGTGTTTAAGTGGTGCCGACTCCATAATCGATGTCTGTGCCAACGAGAACAATGACTGCTGGTAAGAAGAAAAAAAAAATCACTGATGATTACGATACTCCCTCAAGTGAAATATGAGCGCAGCTCTATAAGTGTTCTCATTTCACAATATTTTGGCTGGCATGGACAATCGGTGTCGTGCAGCAAGTTGCAAAGGGAGTTAAGTATGGCGCCATTTCCTCACTAATCTGGAGATTGTGAGAGCCTGCGCGTGGATTGCGTGTGGGCGAGATTTACAGAAGCCACCGCCAACAAACCTCGCCAATGACGCACACTATTCTGACGCTATCTCATAGCCACTGTCGTCGCACTACACTTTTCTTCTCTTGATTTCGCCATACCCTCGTCCGCTTTCGGCCTCATGGCTCCATTGCACTCTCCCCTCCTCTTTCCTCCTCGTGCCTCAACTCTCTTCAATGCTTTTTTAATCCCCCGCTACGCGCCGCACTCGCTTTCATCTTTTGGTGTGCTCTTTCACTCAGTTATGCCGGGAACGCTGGTGCTCAGTGCAGGAACGGGCACCTAAGAGCTGCACTCTAAAAAAAAGAAAACATTCAGCTCTGATAGCGCGATCAACTTCTAGGCCGTGATCTTGTACCGATGCACTCTGTTTGACTCTATTTGCTGCCCTTTTTATCCAACGTTCACGGCGAACTGATACCACTGATAACTCGCATGGAGCGCCGCTCTTATCACTGACAAAGCACAAAAAGGAGTGGCACCGGATCATTAATCGGCGACATACAGACAATATTAAGTTCAATTTATTAAGCCGCTTTAGTAATGCATGCCACGCACGCCTGCAGAACACTGCTGCCACAAATATACTGCACAGTCGCTTTTGCCGCACTTCAGTGCAAAATCATGTTTTTTTTTATCAGGATAGCGCAGGAAATCTTGTTGGGCGTAATTTGGAACAGGAGTGGGAGCACCGACTATCACTCCACATGAAAACTATGCACCAGTAAAGAACGCACCAACTTGACAAAGACATCCTGCATCTCCTCCAGTTGGCGCTTCAGCTCTCGGTTCTGGGACAGCGCCCGGCTGGCAGCCACCTTTTCACTTTGGATTGTCTCCAGGAGCCGGCTGCTTTCTACATGGTCCTCCCGTAGCCGTTCCAGGGCTGCTGCAAGCTCCTCAGCTTGAGCCTCACGCTCTGCCAACAAACCACTCAGCTGCTGGTTGTCACTGCCCTATAAACATAGAGCACTGGTCAATGACTCCATGTAGCGCAGGTTTGTGTTTAGAGCCATTTTAGAGCCAAACTCGCAACATTTTACAAAGTTACAATTTTTTACGCTGGCTAAAAGTAACTGAATGAGACTTTCACCCTGAGGTATCTATGGTAGTCTGTGGCAAGCTGGTGTAAGCAAAGTGTCAAACCATAATGGGAAACTGAACTGCTTCGTTTTGCCGAACTGGAATTGAACTGAAATGTGTGTTGTCATTTTGAATTTGAACTGAAGAAAAACAATGAAGCTGGGGATACGAAAATGTTTTGTATTGCGAGAATTTCGTTATTGGGATTTTGTTATCACGGGTTTCGACTGTAGCTTGTTATAAGCATGCATGTAAGTTGGCAAAATGCTGCCTTCAATGAGGACATTTGTAAATGGAAGTACATGAAAAATATGTGAGCTTGGAGCTCACGAACTGCATTGAGGCCTTCTGCCTTTCACTAGCGATGATGTAACGCTGCTGGTGCACAGCCGATTATGCAGCAATTAATGATAGTTGTATGCAACAATGCAACCACAAAGGCCCAATTTCAACTGCCTTAATTCACAAGATGAAGTGTTCATCTGCATCACACTGCTCATGCGTGGAGCGTCAAAGATCTCTCCGGCTTTCATTAGACTCGCCTTTCCTTTCTCTCTTTCAGCCTGCTGCGAATAGTATATGTGTGTGCGGGCTTCAATAAAGATGTTGTTAGCAGTCAGCGCTGGTCCTGTGCTCTTCCTTGTCCATGTGCTTTTTGTAGCTGTTTAAAATGAATGACCTGTATCAAGTAGCTCGCACCCAAACCCTTCCAAGTCTCTGTAAGCCCATCAAAGATATGTCAACAAAATGGATCGCTCTGCTGTGCCTTAGTAGTTCTTGCCTGCTGAAGACGATAGCAGAGAAAGCAACGGGGTCCACCAGGTAAATATCCTCTCTCAAGGCTGGCAATCTGGAGATCGCTTCACCATCGAGGGTCACACCGTTCATGCAATTGGAGACGCAAGCTCTGGTCTCTACTGAATGTGAACTGGCGCCGTTTGAGTCATGGTAGACTGAGGCTCCAGTCTCTAATTGGTGAGAATGCTCATGGGAGTGACGAAACAAAGGGTCAGACACTGAATTGGGGGTAGGTGCACAACGAAGTTGTACCGCTGCAGTGTCAACGCCCAGCGCGCGAGACGGCCTGAGGGCTCGCGCAAGTGCTTAAGTCAGGTGAGCGCCATGTGGCCTGTCTCCGTCCATGTGGTCCATGTGAGCGCCATGTGGTCCATGTGAGCGCCATGTGGTCCGGTCCGTCGATGTAGCAGTCAAACTTCCAGAGAGCAAAAACTATAGCGAGACAGTCCCTTTCGGCCCCGCTGCAGTTGCGCTCAGCGGCTTTGAGTGAACGGCTGGCAAAGGCGACTGGAAAGAGAACGCCGTCGTGCTCCTGAAGCAGTACAGCCCCAAGGCCCAGGTCACTCGCATCAGCTTGGACAATGAACTCCCTGTTGAGGTCGGGCAGCTTCAGTTTGGCTGTGGCCACTAGAGCTCGGAATAGTGCATGAAAGGCACCCTCCTGCTCAGGACCCTAGCTCCATCATGCCGACTTTTTCAACAGTGCAATCAAGGACGCTTGGAGAGCGGCACAATTCGAAATGAACTGTCTCTATAGTTCACCAATCCCAAAAATCACCTAAGGCCCTGAATGTTCACCGGCCTTGGGTATTCAAAGATAGCTTGAATCTCCTCTTTGCATAGCAGAACACTACCCCTGTCGATGGTGAAGCCTAATAGAGAAATGCGAGACAGCTATTTGGGCTTTCTTAGGGTTTAGAGTCAACCCGGTGGCAGGCAACTTCTCGAGAACGTCCTCCAGGGGGCAGAGGTGCTCATTGAACATTTGAGAGAACGTGACAATGTCATGTAGGTACGCCAGTGCAAAGTGCCACTTAGCATCCCCCAGAACGCGGTCAATCAATCTCTGGAACGTAGCTGCAGCTCCAGTGCAGCCAAATGGCATGGGTAAACTGGTAAAGGCCTCAGTGAGAGGTGAACGCAGTTTTCTCCGCATCAGCCGGCTCCATCCGAACCTGCAGGTAGCCGCAGCTAGTATCCAGGGTGGTGAAGTAGCACGCATCGCCTAGATTAGACGCAATATAGTTCACGTTAGGTATAGGATAAGCATCCTTCCTCGTGACCTCGTTCAGCCGGTGGTAGTCCACACAGAGTCTATGAGAGCCGTCTCTTTTGGGGACCATTACCACCGGCGAACCTCAGGGACTGTTTGAGCGCTGTACAATGCCAGTCTCAATAACTCATCCACTCCCTGGTGGATCGCCTTCCTCTTGGCCACACTAACGGGGCGAGGATTCATTTCTACGGCAGTGCGGCTCACGTGTCGATCCGATGTCGCAGAAGAGAGGTGCCCAACCCGGTCATTCAGTGAACATCGCTCTGGAACGAGTCGGTAGCAATAACATGGGAGCCTTCCTGTGCACCGACAAACTGTCAGACAAAGGCGGCAGTGGGCAGTTCGAGCTGCTGCTTAACGGGGTGGTCGCCGGGATAGCCGGCACCTTGACCACCGTTGCAGCGCAATGCTCATGAGAAAGCGGTTCGCACCGACCGTTTTCTGCTGTGCCGGCCAAGGGGCCAGTATTGGCAGTGGAGTGAGGGACACGAGGCAAGGCGGCAGCGCTAGGTCTCCTCTCCTCCTGCTCTAGCGTGGCATCCGGTGTCTGAGGGGCTGCCTCGGCCAACGGGACTGTAGCAAAGGGTTGCAGGGGGTCAGAAGGGCCTGCTCTCTAGCCTCTGCTTGCGACGTCAATCACGATACCCGTACGTGCAAGGAAGTCGCATCCGAGAATCACAGACACGGAAAGACCCAGATGTACAAAGCGCTGACGGAGCACACGATTCTCCCAGCGCGCAACCAACAGCACCGAGCCGCACGAGGTAGCCGTACCGCTCGTGAGGCGGTAGGCAAAGTCGCAGGCCCTAGTGTGGACAAAACGCAGGCGCAAATGAGCCATAACCTTCACCGAACAGTGAGACCGAAGCCCCGCTATCCAGCAGCACCACAAACTGCTGACCAGCAATCGTAAGGGCGATGAAAGGCTTTGACGTGGGGGAAGAGTCCGTTCCAGCGCGACACACCATTGAAGCCAGAAGTTGTGTTTCACTGCCATGTGCTCCTACTGTCGCAGCAGGTGAGGGGGAGCTCGCCGGCAGGCAAGGAGGCTTTTGCGTCAGGCTGCGCGTTTTGTAAGTTCAGGCAATATGGCCGCGATATTGACAATGGTAGCAGACAACAGCTTGATCCGATTGAGGGTACCTGGGTGCATTTCGTGCTAGGTAGCTCCCTTTCGCTAGCCAAAGGGGCACCACGATCGGATTTCTCCTCGTGCGCAAGGGCACACAGCAGTGGGCAATCCACTCTCTACGCCGTCGCTTATCTCGAACGTATTCACATGGTGAGAATCAGTCTTGCTTCGGAGAATTCAGACAAGCATCCTCCTTACTCCTCATTTGCTGAACCGTTTCCACAGGGGTGGCACACCACCACCCGTAAGTGGGTTCTGTTCCACGTGTAAATGTCGTGCTGATCTCAACCACCTGTGTTGGGAGTGCCCCCTCTACATCCCACCTAGGCTTCGTGCCCTGGCCACCATAAAGCCGGGACCCTGGCCTTCTTTCAGTAGTTGCGCCTGCCCGGATACCACGCCTCCGGACTATGCCATCAAGCTCTGGCGACTACTGCTGTTGTTCCTCCAGGACCCGGTGGCACCACTGGTCGGCGATCGGCTCCGTGACAGCCACAAGAGTCATGCTGCCCCAACTTAGCTGCCTCCAGGACGTTCGTTGGAGGCAGCCTCACACTTCCCCTTTTGTAATAATACCCCTTCCCTATCCACCGCAGCCCCCTCTGCGCATTCTCATGTGGAATAAACGTGGTTTCATTAATTCATTCAAGGGCACAAGGTTTGCATTCTCATTGGCCATGTAGGGCAGAGCAGCGTACCCAGGCATACAAGTACAGGTCGAGAGCGTGGTCAAAAAGGTCAGGTGCATCAAGGTGTTTTCTCATGGCCGAGGCCGCTTTGTATTTCGGGGAATTACGGGGTGACGTGTCACCACCAGCCTACGCACAACCAGGTTCGAGAGAAGCGGACGGCGGCGGTGGCGGCGGGCGGTAGGCTCTTGCTGCTAGTATATCGCCCTGAATCCGCTTTGCGTCAGAGGCGTTTAGGTCATGATAACGGGCGCTTTGAAAGTAAGCAGCGAAGGTTGGATGGGCTTGACGAATGGCCCGCTCCACCTTCTCAGCATCAGATGCCAAAGGGTCAGCAAGAAGATAAGAGCTCCTGCATAGCCCTGACATACTCGAGCAGAGATTCGTCAAGGTGTTGAGTGTGAAGCTCTAGCTCGCGACGCACGCGGCACTCATAGTGAGGAGGGAGGAATTCGCTGTGGATAGCGTCCTAAAATCCTCCATCAAACGAGCTTGGTGACCGACAAGTCGATACCACCATGCCAAGTGGGCTGTTAGTGAGATGGGCAATCCAGTGCCTAGCATCATGCTGTCATCCAGCCGCATTGCCTGTTGATAGCAGTGCAGTGCCTCGAGGTACTTCGTAGCACTCATGCAGCTCGAATAACTGCCATACTCTGGGAGAGGTACCCGTAGGCAGCTCAGCATGCCTGGGTGAGGGGACGGGAGGTCTCCCTTCAGATCACTAGGCTGCGAGCGCACCGATTAGGACTTGGAGAAGCTGTGCAGCTGCAGTGTGCAGCGGCATTGGCTCCGGGCCAGGCGTGGTGGTCCAAGGGCCAACCTGCGCCTGCTCTCCCAAATGCATGCCCTACCCTGAGGGCTAGTAAATGGCATAGAGGAGAGCTGGGTTGCCGCGCCGACAGATGCATGAGGCCTCACACGATCTGCGAACAGATGAACGAAGAAGCGGGGTGGCTCACGCGCGTCGAAAATGCCGCTCAGCTGCGCATGAGGCAAGCGGTAGTCGGAAAGTGCAGCAACGTTGTCGGCTGAGCGGGGTGGCTTGCGCTTCATCTTGCCTGCCAGCTGCGGTCGGGACAAGGAGAGGCCAGTAGAGAGCGGTTTTGCACCAACAGTGAAGCAGGGAGGCTCTGCTGTGGCGCACTGGACATTGAACTGCGCTCGGGACAAAGAGGGGCCAGCGAGCAAGCTCGCGCCTATGGCAGGGCGGGGAGTCTGCTCTGCAACAAATTCGTCTGAGAAAGGCGCTTGGGACAGTGAGAGGCCGGCGAGCAAGTTTGTGCCGGCACCTAAGCAGGGTGGCTCCGACACGGCACATGGGGTACTTAACTGCGCTCTGGATGAAAAGGGGCCAGCAAGCAGGAAGAGCTCGTCGGAGGGGCTAGTAGGCACCTGCTCTGCACACGTCTCAAACAGTTGAAGAAACCCAAAACTGGCATGGCTAGGAGTAGGGTGCACATCCGAGCGGTCGACATCACCAAAGGGCTGTCCAAAGAAGCTATCGTTCTGGGCGGCTGAAAGCAGAGGGTTGCCAAGGCGAACATACCTCATGCTGTCGGTGTCGTCTGCATCGAAGGACATTAAGTCTGTAGCCGGGGGATCAAGCAGCAACGAGGGCCGTGAAGGGGCCTGCTCTGATGCCATGCCAAAACCGAGTTGGACACCAGTTATGTGGAGATGGGTTTGCACAAGGCTCCCCACCCTACAAGCGATGGTCAGAAAAGGGCACGACGCTCCTCCACTCCGCAACGCACACAGGCGCTACGGGAGGGTTTGTCGACTCTCCGACACAGCACAGAGGAAGCTCCAGAGTCAGATCGCCAACAAACACGGGTTTATTCACCCAAGATACAGAACAGTGCTTATGGCAAAGGCTCACCGCAAGACCAATCAAGTATGCGTGCCGACTTCACTAGGGCTAACCAGGAAGCAGTCCACCCAGCGCGAGAACGAGAAGTTGCGGGAGCCAGGGTCCCATGTAACCAACTCATTGCGGACCTGTGAGCATCTGCCGCGGCGATAAAGTGCTCAGTGGAAGAGAGCCCAAGTGGAGAGGGCGCTCGGGGGCCACCACTCGAGAGGCCAATAAGGGTGCGTCCCGAAGACACTTGCTTGCACGGTGATTCAAGCCGGGGAGAGAGAAGCACAGTTTGCGCAGGAACTTAGCTCTGGCGCGCTAGCCGTGTCCACCATGTTGCCAATACGGCGGCGGTTCCCAGAGAACAAGCTAAGCATAACGCACAAGCTGGGGGGACGAGGCGTAGAAATGCACCAAAATTCCCACACTCATAATCAAATGATTTTAGCATGTAAAATCCCAGAATTTTTTTTTTTTTTTTTCCTGACCGATTACGGCAAGCTGCATGTTTTGAGCGACTATATTTTTTTTTCCTGGGTACTCATTTCCTGGCAAAAGGCATGCTGAGGCAGTTAGTGATGCATGTGGAATGTTAAAAGTAGTTACGTTAAAGTAAAAAAGCAGCTGCAGAAGTTTAGAAAGCTCGAATACCGAGGCTGCCCCACACACAAGCACAGTGGTAGCGGCATTCGCATGCCCTGTCATGCACAGTTACGCTTCTGGCGGTGGGCACTGGCTCTATATGAAATTGAGGTGGCAGTTTCATGACCAGAAAAAACATGGAAGGACTCTGGAACTATTTATGAATGCTGCACCTTCTCAAATTTAATCTAAACGTGCTTCGCTGCAAGTTTTCTAAATTTAACGGTGGCACCATCTTCTACGACCATTCCAAGTAGAGAAACAGTCTGTTTTCATTGCTTTGACGTCGCCACAGCCAATGCTGATCTCCGATTTAGTTTCGATAGTTTAAATGGATGCTGCCTTTCTAAACTTCAACTGCAAATGCATGACTTCCTATGCTCCGAAGAGTTCTCAGCATGCAAACAAACTGCTTTTTGTTCCTAATGCTCCATTTACTTTTAATAAACCATGCTTGATAATACGCAGTATGACGACTCGCTAACACTGCGATACTAGGATGTGAACATTGCTTTATATTAATGGTTAAAAAAGCTGTTCCTTAATCGAAAACTATTTGATTCCCTTCCAGCACTATTCAATTTATATTTCATTCAGCCTCAACACTATTTGCCCACCCCTATTTGAGTGCTTTGTTTGTTTCCCAAAGAACCAACATGAAAAATCCTATTTAGTTAGCTCAACCTTCGCATCCACCACCAAAGCCTGAAACTCAGTGCAGCCAGGATCAGAGCAGATCCACCGAGTTGCATGGTGTTCAAAAAATCAACACCTGCTTGTGCACTTGTCTGCGCAGAGCTGCACACACAGGGGCAAGTAAGCACTGTTCATGCACCAACACCTGTAACACTGCCAATGGCTTCTGAAATTGGCCCTGCGCCAATTTCAAACTCTATAGACATTGCACAATGGGGCTTGAATTAAATTACATTCTGATGAACTTATGGCACTGAAATAGCACCACTAGGTAGTGTTAGTTTAATACATCTGAGCTACTACTGCAGCTATTATTAGCAGCTACACAGTATGAGCAATTGACAAGATATTCATGGATGCTAATTTAAGTGCAGATCATAAAGGCACAATGGCTGTGGCCATGCAATGACTTCCTTTTGTGGCAACCACAGCAACGAGCAGAGTAGAAATTGATGCACAATGGCATAAAAAGTTCCAACTTCCCTGGTGGCAGAATTGATGCGATTCATAGTGCACAAAATTTGGTGCTGGTGTACTGCGCTGAAGAAGAAACTGCCCTAGGATGATAAACAATAAACATGCACTTGACAACAATATATTGTTTTTCTTGTGAATACATTGTAGAGACGATAAAATTTGGTGCCTGTGGCAAGTTATAATGAAGTAGACACAGCACATAATATACATGCTTAACAAGCTATTTTTTCAGACCCTACATGCCGCTAGAAGTAAAGCATGCAAATATTACCTGTGCTTCACATGCTGCTCTAAGAGTTTCCAGCTCTTGCTCATACTGCTGGAGCTTCAGCCTAATTTCAGGATCTTCAGAAACTGCAAAGGAAGCAAACTTGAAAACTCAAGTAAGGAAAAGAAGTTTAACTCTTTCGTTATCGTAATAAATGGGCTCATTTATGGTGCTTTGATGTCCTAAGATTTTATTTGCAGACATATTACGTGCAACATATATTGCAATACACAATATAATAGCCTAATCACTGGTGTTTTGAATGGATGTATAGCAGTAATAATTCCTCAGTCAATTTCTGAGAATGCTTACGTGAATCTTCAAAGAAGCATCAGGAACACGAATGAAAGTAATCATTCGCTATTTTTACTATAAGTACTGAGAGTTAAAAAAAATCTGAAATATGAAAAACATGCATCTGGCTCCTAGTTCCCAGCTTTTGGAAGTCAGATCATGCTAAAAAATTATGAAGATTTGTTGGCATCAATACTCCACCCCAAACTCTTCGCCACCCGGTATTTATAAATTAAAATAAAATAATGTTACGTCATTACGTCAATACTAGCCATAATGATGCCCATGCAATGTGCGAAAGCAGTAGCTTCACAAATGTGAAAACGGGTCAGTTGCTATTGTACAGGGAGCATTTGTTTTTACTCATTGCAGCAAGCACCTTGCTTCTCTTTTACTGCATTCTTTAAGCTAGTGAAGCAATGGTTGCCAGGCCAGGGAGCATGCAGAAGCCTCCTCATACTTGATTATTGTGTTCTATTAGCTTTTTCTATGCAAGCAAGGTAGTCGAGCGTGCATTCAACCAGTGCTGGAGCCTCCACATGCTTTGTTCAGCTCCTCTACAGTGATGTACAGTAATGTGGAGCATTGTGCAATATCATACAGTAATGACTAAGGGCACTTGCACAGGCAGTGTTCAAAATGTAAGAGATTAGACAGACAGCTAGTAAAGGTTTGGTGGAAGGTGCATCTCAAGTCGGCTGCATGCTCTTGAGCAAGCAAAAACTATGCACGACAGGAAGGATTACTCCTAATAAATTGTGCATATGATTTCGAAGCACTGATGGATAAAAGCGACCCACAGTGGGGAAAATAAGATTGCACTTGATATTAGACGAAACAATTATCAAAATAACAAGCACTCATGAGCATCATTGTTTGAGACATCGTTTAAACAGCCTAGATATTGAATCAGAAAAGTGAAAACCTGAGAGAAGCTTCTGTGTATTTACTGCTGCTGTCACTTAAAAAGTATGTTGCAAAGTCGACCAAAGCACAAATTTTGCATCTTTTTATTGAAGAAGTGCTAGGAGCACTGGAGGCTAGTTTCGACGATACCTCCAGTCAGAGTTTTATTTTTCCAGACTCCCCAATCTGATAAAATTAGTTAAATATGACGAACAGTTGAAGTTCAGTCATCATTTCAGATGGTGTATAATGTTGCTAGTAGAAGAACTGCAAGAGAAACGTTTAACAAAGCACAGAAAAACTCATAGTTGATACTTGAACTGAAAAATTGATAGACTTCTACAGGTGCAGTAGTTGAGCATAATTAGATACCATACATTGACAATTATAATTCAACCTTCTATTGTTTTAGCAAACATGAATTTTCCCAAGTGTAAGAGGGGAAGGGGGAGCCTATCACTGGGTCAACATAAATGTGGGGCCTATTTTTCATGACATGCATGGTGGCAATGCTTGTGGAGCTGTCTTTGCATTCAGTTGTGATTTAAGCTCCAGCATCAGCTCAAATTTGGCACCAGAATCAATTTCAAGTCAAGTTTCTAGATAGATAACTATTTAGGGGCTGCCCATTTCAGGAGGGTGATAACAGGTGCCACTTTATGAAAACAGAAGTTTATGTGACATGCATTCCCCTTGCAATCTCTTATTTTCTGTTTCAAGGTAATTTTGGTATTCCATGCTAAACTCTGTCATCAGTGTTTATTCGAAATCCACAGTTTCCTCCACCAATTATCCACACTGCAGCGTAAAGGTACCTGAAAGCTCTTGCTGCTCATCAGTTCTCCTTCATTGCTTTAAACATTCTTCATACTGAGTGGATGCTCGGCTCTTATGCATCCCCTGGTGTTGTTTTCCTTGCATGAACCTTGTGTCCCCTGCAATTCGGCTTCACTGTGTACTTAAACACCGGCGGCGGTCGGTATGGCTGCAGCATATTACGAGAGATGGCGCAAGAGTTGCGTTGCTAACACCACGTAACGGAGGGGTTACAGGGACGCAAAAGGTAGCAGGCTCTTCCTCTTGGGCTTGGACTCGGCAAGCGGCGCAGACTTTCCGCGCGTACGCAAATCATGCTTCACAGGACCATCCTGAGAAAGGCTTTGGAGCATAACACCGGAATGGACAAACACGATCGTTCGAATGCGCCACCGTTCGCATGGCCATACATCATACGATTAGGCAATGGTGTCTAGCATGCGGGTGAACATACTCACTCGCTATCCAGTAACGGTGAGTTGGACTTGCTCAATTTGTCGTGCGCCCATCGGCTATCAGTAATAATTCGGCTGGCTACAGATAGGTGTATAAAAGGCACAATAAATGCCACTGTGATTGTCTGCACTACTGCGTTGTTTTTGTTCCTTTGTCCCAAGAGCTCATGTGAGAACTCCACAATACAGAAGCTTGATTATCACCTCTCGCATTTCAAAGGTTGACCACCTGATGTCACTCCTTTGTGGGGACACTCGACTTTCTTGCACCCCTTATGTTTTTTTCTTTGCATGGCTCTCACACCTTCTGTAATCTGGCTTCTCCACCTACCTAAGTGCCGCCACCCGTTGGCGTAGTTGCAATATAGTACTAGGGATGGTGCGAGTGTCGCACACAAAACGGCATCTAACGGCAGGGTTACTCGGCTGCAAAGGAGAGTAGCCTCTCCTCTTTGGCTTGAGGTCAGCATAGTGTGCGGACTTGTCGTGCGCCTGTTGGCACGCCCTGTGGGACCGTCTCGCGAAGCTTCCGAGTGAGGCATCGGGAGGAACCAACTCAATCATTTGAACGCGTCAGTGTTCAAGTGACTTAACATGCAAACGTTTAGGCGTTGGTGTCCAGCATGGGAGTGAACATATTCGTTCAATATCCTGTCACGTTGAGTCGGACTTCCTCAATTCGTCTGTGATCGGCATGTTCAGTTGGTACTAATTTGGCTAGCTGGTAGTGGTGCATGAAAGGTACACTAAATGCCCTTGTGAATGTTTCTATTGCATTGCTGTTCCTTTGTCCCAGGAATTGGGGACCCCGCACCTTGGACTGGTTCATCTGTCATGCTGCCATGTGTGCCTAAAGCTTGTCTATAATAACTACCTGTTTGACTTCAAGTTTAGTAGTAGCACCTGATCTCTAGCGTAATATGAACATGACACCCTCTACCATTCTTCCTGATCCTGAATATTGCTTCCATTTTGTTATACCAACACCAGAGTGTCCTTATGTCTCATGACAGCAGCATTTCTTTTTCTTTACTTAGTCACTCTGCTGTCACATGCAAGTCCTTCTAAAATTTATCAGTAAACAAAGGTACAGTAAAACCTTCTTATACTGATCCCGCATGTAGCGAACTAACGATTGCAGTGAAAAGAAACGCCAGTCTCTATTATGATCCCGTATGCATCCATGTATTTTTTCACAAATATACCGTAGGGAAGATGGGTATAGTAAACAATGTGGGGTTCTCCTCCGTGCTCTTGGGACAAAGGAACGACAACACAGTAGTGCAAACAATCACAAGGGGCATTTATTGCACCTTTCATAGATCAATGCCTGCTAGCCGAGTTGCTATCCACAAAACATGCCGATGGGCGCGCGACAAATCTAGAAGTACGACTTACCGCGACCGCATGGCGAGCGAATATGTTCACCCCATGCTGGATCCCCACGCCTGGTCGTTCGCGCATATTGTCACACGAATGGTGGCGCATTCCAAGGCGGCCACGCGAGACGGTCTCGCAGAAGCATGGGTCGGCGCACGCGCCGGGACGTCCACGCCGTGCGCCGACCCGCCGAGAAAGAGCCAGCCCGTTCTGCCCTGCGCCCCCAAGTAACCCTGCCGTGAGGCGGCGTTAGCAGCGCAACACTCGTGCCATCTCTCGCACTGCGCCCCAACCACATCGACCGCCGCGGGCATCACGCAGGCCACGCGGCGAAGCCGCACTACAGGAGACGCGCTATGCGGGAAAAACATCAGGGGATGCGCGAGAGTCGCGCATCCCCACAACAAAAAGATATATGAAACATAAAAATACAGTTCTTGACCATTTACGGAATGATATGAATAGTCCCGGCATTAAAGAAAATGAAAATAATAATAAAAAAAGAGAATGCATGAATACCTATGACTTCCAGACAATGACAAAGTAAACAATGATCATCTCACCATGGTTCAGTACAGAGTTTTCATAACTACAACAAATCCTTCATGCACAAGCTGCCTTGATCCTTACCAAGGTGGTTACCACAGTTTCCTATCACGGCGCGCTTGTCAAATGAGGACAACATCTACATGTGTAATGATAGCTGCCCCTCCCTTTCTTTGGTCTGCATCTTGCACAGTAACAACACTGTCATGCAGCCTTGAGCAATAAAAACACTTCTGTGAGGCTTAAAAGTGCTTACATACTTGCTTACGTAATTTAAAGTGCTTACGTAATTGTGCCAGTTAATATTCCATCATATCAAAGTGGAAGGTTCTGTCTCTTCTTGACAAGCAGAAGCTGCTTTACAAAATCAACACTCAACCGATGAAACACAAGAACATAGCCAAAGATGTGTAATACTCGCTGTGGTGGCATTGCGCTGCTAAGCACGAGGTCCCAGGATCAAATCCCAGATGCTATGGCCACATTTCGCTGGAGGTGAAATGCAAAAATGTCCATGTACCGTGGATTTGGTGTATGTTAAGAGCCCCAGGTGGTCAAAATTAATTCGAAGTCCCCCACTACTGCATGCCTTATGATAAGATTGTGGTTACGGCACATAAAGCCCCAGAATTTAATTTTTCCTGAATATGTGTAATCTGTGTTTGAATAAATAGAAAGTTAGCACTGTTTAGAATGAAAATCAACCAAGCATGCTTAGGAAACTTTTATCATAGTTACAGAAAGGCAAAACAGTGAGCTACGGTTATAGTAAAGATACTAACATAGCAAATGAGCTTTAGGTTCTGAGAACTTCCCTATAATACCATCCTATTGTGTTAGTACACCTTGAATGTCAGGAATTCAAAACATAATAGCATAATTGCTACTTTCACCATTACATTGCACATTACTTGATTTTCAACACTAAATTGGAAGCTTAATGCATCTACCTCCTCTACACAAATGTCCACCAGCCCTTGAAGAATGTGTGTACTGCCTGCTAGAAAAACGATATCAAAGCAAATGGTCCTGAAAGGTAATGCAGCACCTCCACTTAGGCTTTAAGGTATGAGGACACATTGAAATACCAATTTTTCATTGATAAAATGACATTCTTTACTTCTATGCAACCCTACACAGTCCTCTACTTATTGCAAAATGAATCACACTTCTGCCTTGTTTTGTTCAAACGTTACAGGCTAACTTGTAGGGTACACCGTGCGTGGTAAAACCGACATTGAAAAGTTTCGGTTTTACACTTTTTTAAAGTTTTTTGTTTTACAATATTAGTACGTCAATTTGGTATTAATTTTTGCTCACATCAAAACCGTGCTGTGGAATACTTTATATTTTACATTATTTTGCAATCTATCGTTAGGGGGTGCCAGAACACTCCAACCTGTTGGTTTATATTCATTGTGTCCTAGCCAGCATCAACACTCATGAAGTGCGTTGCTTTTTTCTGCCATGTATTGTATTCAGCTTGGGAAGTGAAATAAAGATTGAGTTATCATCAGCCTGATGGCGAAGTTTAGGACGTTCAAGCAGCCGAAGCGATATTTTACAGGCAATAGACACGGCAAATGAAGGGTGCAGCAACCATGTGGATGCAGAATTAATAGCTAGTGCTTCAAAGCTTGGAAATGTGATGGAGAAGTATGAAGAACTGCTGGATAACCCTTCACATCAAGGAAACAGGATTATCAATTTTGATCTTCTTGTAGCTGTATCTACATTGTTAGCCTGCCCTCAATGAATGACTACCGGTACTTCACTGGGGAGGAACTTTCCCTGCAAGGTGTGTCTTCTATCTGTGCCGTGTTTTGTGAGTGTGGTTATGTCAACATCTTTGAAACATGAATGAAATTGTGGCACGCCGTGGAAAATAATGTATGTCTAGTGTACACAATTCAGCAATTGGGCAAAGGGTATGCGGGCACATGCCCCTACCTTCATCTCATTCTGCTTATGACAGGATATCGTCCAAGGTTTCTTCTGCATCAGAAACAGTTGTGGTAAAGTCAACGGTTGATGGTGCTGAGGAAGTCTGCCACTCTGTCAAGAACAATAATTGTGGCATATCTGGAGACGGAACTTGGTAAAAAAGGGGACACTCTTCATTAAATGGCTGTGTTTGACCTCAGTTGATACCAGGAAAGTCATTGATGATGAGGTACTGTCCAGCATGTGTAAGGCATGCAAGATTCACAGCAAACTCTCTCCAATATTAAGTTCCTGCAGTGGAAAGTGGACCAGACCATTTGTCACACAAACCACAAAGCTAGTGCAGGTGGTATGGAACCAGCTGGGCTCTACCGCATATTTGACAAGTCAGAAGCTGCTCATGGACTAAAGTATGTAGATTTATATGGTGATAGCGACTTCAAAAGCCATGCAACCATAAAGGACATGTACAGGCACAAGAGCGTAAAGAAACTGGAATGCATTGGCCACATTCAGAAGCACGTTGGCTGCAGGTTATGGAAACTAAATAAGACAGTATGTGGCTTAGGAGGCAAAGGGCAGCTTACTGATACCTTGATTCATCACCTACAAAACTACTATGGCATTGCTATTAGGTAAGTAAGAATGTCATGTATGTACGATGCAGACAATCATTGCTATTAGGTAAAATGTGGGAGACCTCACAGCAATGAAGCAGCATAATCTAGCAGCCCTGTTCCATTGCAGCTCCACTGATGACCACCCAAGGCATAGCATGTGCCTTACTTGTGTACAGAGACCTGTCCTCAGGTGGGCTGCTAAAGAAGTGCCTCCATGGGAAGACACAAAATGCAAATGAATGCTTCATTGGCCTGATTTGGCAAAGATATCCAAGGGAAGTGTGTGTTAGCCTGCTAATCCTCAAATATGGCCTTTTAAAAGTTGTCTGTCATTTTAACAGCGGAAACAGTGCAACATCAGAAGTCTTGCGGCAAATTGGAATAGAACCAAGTCCATTCACTACTAGAGCTTGTCATGCGAGGGAGAGCCCTTGTCTAATAGGCATTTGGCCAGTCAATTCATGAAGGAAAGCAAGCCAGAAAAAAAAAAAGGAGAGTTGATAAACAGGCAAAACATGACAAGGAGGAAACTCAAGGACATTCATGCTACAAGTCTGGAGCATATTAGTGTTCTGGCACTTTTCTTTCACATGTACATTGACACTTATATTTTTTAATAAAGGGAAAACGAGACATCCACCCAATCATAGTAATTGCAATAATGGAAACCCATATGGGTTCCTCGAAAGAAGAGGCTCGCAGTTGAAGAAAAATTCATCCTGGTCCGGGACTCGAACCTAGGACCACCACCTTTGCCGCGCAGTCACTGTACCATCCGAGATAACCAGGCGGCTAACCGATTGCAGGGCAAAGTTGAACTTATCATCAACCATACCTCCTCTGCCAACTCTTGCAGCCGGATCTTAACAACTTGCATTATTATCCTACACTACACCGACATGAACCGTTAAGATAGTAGGCCCCCTTAAAAAGTCAAAAAATTTTTTTTCAGAATATTAATTTTTCGGTTTTTACATTTTATGTATTCCCACAGATTAAGCAACCTGTTGCAAAAGAAATTATCTTCCTATCGCCACTAGCTTGGGAGTTGCAACGAGTTTTTCAGGCCGTACCCTCGTATTGTAAAACGGGCAATCAGTACTATTCTTTTTTATATAAATATGATTAAAAACACTTTTTTTTTCATTTTATGTTGCCGCTGAGCAACCACATGAACAAAAGGAGACTAGTGCATCTCATGGGGGCTTTAGCTATGAAGCTGGTGCATTTTAAGCCTTTGTGTTATTTTTGACATCTTTCACATGGTGTGAAAATTTGGTTACATTTTTCTCAAAATGAGATCTTGCTCCACCTCACATTATGCAAACCTTGATAACTTCTTTTCAAACAAATATTTTGATATGAATTTTTCAAACTCATTTCTAAATTATGGGCTTAACGTGCCAAAACCACTTTCTGATTATGAGGCACGCCGTAGTGGAGGACTCCGGAAATTTTGACCACCTGGGGATCTTTAACGTGCACCTAAATCTAAGTACACGGGTGTCTTCGCATTTCACCCCCATCGAAATGCGGCCGCCATGGCCGGGATTCGATCCCGCGACCTCATGCTCAACAGCCCAACACCATAGTCACTGAGCAACCACGGTGCGTTCAAACTCATTCCTCACATACAGATGTGTGCAACGAACTAGAATAAAAAAATTATGCAATACTTTTGCATTTACAGCTTTGCAAATTTTGCAAATATATTTGCTCCAAATTGGCAATTTTTTTCACTTTGCTTAGTTTTTCGAACATTCCTTCCTTAATATTTATGCCATTACATTTATCCTAGTTCATTGCGTAGGTCCCACACTTAGCTACATAAATGCCAAGGCTTTACTCAATTCAGCAACTCATTAGTTACTTGTCACTGCTGCCGTGACTAGCACATTTACCACATTTTAATGAGAAAAATTACCTGCCACAAAATAAAATGAACCATTTTCTGCACTTTAAATAGTTGATGAAGTTAAATAAGATGTGCTTATTCAGGAAAGAAAGGTTATTTAAATCCTGGCTTAATATTAAAAGAAATTTTTTTTTCTCTGGCCTACTACCTGAAAGGCCTGTATAACTTGGTGTTCTCTTTGTTATAGATGAGGCTCATCCTTCTCTCCCTCCAGGTTCCTGTAATTTTCTTTGTGTATCGTTCACAGCAGTGTACAGTGTCTTTCTGGCCCCTTGGCCATGGATAATAGAGTCTCATTCGTATTCTGTCTGATCATGTCCCTGTACACTTGGGCAACCTTCTTTCTACCTTTTTCTAATCTATCTACTCCATGTGAATGTCGAAATCATCCCTTTGTCAAATGTGTGGGGAGCACATGTGCTCATTTCCTCCCGCGTACTCACGTCGCCCCGTTCGCATGTTGCGGACGTGTCGAGAACCAGCATACACACAGGAGGAAGGCATTATGTGCCCTACTGTTCTCCGTTGCTCTCATGACGTGCATACCCTTCCCCCCAGCTCATGGAAAAGAGAAAGGTATCTGACGGGCGAGGAGGACATTCCCCTTGCAAAAGGTAAAAAGCTATAAAAGCGCGCTAGCGCAGGAGAGCCTCTCTCTCTGGCACCTGACCTCTAACCTGCCAGATTGATTTACCTTCTGCAACCCGTGAGTGACCTCGTTTGCCTGACTATCCCAAGCAATGAGGCATGCCTATTCATTACTTATTACATAATGGACATCCCTCTGCCAGTGTCCTTTATTGCTTGTAGCAATAAACGTTAGAGTTGACACCGCTGGTTGCCATATTCGTTCGAACCTGACGTAGCTGCAATTCCACGCGCTGCAGGTTGGGGAGTACCACGAAACTGTGTATGGCTAGATCTGGAGCTCGCCTTCAGCCTTAGCTGCACGCACAATGTACCCAAACAAATGACAATATTCAAATTCAGGTTACCTGGTTTCTGAAATCTCTAAAGCTTTCTTGTAACTTTTCACAAATAAACTCCATTAGTGAAAAAAGTCATTACTTCATTTTCTAGAAGGTTACTCTGGCCATCCTCTAAAGGACCATGTGTTATGTCTGAAGTCTTTACAAAGCCTTTAGGTTATTCCAAACTTTCTTGGGGCCTGATCATAATTCCTTTGAATTTATGCCACCCATTGATTGCTTACAGACTTAGCATTTTCTTGAAGAATTACTTGAGCCTTATTCTTTAGTCTCTTTAAAGTCTTCCCATTTCTCTCAATTTCTGCGACCTACTAGGCTCTCCTGCCAGTAGGAACCTGCCTGGGCCCAGCAGATGGTCAGCCACAGTCTTGGAAATTTCCTGTGAACTCTCGAAAACACTCAAAACAGCTTTTATGCCCACTGACAAGGAACACGAAAGCATCTACACAATCCTGCTTGGCCCTGCTCTTGCCAGTGTTGCCTGGCCTCTTGGCTTCGAGAAACCACGTCGACACATGCATCACAAGGGCACGATAAAACCTCTGTGCCATCCGCGCACAGCTCAATAGGTTTGGCAGCATGAAAGCAATGTATTTTGCTCACGTGTGTCATCTTCTTGGCATTCAGGTAAATTGGCAATATTCATTACACCCACTGCATACAGATTAGACTGCTTTGATTGTGCTGCCAAGCCCACTGTGCATTCGAGCCATGTGTTATGACTGTTCTTACATATTGCTGAATCTGCTGATGCTTTCTGGCAATATTTAACTAAGTCCTGGTCCCAACACCCCTTCATCTGTCACTCAGGTTTCATGGAAGATCGTGTCTGCGCTGGAGGAAATTCAATCTGGGCAAGCGTCGCTTCTGAATTAAATAAAAGTGACGTGCACAAAGTTATCTCAAAGTGACAAAAACTGAAGAAATCAAAAATCGGCTTTCCAAAACAGAAACAGAGTGTACCGCAATCCCTTAAGTAAAAACTTAGCTAAACGGCATCCAGCACGTTACAGAGCAAAATGCTATGCAGGTGAAAGCATTAAAAATTATAACGGATGATTCTGAAGATAGGACACGCAGATCTAACCTTGTCTTTTCTGGCCTTAAAGATTGCAATTGGGAAATATGGGCTAAGTTAGAGAAACTAATCATCGATCTTCATGCCGAGAGTCTCGATATATCCACTCAGCCAATGGACATAGAATGTGTGCACCATCTTGGCTCCTTTCAGCCATACAAGACCAGACCAGTTCTCGTTAAATTTGCCCATTTTAAGAACAAAAAGCACATTCTTTCCTGCTCGAGCAAACTAAGAGGCACAGCATGCAGCGTTGCTGAAGATTTTTCACCCGCTTCTAAACTTGCACATAAGCGCTTTGTGGAACACACAAAATCTCAACGCAACCCATTCAAGCTTCGACATGACAGGCTACTTATCGAAAACAACACTTATGTTTACAACTATGTCGCAAGCCAAGTTGTTCCTCGTTCTATTGAGCAATCGTGGTCTCCCACTAATCCCCATGCCACTTCACTTGTTTTTCTTTATACAAACATCGGAAGTTTGCTGTCCAAACGCGATGCACTAGCCTCTCGTGCATACCAACAAAGCTAACCTTATTATTCTCATCAAAACTTGGCTGCTCCATCTGTATCTGACAAGATCCAGTCCATTTCTACCAACTTCAATATCTTTCGAAATGATTGCGACGGTAGGCAAGGAGGTGGTGTTCTCAAACTGGCTCACTGTAGCCTTTGTTGCAGCTATATCAACATAGTCTCTTCTCTAGAAATCCTGTCCATTTATTCAAAGGTTTACTGCCTCCATGTAATTATTGACGTCTGTTATTGCCTCCCAAATTATGATGTGCCCTTCATCCAGGATTTTCATACTGCCCTGTCGTTCGTTACTTTAACCTATCATAACGATCTTGTCCTTTTACTGGGCGATTTCAATTTTCCCGTGATAACTTGGCACGACATAGCATCAATTATTTCAAATGACAGCATCGAAAACGATTTCGTCAACACCTGTCTTACATTTAACTTGATTCAGCCTGTACTCTCTACAACGAGAGAAAGAGGTAAAAAGTCCCAACAATGTATCTCCACACATCCACCTGCCCAGCATAAGTGATCACTGTGTCAACCATGGGCCTTCCCGGTGTTTATTTCCTCGCCCGGCAAAAGTCAAGAAGCTTATCACCCTTTACAAGGCAGATTACCAAAGCATGATCTGTGAACTTATTATTAAATTTTCCACTGCCTTTAACTCCAACCTTATAAATCACTCCATTGAAACGACCCAGTCACTTTTCAAAATAAAGAAGCAAAGCCTCGCTAATACATGTATTCCCACTATCACTGTGAACAAACGGTCGTCTTCACCTTGGTTTAATAACACTCTAAAACGCCTCAACAACAAGAGACTTCTTCGTAAGGCCAAACTTTCCAAAAGTGTGCAAGCGTGGGAAAAATATTTTATGGTTGAAAATAGTTTCAATCCCCTACTACTACATAAATTTAAGTGGTTTTTCCTTTTTTCCACATTATCTACTATGCTCAAAAATAATTCCAAACAATTTTGAGAAGTACTAAATCCCAACCCTAATCGAAGTTTATCTTTAGTAGATGACTCAAACACTTTGATTGCAGACTGCGATGCTGCAGAAGCTCTGAATGCAACATTTTCTTCAGTCTTTACCAAGGAGCCCTACGGCAAACTCCCTAACTTTCCATTTTGTGACCATCCACTCATGCCCCCGTGAACTTTTGTATCCAACAGCATTGTCAAGTTAACTGGCTCTCTTAAACTAACGTCATCCACACGTACAGACGAAATTAATTAAAATGTCTTAAAATTTGCGAACAGTGTCACCAGTGTCATCTCAACCCCCATTTTTCAGCAATCATTGTTGTCCGGGGAAGTGCTACACAACTGGAAAGTTGGCAAAGTAATTCCAGTGCAGAAGATGGGTCTGTCATCATCAGGCCACGCTTAGCATCCAATATCACTTACATCCATTTGCTCTGGACTAAAGGAACATGTAATTTATTGGCACATTGTAAAATTTGTAACATCCGCCAGCTTTTTTCACCCTAACCAACATGGCTTTCAAAAAGGACTATCGTGTGAAATGCAATCCACTCTTTTTTATTTATTTATTTATTTATTTATTTATTTATTTATTTATTTATTTATTTGTAAAACACCTTACAAGGCCCCTACATGGGGATTGAGTAGGGGGGGGGGGGGGGGGCACACAATCAAATACATACAATCTATTAACAACCATAACAAAAGAAAACAGCAGCCAAGTGCACAGCCTAAAAGTTAGAGAAACATATTAGCTACATAAAGCTGCATATGGTTGCAATAAAAAGGAACAATATAAGTTTGTAACAAACGTATAACAGTGCAAGAAAAAGGTAGAAAAAATAACACAGAACAGTGAGTGTGATATTAATGGTTAACATGGGTTAAGCGAGTTCAGCGAGTGCTTGAATTTTTCACGGTCAGTTTCCGCAACTATGTTGTTGGGGAGGTTGTTCCAGAGCCGAATGGCACGTGGAATTGCAGATGAGTTAAATGCTTCTGTTTTACCATAGATGCGCATGAAGCTATGATGAGTGTATAATCTGTGCGACGTGTGCGATGACGTTTCTAGGTGTAAGGAACGTTAGTGGATTGTTAGTGTGGTGGGCGTATTTATGAAATAATGACAAAAGGGCTATGTCGCGACGATTACTTAGCAGCTGAAGTGAAAGGTGAATCTTTATTTGAGTTACGCTAGAACAGTAGTCATAATTTCGGGAAATGAAACGTGAACGTGCGGCTCTATTTTAGATTGATTCCAGCATGGTAATTAGGTAATTTTGGTGGGGAGACCAGACTGGAGCGGCGAACTCAAGTCGAGGGCGAACAAATGTTTGAAATGCCAGTTTGCGAATAAGTGGAGGTGAGTTCCGAAGGTTACGTCACAGGTAACCCAGTGATCGAGAAGCACTGGCACAGATGGTGGTAATGTGAGAAGTCCAAGAGAGGTTTGTTGAAAGATTTACACCTAGATATTTAAATGATGAGGTCCGAGATAATGGGACATTTTTAATACAGTAAGAATAGTCCAAGTTAGTGCGTTTGCAGGTGAAGGACATCACTTTACATTTTGATGAATTTAGAGTCATTAGCCAGGTGTCAGACCAATTAATAATTTGGTTAAGATCATTTTGGAGGATCAGGTGGTCATCGGAGGTGTTAATAGAACGATAGATAATGCAGTCATCAGCGAAAATGCGCATGCATGAGATAAGTTATTAGGTATGTCATTCGTGTGTATCAGAAAGAGTAAGGGACCAAGAACGCTTTGTTGTGGTACACCAGATGAAACATCTGAAACATCTTTCACTAATATCAGTTCATGTCTGGATGTTAACCTGCCCGTGGACGCACTGTCTCTTGATTTTGAAAAAGCATTTGACAAAGTTCTACACCAGCGGCTTTTTCCTCAAACTTCCCTGTTTAAATCTTGATCAGCAGGTTGACCGCTGGATATACAGCTTCCTGAATAATTGCATGCAGTTCATTTATGCTAATTCACTGTCTTCTTGTCTATCCCCGGTCACATCCAGTGTACCATACTAGGCACTTTACTATTTCTTATTTATACTAACGACCTTCCTTCTCACATTTCCTCTGGAATTCATTTATTTGCTGACGGCTGTGTGATTTATCGCCCTGCTACTTGCAATAATGAAACTAATATTCTTCTTTGTGGCCTGGACCAAGTCAAGGGATGGCGTAGAAAGTGGCTGATGTTGTTAAAGGTAAGTAAAACAGTACTAATCTTCCTGCACCCCAGACAGAACTATGTGACATGACAATATGCTGTTGGCACATCATTAAGCTCTACCGCATACTCATGCAAGTACCTTGGCCTAACTTTAACAGGTAATCTGAGCTGGATGCCACACGTTCGTATTACTAACGAAGCGAATTACGTTCTACGCCATCTCCGTCATAACATGCGTCTTTCCTCACCCTCTGTCAAAACACTAGCCTATCTAACATTGGTGCGTCCCAAACTGAAATGTGCCGGCGCAATATCTTTCTAACCTGTCTAAAGCTCTTGACTATTCAGAACCACACAGCTGGATTTATTTACTTCGATCTTTCTTTCAGAATAGTGTAACGCAACTTAAATCATGTGCTAACCTTGACAGCTTAGAATCTAGGGGCAAAACCTGTTGGCTTTGCCTATCCCACAAATTTTTTTTACTCAAAGCTTGGCCTTTCTGTCATCACACCAGCTCATTGCAGTTCCAGTCGTACAAGCCACTCAAAAGCTGTTTATGGGGAGTGCACTCATACTTCTGCCTATCTCAGATCCTTCTTCATACAGACAGCAAAGGACTGGAACGACTTGCTTCCCTGCCTTGTGCTACACTCCCATTCTGCCACTTTAAAGAATAGTATGAATTGTATTTATTTGTGAATGTATGAATTAGTTTAGAATGTATGTATGAATTACGCGTGAATTATATGCATTAGATGTCAATGTACACACATCGTGTAATAACCCTTGACTAGGGGCCTTTGAGGTAATCGAATAAATAAAATTTCTTCTAGCAGCTTATTTTTATTTTCACTTATGTTTTCATGTTTGATCAATGCTACTCTGAAGTTTGGTATTGCATTCTTTACATCTACAATAGGCAAACATTTTTTTTGTCTGACCAATGGCATTTATCTAACTAGGAATGACTAATGTCCCCCAAGATTACCGTTATTACAGCACCACATGTCCACAATTTCTATAAGGCTTCCTTTACATGCTTTTCCATAGAGTTTGCCATGGTCCTCAAATACCTGTTACTCATGTACTAGATATTCAGGCCTTCTGCCTATATGACAGATTAATTTTATTGCAATAGCAATTAGTGGACACTCCAGCCAAATTTTGGCCATCGCTGTGATGTTCTGCATAAAGTCCAAGTGCAATAACATATCGAGTGCACATTGTGTGCTGTGGGTGCGAGTAAAAGTGTGCGAGGACAAGCAATTTATTTCAAATAGCAAGAGGGGCTGCTACTTCAATAGGGTGAATATATTTGTTATAACTCAGGTTTCAATTTTTTTTTTTCTTTTCGGTTTTCAGGAGTCCAATTTAGGGTTGCCATTATATATCTTACACTCAAAGTCAACCAATAGTTGACAATATTCCACACTGTCAAACATGTTACACAATACATTGTACCATAAACCCCTCAATAGGTAGACATAGTATGTTTCTTTCTAAGCACGAGCCTGTATCACACAGAAGTTTCTGGTAACTCTTTACTTAATGAAGAATGAAGTGCATATTTCAATCGGTTCTGAGCTTTACTTTGGCATTTGAAGAAATGGTAGCAGAATGCAATATATCAAGATAACAATTACTACAGCAGAAGCTGTTAAAATGCCCCTTAATCTTGCTTAGTCCGTATTGTCTCGGCAAGAATGAGAACACGGAATAATGCACACAACATGAACACAATAACTAAGCATTTTGTCGTAAGGAACCAAAGACCTGTAGCGTAAGAAAGCTAAAACAGGAATGAATAAAATGCCAGAATGCCTAGATAAGGTTGATGAGATGGCCCAACTTAATCTATGAATTAGATCACTTCGTCATCTTCCACGAGTCAGAATGCATTCAACTGCACACCCTCATTATAAGCTACCTAGATCAATGCTCACACAGTCTGTACCTTCCACTGTCCTTGTTCTACATAGCTTCTGCTTGATGATGAGCCAACAGGCCCAGCTTAAAAGCTTCATTACTTTCATAGAAGGATTCCATTGTTTATTTCTCATAAGAAATGTTTCAAATGAGACAAGGTTGCCAGAACCTATTTTAAACAGAGGAGATGGCTTAGCAAATAACAAAAGGAAGAAAATAAATTAATATAACATCCACCATGGCTCACATTCGTTGGGCATCTTTACGACCACCTTCATAGGCAACCATATTTAGTAAGGGCACAAATACAGGGAGAATTTGGTATCATTTCAGAGGAATGTCCTCTAAATAGTGACTGTAACCAATAGTATAAAAAACTTTTTGTGCTTTGAGTGACCTAAGACCCCTTTAAACAAGCACTATTCTCGAACTTGACAAAAGGCCAAACCATCTCCTGCAGGTTGAAGATCACAATACTGCAAGGATTTTGGTAAAAGTGCAGCCTACCTTGAGAAGTGGGCTGTGCATGTTGACTTAGCAATTCCTGCAACTTCTTTTCAAGTTTTTCCTTTTCATCTGACATTTGTACCAGCTTGAAGAATGAAACAATAAATATCCACATAAATTTAGTGCACAAGAGGTGTAACACTGCTGTCAAACACAAGCCACAACGTTAAGGCAAGTTACCATGTCCTCTTGCAATGCTCTTACAGGATAATGTGTTCCCACAGTTTTTAAATGCCTAGAGCTCGATATTTGACTACAACCAGTACACTGCTGGCATTAGCACCACTGTTAACACAAGTTAGCAGCTTTCTCTCATATCACAAGACAACATATTAGTACATGAATTTTTGAGCAAATGGTACAAGTTATATTTCTTTGCTTATCAACTTTATCTTTTATTATCTTTGCTTTGGGCCGTCCGGCACGCCGAGGAAGCCGCCCGGGTCCAAGGACTCGAGGCCGTCACCTAGGCTGGGGTGCTTATGGCCCCACCCCACCCAAATCGCCGGGCATTTTCAATAAAGTTTTCACCACCACCTATCAACCTTTCAACATTTATACTTCACTCTTCATCAGCCTAGCTTAATGCTCTGCTAACAAGCTTCAAATGCAGTAGAAGCTCGTTGATTCGTTCCTGTTAGGTATGTTTTCCCAGCGCTAACATTCGCAATCGAGAACACAAAAAATGACCCAATAAAGTTACGCTTATTTTTTACCAGTTCATATGTTTCCAGAAAACACAATTTCTTGGGACCAAAATTCAGTATGTCACCAAACTACTATCGTATGATACAGTTTCCGGCTGCTAGATTCCATGTAAACAAGAAAATGCGCTAGGCACGTGCGATCGAGAACAGTATATAGCTACCCACTGCAGCTCGGACTTAGTTTCTCATTTCGGTACCAGCAAATCTTCTATGGGGTCGTCGCACGTGGCATTCACAGCTATCACTACCAACCCTATTACGACAAGCATCTTCGCCTATCTGTTTCACAGCACGTGATACCATCGGAAGCATAGCACACACTTTTAATAGACAATAACCGAAACTCGCCACTGTTCCATGCTGCAGATTGCAATCGTGTAAGTTTTCTGGCTGCTAGATCCCATTTGAACAAGAAAAGGCGTGAGACGTGCACGATCGAGAACAGTATATAGCCGCCCGTCTCACGTTAAAACGACGGCGTGCACTCTTCCTTATTCCGGTATCAGCAAATCTTTGCCTGGGGTCGTCGCACGCCACATTCACAGCTACGTATCACCGATAAACCTATTGGGCTAAACATCTTCATCTATTTGTTTTACAAAGTGTGGTGTGTAGTGCCATTGATAGCATACGGCATGCTTTTAGTAGGCGATAATCAAAACATGCCACAGTTCCCTGCTGCATGCGATGCAATGTGGGTATCAAGTTTCGCTTTGGCGGCATCTGGCGTCGCCCACCAGCTCCATTTCGTTTTGGTTTCCTGTCACCCTCTTAAAACACAATGCAATAGGAAAACAATAAAACACGTCTCAGGCCACCGGAGCACCACCACAACTCACGTTGGCGTCTGTCTTGGGCCACAACGATCCGCATGACGCTTTGCATTACGCTGATGTCGACAATAGTTGAGTCAGTCAACTTTTTTGTTATTTACAGTAGAACCCTGCTGTTACGTTCCTCACTGCTGCGTTTTCCCGGCTGCTACATTGTTTTCATCCGGTCCCGGCATAACTTCCATAGGATACAATGTATAAGGAACCCCGCTGTTACCTAGTAGCTGTGAAAACGTTTCCGCATGGTACGTCGCAACTTAGCACCCCGCACCCGCCTGGGCTAAAGTAGGCAACACGTTCCAACCGCCATTTCGGCTTTTGACGAGTTTTGGCTGGGCTTCGCTATGGAACTGGCTGCAAGAAGCCGCACACCAGTTCGAGAGGCCGCCACTAAGTGGCCATTCGTGAAAAATAAACAATCGTTAGCACGTCAGCATGATTACGCCAAAGAGGGCAAAATTTCCCGCGGATATTCCTTCAACCGTTGCCATTGCCGTGGCACGGTGATGACGAGGAGCACGAGCCGCATGATGCCGGGGAGTTGCCAAATCGTAGCTTTGGAGAAGCCGTCGCGGCTCTGGACCTCCTCCGCAGGTACGTCGCACCTCACAGCGACGCTGACAGCAATGCGGCCTTCCAGGCTATTGAGAAACGTGTGGCGATTTCTAGCGAGCGAAAGAAACGGCAAGCCACCATTATAGACTTTTTTAAGTCCTAAGCGCACTCTGTGGAAATAAATTGTCTATAGTTGAAGCTGCATTTTTTCATTCATTTTCGGAGCTTTCCTCACTGTTGCGTTTTCCCGGCTGTTACGTTTTTTTTCCCCGGTCCGGTGAAAAACGTATGAACGGGGTTCCACTGTACTTTGGATTGTACGCTTTCCCGGTTAGTATGCTTTTCTCGCATTTTTTTTTCAATATGCATGAATGAGATTATACTACATAAATCTATGTATGAGCGCAAATCGGAATTTGTCCCTACTTTTTTTAAGCCAATTTACAGCTGTAAATGCGAAGTCAAAAATATCCATTCTCAGCAACGGATCTTTCATGTACTGGGCCGGCCTTATCTTTCATGGACTGGACTAGTCTTAGCTCCGCAGCACCGCACTGTTGTCAGTTCTTAAAGATGGCAGTTGTGCTTCACACATCCACGGCATACGAGCAATGAAGTGCAATTCATTTTCTATGGAGCAAGGGATGAACGCCCATCGTAATCCACAGGGAGATGCAGCCCACGTATGCAAAAAGGTGTCTCACTTTGAGAATTGCGAGGTGGTGGTGTGAGTTCGCAAAAGGCCATGAAGGCTTGCATGACAATGAGCGTTCCAGGAGGCCGCTTGCGTCGCTGACTGACGACAACATTTCCCGCGTGGATGCAATGGTGAATGCGGATCGGCGTGTGCCACTCAAGGACATTTCCCAGGAACTTGGCATTTCGTATGGGAGTGTTTACAATATCGTTTGTGGGTCCTTAGGGTACCGGAAGGTTTCATGTCGGTGGGCGCCTAAGCAGTTAGATGGCATGATTAAAGGGAATCAAATGACTGCTTCACTGAATCATCTGCAACAGTATGCTGAGAAGAGTGAAAGTTTGCTGGACTGCATTGTTACTGGTGATGAAACATGTATACTGCATTTCACGCCAGAATCGGAGCAGCAGAGCATGGTGTGGAAACATCCGGATTCGCCTATGACAAAAAATTACATTCAGTGCCATCTCTTCATAAAGTGATGTTAATGGTTTTCTGGGATTGCCGAGAACCACTCCTGCTGGATTTCAGGCCACAAGGTGCAACCATCAATGCCGACATTTATCGTTCCACACTGTCACGTCTGCTGGCTGCCATCAGGTGAAAACATCGAGAGATTCTCGATGTGGACAACACAGTTATCCTCTATGACAATGCGAGGCCGCATGTGGCAATCAGAACCGCTGACAAGCTCCAGTCATTTCACTGGGAGAGTCTGGACCATCCACCATACAATCCAGACCTTGCCTCTAGTAATTTCCACATTTTTGGTCCCCTGAAGAAGTTCCTGGCAAGACCGCGATTAACGTGCAACAATGAAGCCAAGACAGCAGTCTGACGGTAGTTCCACAGTTAGCCAGATGAATTCTACCACAGGTGCGTCTCAAGTTTAGTGATGCAATCAGACAAATGTCTGAACTGGTGTGGGGACTATGTGGAAAAACAGTGTAAGGCACAGTGTAAGGCACGTAGAACAGTATGTGTATTTGTAATTACCTTTTTAAGGCTTGTAGTGCAGCTCAGAACAAGCAAAAAGGAAGGTGAAAAGGTAATGAAAAGGAACAGAGAACCGATTTAGCGCTAACATTCAACTGATAGTTTATTTCGTGACACGGAAGGCTACTTATACACTCAGTGAACCATGTGACATGAAGAGACAACACAAAACTAAGCAACAAACCCGAATGTAACCATGTGAAAAAACATACTCAGACAGCCTGTGGCGGCAGTCCGAGATACGCCAATTCCTTGCTAGATGACAATAGTGAAGGCGACCTAACACATGCACGGCCAAGACCTATGATAGCTTTTGCTTCAATGATCTCTCCTGTAAGCTGATTATGACTATGACCTAGAATGACGCATGCTTCTAAAACAGGTTCGCAACCACAAGTTTTGCAGTGCTGCGCAAGAAACGTCCAAGCTGTAATACAATTCTTAGCATTGTAACCATGTTCGCACAGCCTGTAATTCAGACATCGGCCAGTTTGACCGACGTAACGTTTTCCGCACTTGAGTGGAAAACAATAAACAACAATATGTGCGCAATTAACAAATTTCTTTTTATGATTCTTATCACAGCTAGGATGAGCCTCCTTATGCAGATTAGTAAGCTTGCAAATCCTCATAAGCTTGTTAGGGGCAGAAAAAAAAAACACACGAATATTCACTCTCTTAGCGATCTTCTTAAGATTATGTGGGATGGTGTGGATATTAGGAATAATGCTCGTCTTACCCCGAGTAGTTGTCGGATTATCTTTGCGCTGGTTGTCTTTTCTAAAATCTCTTAGAATCCATTCTGCTATTGACATTTGCAAGGATACAGGATAACCAGCCTGCGAACGCTGTTCGCACTGAGAGGCAAAGCTACACGAAACGGTATGGTGGCACGATTTTTTCAAAGCATTATTTTACTTTTTAGCTTTTATTTGTCATCAACGTTCATTACATGGGATGATACCATCTATTTGCAGAAAAATGGAGCGTGCATCGGTTCTTGCATTGCTCCGCTCCTCAGTGATTTATATTGAGCTTACCTAGATGTCGCCATCTCAGTGCACCTAAATCAGACTAACGTATTTAAAATATCTTGATTTTTTTGTTTTGCATTCAATGTTCTCCGGCTGACCTTGAGAATGAGTTTGCCATGGTGGTGCCAATAGTCAAAGAATGCCTTGCGCCCCTTGACGTTACCTACGAGCTCCCACAGAGTCGCACGATCCGGACCTGCACTTAGCTTGTTCTGATATTCACACTTGTTGGTATTAGGAACCTTGTGCTAACAAACCACTTCTTCCGTTTCATTCTGCTCATTCTAAGGTGGTCAAGAGAGGCATTGCTAACCTTTGCCTAAATAATGCTTTGAAAAAATCGTGCCACCATACCGTTTCGTGTAGCTTTGCCTCTCAGTGCGAACAGCTTTCGCAGGCTGGTTATCCTGTGTCCTTACAAGTGTCAATAGCAGAACGGATTCTAAGAGAGTTTAGAAAAGACAACCAGCGCAAAGATAATCCGACAACTACTCGGGGTAAGACAAGCATTATTCCTTATATCCACACCATCCCACATAATCTTAAGAAAATCGCTAAGCGAGAATATTCGTGTGGGTTTTTTTTCTGCCCCTAACAAGCTTATGAGGATTTGCAAGCTTACTAATCTGCATAAGGAGGCTCATCCTAGCTGTGATAAGAATCATAAAAAGAAATTTGTTAATTGCGCACATTTTGTTGTTTATTGTTTTCCACTCAAGTGCGGAAAACGTTACGTCGGTCAAACTGGCCGATGTCTGAATGACAGGCTGTGCGAACATGGTTACAATGCTAAGAATTGTATTACAGCTCGGGTGTTTCTTGCGCAGCACTGCAAAACGTGTGGTTGCGAACCTGTTTTAGAAGAATGTGTCATTCTAGGTTTTAGTCATAATCAGCTTACAGGATACATCATCGAAGCAAAGGCTATCATAGGTCTTGGCCGTGCATGTGTAAGCTCACCTTCACTATCGTCATCTAGCAAGGAATTGGCATATCTCGGACTGCCGCCACAGGCTGTGTGACTATGATTTTTCGTATGGTTACATTCGGGTTTGTTGCTTAGTTTTGTGTTGTCTCTTCATGTGACATGGTTCGCTGAGTGTATAAGTAGCCTTCCGTGTCACGAAATAAACTATCAGTTGAAAGTTAGCGCTACATCGGTTCTCTGTTCCTTTTCATTACCTTTTTACCTTCTTTTTTGCTTTTTCTGAGCTACGCTACAAGCCTTAAAAAGTCATGACATACCAACTCGCCCAAACTGCCACACTTTTGTAATATCTGATTTTGGCTAAAAAAAAAGTAGGGGCAAAGATTCTCTGACTCACTCTCATATTTTGCCAGGCCAGCATATCTTTCTTTCCATGAGTAAATTACGCTCGCTAATTCAAATGATAGAAGAAAAGCACAGTGTGTACATACTGTCAGATAAACAGGTTTTGTGATGTGTACATTGAACATGTTGACATGTAAACCAGTTTCTGTTAGAGCCTGAGTAAGCATAAAAGCATGAAATGGCATGCCAGGCACTGGTGATGATTAAAGGGAAATGAGATATATGGTCTGAGTACAGACTACTTTAATTTTGGTCAATGGGTGCCACCATGTATGGCAGCAAAACTATGATTTCCTCATTTTTGACACCAAACACATTTTGAACAGACAATGAAGCCAGAATATCTATTTGCTTCATATTGCTGTAAGTAACAAAAAAATTGAGCCCTTAGTTCCTTCTCACCAAACATGTCTATACAACCATTTTGTTGCTTACAATTCAGACCTAATGGCATGCATTGGTAATTAAAATTAGAAGACACCTTTGTTAGCTACCAGTGCAGGTGGCACTAGAATGATTTCTCAAAATCATGCAAATATTGCATTTTATTTATGTCCATGCCTCATCAGTCAGTGCATACATATGCAAGATTTTAGGCCTTCCAAAGTTGCCAATGAGTGACCAAGTCAGGCATCACCAAGACCATAAAAAGCTTACCAATTACAAGTAGCAGGTAAACACAAAGTAAGCATCACTTTCATTTTGTTGTTGTACCAGTACAACTTTTCTTTCTTTTTTTTTCTCCCCCCTTTTTTTTGCGGAGAGGGGTTGTAAACTGGATGAAGTAGCAGCTTGTATGAACATTCTACTGCAGAGTTAACCCCATGTAGCCTTGCTGTTACTCAACTGAACACTTAATGGCTCAATCTTAAGTAATCATGTTACAATAATTCTGTCATTTCTAGAGTTATCCATCCCTCAATCGGTCTCTGAAGAAATCTGTATGAAATGAGTAACACTGCAGCTTCAGAGGAAAGACACCAAAGACTAGTGAAATCCAATCAATTTGGTTGCCACACAACAAAATTAATCATCACACCAAAAATTCCCTCACTCCATAATGGATTAAATGAGTTTGCATAAGTACAAACATGTACTTATTACATGAGTGAATGTAGTTTTAACCTCCGATATCATAAAATATCTTACAATAACAATACACCTTTCTTTTTTTTCAAAACATACTAAGCCATTAACACAAATTGCATATACTTTACAGAATTTGTACTGTTCCTTTAAGCTCTGCACAACTTTGACACTCTGCACAAGCTTGAGTTAATCCACTCCAGAGTTTTTATCTGATGAAATAGTTTACATTTCTGTTCATCTCCAAAACAGTTAAAAAGCACATGCTTGCAAGCTCACTTCTCACCTTAGTTTTGTGTGCATCAAGCTGCTGTGAAACATTATCCACGTAGGACTGGTAATGTGATGCCATTTGCTGCTTTTCAGCTGTAATCTGCTCCATAGCATCTTTATACTGAAAAAGAACAAGACATAACGCTAAAAAAGTCATAAAGGACTAATAATTAATAAGCTTTTTAAGTGCTATCAGCTTGTAGGACAGCCCAAAAAAGCTTATCGTCTGAGAGAGAGAGAATGAAGAGGAAAGGCAGGGAGGTTAAACCAGATACGAGTCGCCGGTTTGCTACCCTACACTGGGGATGGGGGATAGGGGTTAGAAAGATGGCAGAGGAAAACGCTAAAAAAAAGGAAAAAAAACATGCACACATGGAGGCACACACACAAAAGGCGTTCCAGTTAAAGTCATTCACACAGGTTGGTAGATCGTAAAAAGCGCAATAGCGCTTGCACGGCCTTCTTCTGTGACAGTAGGTCCTTTCGATGTTGTAGAATTCTTTTTTCAGATAGCGGTTGGTCGACCAGTTGGTCAAGATCGTGGCGAAGGCATGCCCTCTGTGGACTGTACTGCGGGCAGGCACATAAGATATGGCCAATTGTCTTATCGTCTGAGATACTCACTGTACCAATGGAAGTTTATCCTTTGTCAGTAAGTTCCGGTACTGATTTTTTAAAATTTATTTTTCTGTGACATGCAAACTTAAGATATAGCTGTTATTGAGTCATTTTGTATATGCTCAAAGCAGACATAACTTTGGAAGGGCTTTCATGTAAGTTCACTAGGTGGCAGAGCTCCTTGGCAACCCATTGTTCAGCTTGTTGGCACATATAAACGGACATTACATGAGTGATATAGGCAAAAATTTCAAATAGAGCTTTAACAAAATTTTGTATTAAGTTACAGAAAACTCTCAGTGAGACATGGAACATGATTCAGATAGTACAGTTGAAGCTCAATACATAATGAACATAAATATAACAAATTATCAGATGCTATAATGAAGTAAACCTAAATTTTTCTCACCGATGTCAGTGGGTAACGAACATATGCTCATAAGAAACGTTCGATATAATGGAAGAAATTTTCATGTTGAATACAAATTTGTTCTAATATTGTTTCTTTTTACTTGGTGAGGAAGCAGTATCAAAAAGTTACTGTATGAGAATTGCTGTGTTACTGTGTGCATCGTATCAGAAAATCTGCATTTTAAGAAAGCTGTGTTTCACCAGATCTGGCACAAGAATTATGGAAATGGAAACTATATGCAGAAATTGACCATATCACATTCGCAAACAAACAGAAAGGAATTAAAGGAACAACTGATGCAGAATTTTTCAGAAGAGCCAGCAGTGATCCCAGATTTATGTTAAGGGGAGACACTCCACGAAAAAACATTTCTTTAATATTGACACGTGTATTGACACGCCACCACCACGTGACAATATTTGTACTAAAGATTTCAAAATCCACCCACTTATAGAGCATTTCAAGCAGATTTCAAACATGTAATTAATTTATGCGTAGCTGCTACAGTTCTTGAGTTAAGTCCTACACAATGGCGAAATAGAGTGATTTTGCAAGCACTGTATTGCGTAATAAATTTTTGCCAAACGCTTTGTGCTGTAGCTTATTTCGCTCTTTGCAGACCGCAAACTGCCGATATCTATTCAAACAGTATGTACAATTACTGGAACTATAAAAAATTAATTAGGACCCGTCAACTAATTTTTTTCACAATCACATGAAAATAACCTTGTACACTTACAATTGCCTTATAGTAACGAAATTTGCCATACATACTTTTGAAGCTATGTACAGTGCTAATATCTACTTGAATTTGCAATATCTCCAAGCAGTAAGTTTCAAAAGTACATGGTTACATTTTAGAGAATTGAGAAAAAAATTTGTCGGAATGTTCAAATTCTTTTGCAGAGTTTCAGTAATTGTACACACTGTTCAGCTAGATATTGGCACTTTGCGACCTACAAAGAGCTAAACAAGCTACAGCATGACACTTTTTGTCAAAATTTATTACGTAAAGAAGTGCCCATAAAATGACTATATTTTGGCATTGTGCATCACATAACTCAAACTATAAAAGCTATATAAAAAGTAGTGCCATATTTGAAATCTGCATAGAAAACTCTATACTTGACTGAATTTGAAACCTCTAATACAAGTAATAAAAAGAAAGCTGCGTCGAGGAGCATCTCCCCTTAAGCATCATTGCCGGAGGTGAAAGTTGATGCTACTAGCACGACCCTCCTACAAAATGACATTGTGCTGAATGGTGAGGTCATTGTTCACTCCCTCTAAAGAACTAAGCGTCAACAATGAAAAACAAAGACAATGTAAACCACATGTTTTTTTTTTTTTTCCTAGAAACTTTGTGCATCATGGGTATCTATCTGAAGTGCAGGCAATACAACAAAAATTCTACACTGATGTGCTAAAACGCATTTGCCATGCAATTTGGTGGCACAGTTATGTTCGTCATCTGGACAGTGGTTCTTGTTTGACTCTGCTTTATCAGTCTGTGGATATCTGGTCAAACACCATATTGCTGTTCCACCCCATCTCCCCATATTCACCAGACCTGTTACCATGTGACTTTTTTGTTTCCCGGAGTGAAATTTTCACTGAAATGGAAGTGTCATGAAGATATGGCAGCAATGTACTTTTCTGAAAAGCATTCAGAATGAAACTTTCTCTGCATGCTTCCATGACCTCAAGAAATGTAGGTAGACAGTCAAGGGGACTTCCTTGATAAGACCTAGAGTCTGACATAATCTTTCTGCACAAACCTGCAAGGTGGAGAGACATAATTAATAAAGGGAAAATGATAAATCCACCCAAACATAGCTAATTAGCTACATTTGGGTGGATGTCTCATTTTTCCTTTATTAAGACCTAGAGTCATTAACTTGAAATTTCAATAAATTATTCTTTACAAGGTCAGTCCTGGAACTTTCTGACAAAGGTTGTACAATACAGGTATACAATGCTCCCACACTTAACGTGAGATTTGAAAAGGGATATCTACTCCCATCTCCACAGGCATTTATTTGAAACAACCATGTTTGAATAAGGAGGCTTGGCTCCACGAAGCTACCTATGTAAGGCCCTACTTGGTTTACAATAATGTTTCATAACTAATTTCCAAAATAAATTTTTTGCTTTGACAGAGCATACACTGTGACTAAAGGTATGGCAACGCTTTCATACATTAAAAGCCCATTATTTCAGTGAGATTGCTAGTTTCTGTAAGTACAGCAAAGAAAAAAAGAAAGAAGAAAAGAACAGAAAAAGTAAGAGGAGTGTTACAGTTCACTTGGTGCAGCAATGAATGGAACAGATGCCAAATGACTGGGACACGGCGTGCCTCATCATCACGCTCATAAACATAAAATGACTTGTCCACTAGGTGTGTGCGATGGGATTATGCGCAGAATGTGCAAATCTTACTTCCCTCTGTCCTACGTTCCGCCCCTCTATGCCAAGGAATGGTTTCCCTCCCATGATCCTCTTTGTGGGTTCACCCAACATGTCCAGATAAGGCCCTCTACCAGGGAGCAGCAGAGAATGAGGTTGCCCGGATGGTGGATGGCATAATAAAGCAAGCGAGCCACTACATGTAGACGTATCTTCTCTGCCCTTGTGTATAGGTGCACGCACACTGAACATTTCTGTATTTTTTGTCTTGGAGCGCACCGCTCACCTGTCATGATGTATTAAAGTTCTGTTATTTGTTTTTACACCACCTCGCCTGCCCTGGTGAACCTTCTCCGATGGTCAACCTGGTTTGAGCTGCAAGCAGACACTGCTGAAGGCCACAAAACCTCATCCCCTTAACAGGAGGTGGAAGCAAGACAATGACTCAAGAGAAAGCACAACAGCCACTCTCATAATGTACACGGTGGTTCTTTATGAAAAGGAACGTGCGATTGCGTGGCCTATGCTCTTTGCGAACTGCTTAGAGTGCCAGCTCGTGGCAGCAAGATGAAGTATGTCCGCTTTTGACATCTATGGCGGCCAGAGTAACCAGGCATGGCCGATAGGCAAGTGCCTGCTGGAATTAGCTGGACACCTCTCTACATGACTGTTGCAAAGGAGCGGGGCCTGCAGTGCAGCGTCTGGTGCTAGCGAACTGCGCTAGATACACAAGCGCACTGGAAATATGGAAGTGCCAACATACGCCCAGTAGTTATTAGATACTCCCAGCGCATATCAATGCGTAAGGATTCTAGCACTTCTCTCGGAACTCTGTACATCCATCTGTCTGTAACGCGTTACACTCTATGCATAGGTATACAAAGGATCCTATGGAGGCATGCAGGGTGTCCCAGCTAACTTGAGCCAGTTTAAAAATATGTGATGTTGTTTGCAGTCACTTGGAGATACTCAAATTAATTTTTTCATTCCGCCTAATTAGATAATTAGTCTTATATTTATTAATCAACTTCCCAAGTATTATCATTAGACGAAACCTGTCAATGATAAAATTGTAGAGCAAAATGAAAAACTGCACAGGTTTCTGTTGCTCAATATGTGCTACATAAAAGTGTTTTTCCGAGCGTGAAAAAAGCCCGCAAATGCACGAAAAATTGCCGCAAGACTGGCCGCTCGAGGCACTTCATGTGTATTCTCAAGAATGTTTGAGAAGTGCATTAATTATTTAAGACTAATTATCTAATTAAGGAGAATGAACACATTATCATTTGAGTATTTCCAAGCGACGGCTAAAAACATTACCTTGGTTCTGTCCAGCTACGTACTCGCATATTTTTAAACTCTGGCTGAATAAAATTAGCCGGAACACCCATTATAGTCAACTCTCATTACAACGAACCCTGATAATTCGACAAAAAATGGCCATTTTATCCGAAGTCCATCACATCCGAAGGGTTGGTTGCTATGTGCAACAAAGTTATTGCAAAGAGCGAGTGACAAACGTCTAAAGTAAAAAACAAACAAAAAAGTCACAGTTTCACCCGTGAGGCAAAGCACCGATTGGATAGCAAATTAGTAGACAGCTATGCGAAGTAAGGATAGTAGGTTTATTGGCCGTATAAAGTTGTAAACATTTGCTTACTAACTGTAACCCCCATGTAATACCCTCGTAATGAGAACCTTTGGGGGTATTTTGAATAAATTTTGAATAAATAAATTAGCAAGCATGGTGTCATACGCACACAGGTAAGCATGAACACATCTCACTCGATGACCGCGGAAAGTTGCTGTCAAAACGGAGTAAGGAAGCACGGTAACAGCAGCTAACAAAGTGACCTTCGTGCTACTGTATCTCTCGCTTCAATACGAACTAAACGTCGAAAGCACAGTGCATACGAAGCTACTGGCACTGGGCACACTTTGTCTGCATCGCAGATCGCTTTCAAGATACGGCACCCGCATGGGCATGCACTTTGTCCACATCGCAGATCGCTTTCAAAATATGATGCCCGCGCCGCCGTGCAGCGGCCGTGCCATAAGCAGCAGCTGCCAGAATAGAACAGCCTTCCCATCGTGCCTCACACGCGAAAGAAGACGGCGCACTGCTGCCCCGCCTTCCTTCCTCACGCGCGCGATATTCAGTCGCGATCGATCGACAGCTGACCCTCGCAAGCCAGTTGTGAGCCCGTGTAGACACGGCAAAAGTCTGTTTCATACGCCCGATTTTCACAAAAATTAAAGCTAATTTTGTCCGATGTAGCCAATAGTCCACTGTAGCGCAGTCCTTTAAAAGCAAACTTCGTCGCGTTAATAAAATAGGTAGTGCAAGCTAAGGTTGAAATATGGTCCGTTATATCCGTAAGTCTGTGGTACATGGGTTCGTTGTAATGAGCCTAGACTGTATATCAGAATGCCTTATGACTACATATGACAACTGAGATATATGATTATTACTATATGTAGCGAGAACTGAAGAGGTATAAGAGTAATTAGGGTTAATGAAAGGCTAGTATGAATAATTACGATGGAATGTGTTAAGTATAATGACAATTAATTGTGGATAATTAAGAAAAATAAGATAATTAATATTTATTTATGTTAAATTATTGCACTAATCAAGAGTGACTAAGCTTAAATCAATGGAGCCTAATCAAGAATCATTACGGGCACTTGAAATTAGTCAGACATAATTCATTATTCTTAATTGTTAATTAATTACCCATACAAATCTCTTCATCATATATTTAACTCATCCTAATATGTAATTAAGAAACATTGAAATTATACAAAGCCTAATTATTTAGTTTAATTATGTTTAATTAATGATGCCAAAGTTTGACCCGAGTACATCACTCTTTCCTAAACCCCTCCGAATCAGGTGAGATTTATTCACACAACGCCGGGAAGCGGAGAGCCAGAGCTGCTCGCTGAAAAAAATATGCTGGCAGTACCTGTTAATTAGCAGACATATGTTGGCACTTCCACGTTTCCAGTGCTCTAGCGTACCGAGCATGGTTTGCTATCAGCAGACACTGCGCTGCTGGCCCTGCCCCTTGGCTCCTCTGTCTGATGTGGGAGGGAGTCCCGCAGCAGCTTGCCTATAGCCTGTTTCACATGCAAGTGACAGCGCAGTAGTGGTTAGCGCGGCTGAGTGGCACCGCGGCCCACAGACGCAGCTTCATTTCACATGCTCCGTTTTGGCGCAACGCGTGCTGATGTGATGCAAAGTGTTGCTTGTGGAAAGCGCCTTTAATCCGCAGGTTTCAGCGGTTTCCCAAGAGCTGAGCCTCACTCCCCGTTTCCATGTTTTGGCGCACTTGAGCTGCAGGTTTCATCGGTGTATTAAGTTGGTGCTCCACTTTTGCACTTTTAAACCTTGCAGAAAGTAAAAATACTGTGTGTCAAACTGCTAATCCAACTTTCTTATATTCACATTTATGTCTCTTTGAGCTCTTTATAGGCAACAGCTTAAAAGCCTTGCTAAGTACATGCACATAAAATTAGTCATATGGAAGCAAAGGAATAGGTAGGCTCGTATTTCCACAACTTGGGCTTAAAGAATGTGCACGTCTGCCCACGGCTCTTGTTCTCAAATGCCGCAAGGCGTTCGAGTGCCATTTCGGTCACCCCAATGCAAGAGGCCTATGCATGGCTTTCAAAGAAGCTCATGCCCCTTTTCGTCTCTAAGCCTTCGAGTAGAAAGGCAGTAGCCCTTATAGAGTTTGGGGTACATGACCTTTTAACTGAAGAAAGACCAAATAAAGCTACGAACATGCTAGCTCGGAGTTGTGAAGAAGAAAAAAAAACACCTACATGGGCTGTGAATGAAAAGTATGGACTGCCGCTTTGTCCCATCTGTCCGGACCGATATGGGGTCGCCATCAGGAGAAAAAATAGGCAAGAAGAAAACAGCCCGTGTGGACAATTTCGCTCCAAAGAATGGAATTCGAAAACAACACATGGAAACAAAGCAGCACTTCTCAGGCACCAACGGACATGGCCGATTCGACCAATGCTGACTTTTACGTTATGGAAGTGTGTGTCACTTGCAAGGACGAGAAAAGTGGTACGTATTGGGAAAGGGGGCTTGCTCATGCGCTGGGCGCCGCGCCGTTTCTGGCCCAAAATCGCTTGCATGTGAAACTGGCTTATCACCCGTGTCTGGCTATCCTGGGCACAAACAGATGATGCCACACACGGATGTGCTTCCTCTTGCTGCCACTTACTGGCACTGTAAGCAGCCTCTGCAGAGCACAGGCCACGCACTCGTGTGATCCATTTCATAAAGGACCACTGTTTACTGGCTGGTACAAAATTGAGGATCTCTGAGCACATGCCACAGAATTTTCACACATTTTAGCGAAGCAAGTGCCTTCTGTCCGTGGTGCATGCGTGTTGCTTTCATGCTCATGTGCCTGCCCATATTACTACTGTTTGGCAGCATTCTGTCAGAATCACGATGATTGCAGAAGATTGCACAAGGAGAGCACTGTCCTTTTTGACTGGTGAAGTGTGCAGTGCGTTGTTACACGTCACAATGGCTGAAAAAGACACTGCTCTCCTAGCATAATCTTTTGCAATCATCACAATTCTGACAGCAGGCTGGCAAAAAGTGGGTATATGGGCAGAAACACGTGCATGAAATGACACGCATGCGCAAGGCCAGGTTTCATCAGAAGGCGCTTGGTTTGTTAAGAAGGTGCAAGAATGCAGTTAGGCGCACCACTCGCAGATCCCAAATTATTTTCTACCTGCCTGTACCATTCATGCCATTTAAGCCAAATCTTAAATGTACTTGATATTTCTGGCTTCATTTGGAGCTATGTACTACCGTTATGTCAAGTTTTTCCTTACATACTTGATGATCAGTCTTCAAAAATTTTTATCAGATGCAATCCAATTGCTTACATCTTGAGTACCATTAAATAAATGGTAGTACGCATGCCCCCATTGCCAACTAAAGCATGTGGTATGTTAGACACACCTCAGCAGCACGGCGCTCGAAATGTACTTTCTCCTGGTGCAGCTGCTCCATGCGGGTCAATGCCTCCTCAGATGCTTGGCTTCCTCCAAGCTGCTGGGCATACAGCTGAGCCATTGACAGATTCTGCCGGACCCTGGCCAGCTCTTGCTGCCCTTCTTCAGCCTCCTTTGACTGCAGCCACAAGGTAAAGCCAGTCACAAACAACAGGGCTACAACTGCTTTCCAAAGTTTCAGGCAGGAAATGATATAGCTTCCTGGTCACAGAAACTGTGAATTACAATGAAAGCCCTTTAAGAAAACGTTTTGCAAGCGATTTCAATAAAAATGTAATGAATAATTATATCAGTACTCAGGTTCACACAATAGAAATATGAAAAAGCTGTGTGTAATCTACAATATAGAATCTGAAGGACAGTAAAGTTGCCTTTCTTGAACACATAGTAATCCAAACAAGACAGAAGTTCAAACGAAGATGCAAACTTGAAGTGATGCACAGTAGTGGAACAAGGAATGTTGCTTTCACCCTTTGTAGAACAATGAGACATATGCGGCCCACTTTGTGATGTGCACAAAAACACTTCTCAGCAGAAAAAAAGAGTGCATTTATCTTGTTTGTTTGGTGCTGCCTTCTATCTAGAGGTTTCAATACTTCATGAGAGAATATTTTTTTAAATGAGTACTACGTGGTGGCAAGTATGCAAAAGCTAGAAAAATTGTTTTCATTGTGGGAACGCTTGCATGATTTGACCAACATTTTCTCACAAGAAAAAAAGTTCTCAAGATGCCCGATAAGCTATTCCTCTTTCCTGTTTAGATTTATACCTTTAGCTCACAATAAGAACCCATTTTTGTATCCTGAGGCAATAGCTCATCCGCAAAACTCACCCTTATGAGCCCTTGTGAATGCACATGCCAAAGGATGCATATGTAAAAAGATCCTGATTTTGTTGGTGTTCGATGCTCTAGCAAAATGTCGGCATAAAATTTTTGTGTATGGCCTCTGCTGTGCCGCTTTGACCATCATGCTTCAGTTCGCTTTCCAAGGGAAGCGGTTACCGATAATTTTTCACTGATACTCTCAAAGGCCAGTGGGACAAATGAGCCCCACCTTTAAAGAAATAGGGCAGGGCCGGAACTGCTTTTTTAGCAATGTTTTTACGTACACATAGGTCAGCTTCCTGCACCTTTATAGCCACCCCCAACGTATGAGGGTGGGGGAGAGTGAGCTACACAAACACAGAAATGCTGCTAAGGAAAGCAGTTTCTGCCCTGATCTATGAGGGTGGGAGGAGAGTAGTTGCTGCACTGAATTATGAGGGGAGTGAGCTAAGCATACATAAAGAATTCCCCGACAATTACAATACTCCCTAATGCACAATTTGAGCACAGCTCTTCACTTGCGTTCATTTCGCGATACAATGTTGGGCACAGACAATATCTCATACGGCACATTGCAAACAAAGCAAAGTGCGGTGCAACTGCCTTGCTAATTGGGAGATCGAGACAGGCAGTGAATGGGTGACGCATGGGCGCCATTCACAAAAGCCACCACAGACAAGCACTTTGTTTCCATATGTGGTATCAGTAGACGTGCTTCATCAGTGCTTCATCATCAGTGAACAGACCAACGCGCGCTACTTCGGTGCCATCTTTTAGCGACTGTCGCCGCAGAACACATCTCCCACGGCACTACGCTTTTTTTTCTCAAACTTTTGTCATACCGTACTCCTTCACTTTCCTCCTCGTGCTCTCTTTGCTATCGCCGCCTTTCATCCCCCATCTACCACTATCGCAGTAGCATGCATATATTAATCTTTTCAGTATCGCGGATGTACCGGTATGTTTCTGCATTTTTTTCCCACCATGTCAGTGATGTGTTCATACGTTCTCCACTTTCTCCAGTCAGAGGTACACAGTAACATGAAATTGGCAAGCTCCGAAGTAGTTCCGCTATCTGTTGTATTTTTCTAGACGCATACTTTCTCATCTCTCAGTAATAAAAGAAAAGACACACGCGACAGCAAGAATAGTAGTTACAAGCTAAATCATTTAATACTGCATTATGTCCCATGAATATTACACATCACAAACGTTGGTAAGAAACTAGTACACACCTTTCTGCTCAGTTTCTCAGACAGTTCAGCGAGCTCCTGCCTTAGCTCTTCCATGGACTTGCTACTTAGAAAAGCATAAGCAGGAACAGGGGGGAAAAAAATTAAAGAAAGTCAGGTGCTGCACTAAAGTAACCAAATGCTAATTTCTAAAGTTCATTCTATAACACACCTAAGCCTGTAGTTTTCCGTGTTGAGACGATCCACTTCTCTCTGAGATTCCTTGGTGCTCTGAAAATGTAAAATGCATTAGAAGTCAAAACAAACAATGCTAATGCAATTAACACACACCCTGAGTGCTGAACTTCAGGAAAAATGGCAAACTTAAAAGGGAACAGCATAAAGCACAGAAGATATCAGACCATGTGTTGCAGCAATTATAACACTCTAAAACCAAGAAACCCCCAACCCTGTGCTACTCACAATATGCTGAAGATGATAGCGGGGTGTAACACTTGTGATTAAATGCAGTAGCAATTTCATTTATGTCCACTCTATAGTGATTTTCATGTTACTATTGATCACTGCTTCCACAGCCATAATTAGCATTACATTATAATTTCACTTTTTATGGCACAGTCATTTAAGCTACACATCTCAGGCTCTCCATTGTTTATTATGCATGAGCGACAGCATCAAGTAGGGTTACAGTGTGGTGGCACCAACCGTGAGGGTGTTCCAAATAACATCCTCCAGGACTGAGCCCCACAATAGACAATCATAATGACACTGAGAACACTGAAAATACTGCAGACAGCTATAAATGTAAAAGATGCAGCGTACTTTTTCTTGGACTTGACTCTGGCTGCTGACTGTGCTGAGCTTGCGCTCCAGGTCACTGTTTCTCTCCCGTAGAGCCTTCAGCCTACCTTGTAGCTCTTCTGTTTCCACTGCACGATCCACAAGAATGGAAGCACAAGCTTTCAGCATTCCAACAAAACCTGGCATCATGTATGCATGTTCATTCCTGCGGCACATGTACTAGTAAAATTCAGACTGTACTTCCAGGAAGATCACACATCACGTCACACAGTAGCTCGAAGCAGACAGCGAAAGTTGAAGATTACCACTACTGCAATTAAAAAAAAAGAAAATGACCATCTATTCTATAGTTGGAAACCAGCATAAACATTAAATTCCTCTGCTTATATCACCAACACATATGTGTGCCAACACAATATGTTTTTTTGTGGGTGTGAAATAATCAGCACAAGAAAGCATATTGTGTTATATTTCACATCAAGCTCCAAATATTAAGACAGTTATGGTTGCCCATCCACTACTGCTACCTTCGTGGCACCACAACGTACCCCATAGAGCTATGTATAAAGACATCCGACGTTTCAGACGCCGAAACTCTTTGCGATCCGATTTTTCAGGCTTTTTCCCATGACTGCAAGTAACCACCACCGCCATTTTGATTATTTCACAGCCTCAAACCAGCGCTCTTGCACGCCGATCCGCTGACAGCAGAAGTTGTTTTGTGTTCTTGTTAGGTCTAGCTGCTTCGACACTCACTATCAGGCTTCCTGCTGTTCAGTGGCGTGTTCTTCATTTAAAGGATTCACTGCTGTCTGCAATGATACCAACTTTGCCTTTGTCATCCTCGTCGATAGCATCGAAGTGTGGAAAGCACAGCAAGGGTCTAAAGCGTTGCATGTAAGCGTTGCAGGTAATAGTTACCATGCACCAGGTTCTAACAATTCTTTCATCAATGCTCTGCGCAACACAATCAACAAAGCCATGGAACTCTTCCCGGCTGATTTAGTTTATCTTCTTGGGATTTCAATTATCCACTAATTGATTGGATGAATTTATCTCTTTGTCATATATCGTCTGAATTCATCAACTAGTCTTTAGATTTCAATCTCTTTCAAGCTGTCACAAAACCCACATGTGGTGCCAATGTTCTTTGTCTTATTTTTAGTACTGCACCTGAAACAATAGGTCACATAGAATACTTGGATGGTTTCAGCAACCACCATTTGCTCTATATAACAATAAACACAGTCACCAGTTACGGGTGTAACGAGAAAGCAAATTCATGATTACAGTAAGGATGATTATAAAACAATATTCTCAGAATTTGAAAAGGTCTTCGTAAACACAATGTGGCCATCATGTTACGATAGATCCATTGAAGAAAACTGGCTAATGTTGTGGAGATGGGTTTGCACAAGGCTCACCCTACGAGTGACGGTCAGAAAAGGGCACGATGCTCCTCCACTCCGCAACGCACAAAGGCGCTACGGCAGGGTTATGTTATATCAGCTACAATGGCAGTAGCTCCGGAGGCTCTTGCGTAGAAGTCGGCCGCCACTCTGCACAGCTCCAACCTCAAGACGCAAGAGTGGGCTGTCCAGCAGGCCCGAGAGGCGGCAACGAGACAAGGCCTCGAAATCCCCTCATAGGAGACCTGAGCCTGGGTCATCAAACTTTGCCGGATTTAAAATAAAGTTGTTTGCATCCATCCATTCGTCGACTCTCCGACACGGCGCATAGAAGGCTCCAGAGTCAGATCGCCAAAAAACAAACGTTTATTCACCCAAGATACAGCACAGTGCGACAGTCAGGGCGCTTACAGGCAAAGGCTCACCGCAAGACCGATCGAGTATGCGTGCCCACTGCGCTAGGGCTAACCGGTAAGCGGTCCACCAAGCACGAGAATGAGGAGTCGCGGGAGCAAAGGTCCTATGTAGGGAACTCATTACGGGCCTCTGAGCATCTGCCACGGCGATGAAGCGCTCAGCCGAAGAGAGCTCGGATGGAGAGGCCACCCGGGGGCCTCTCCACTAGGGCAAGTCCTGGTGACACTTGCTCGTGCGGCGACTTGAGCCAGGGAGAGAAAAGCACGGTTTGCGTGGGAAGTTAGCTCCGGCGTGCTAGCCGTGTCCACCATGTTGCTGTTTCGGCGGCAGTTCCCGGAGATCGAGCTGAGCACAGCACGCAAGCTGGAGGACGAGGTGCAGAGAGGCACCTCGATCCCCACAATGTTTAAAGATACACCGTGCGCATTATCAGACAAGTATATTCCACTCGTCAATATATCGAATGATAAGTTTAACCCTTGGTTTACTAAAAAGCTTCAGCGCATGAGGAATAAGAAAAAAATGCTTGTATAATATTGCTAAGCGAGATCGCACATCAACTGCATGGCAGAATTACAAAGCTTACATTAAATCGTACTGCTCAGCTTTAGGTGAAGCTAAGGATAAATATTTTTCTAATGATCTTCCCGAGCTGCTTAAGAAGAATCCTGCCAAGTTTCGGAACATAATAAAGCCTAACAACGAATCCGATCAATTGTCATTATAAAACAGCAGCAATATTCCTATTCCACACAGCAAATGTTCGGAGGTCATTAATTTGTTCTTCAGCTCTGTATTTACACAGGAGAACACTTCGAATATACCTCGTGTTTCAGAATTAAGCTACCAATACATGGAACCTATTGAAGTCGCTTTGGAGGGACTCTCTTTGGAAGATGTCTTCTTCACGTGGCGTAGATGGTATAAACTCAAAGATTTTAAAGAATACGGTAGAAATATCAAGCAAAGTTCTATGTCACATATTCAGACAGTCACTTGCAACTGGCCACCTTCCCACAGAATGGAAGATGGCGAAAGTTATACCTGTATTTAAAAATGGCAACAGAAACTCCTGTGAGAATTATCTCATTTCCTTGACATACATTCCCTGCAAGTTGCTCAAACATATTATTCCTTTGTAAATTTACAGACATCTTGAGACTAACAAATTCCTTTCTCATAATCAGCATGGTTTTAGGAAGGGCCTCTCGTGCGTGCGAGACACAGTTATTTGAATTTACAACAGATCTACACACTAACCTAAATTATAACTTACAAATTGATTGCTTGTTTCTTGATTTTTCGAAGGCATTCGACCGTGTCGCAAATTGTCGTCTAATATCAAAACTCTCCGCTCTCAAACTGAACTGTCTTACCTTGTCATGGCTCCGTAAATTTCTGTCTAATCATCAGCAGTTTACTGTTGCAAATAACTACTCTTCCTCCGTAACAGACGTTTCTTCTGGTGTACCACAGGGTACCGTCCTCGGTCCCTTGCTTTTTCTAATCTTTATTAACGACCTATCTCACAATGTGTCCTTCACTATAAGAATATTCGCTGACGACTGAATAATTCATCGCCCAATTAAAAATTCAGATGATCACCTCGTTCTTCAGTAAGACCTTTAACAAATTATTAGCTGGTGCAACAAATGGCTAATGACTTTAAATACCTCAAAATGCAAAGTAATGTCGTTTACCCGGAAGTCGACAACCTCACCGTATCCTTACCATATAAATTAATAATTACACTGTTGCAATGGCTACACATTATAAGTATCTAGAAGTTCTATTCACATCGAATCTTTCTTGGACAGAGCACATCACGTCCATTTCAGCTAACGCCTCCCAATCGTCGGGGTACTTGGCAACTTAAAAAATTTTCCTTCTAATGTTCGCAAGCTAGCTTATCTAACTCTCATTCGTCCCAAGCTCGAGTATGCACTTCCCATTTGGTCCCCTCACCAGAAATACCTCATTGAAACGTTAGAATGGATCCAGAACAGAGCAAGCCACTTCATCATAAATTATTGCAGCTACCAGTCCAGTGCAACACAACTAAAACTTAAGCTTTCATTACAATCCTTGAGCACTCCCCGAGACATTGGCCTTTTATCATTGTTCCACAAATTCATTCACTCCACTTGAGCACCCGCATGCTTGAAACAACCCTACTCCACGTCACATAGGCTTCGTAATCATTTCAGCTATGCCCCACCTTTACGGTTCTACAAATGTATGCCATTACTTTGCTCTTTCTCATGCTATCAGATTATGGAATTTGCTCCCGGAGAGCATTGCATGCCGGTCCAACTACGATTCATTCCGTGACGCCTTGACTAACTACATGACTAAAGAAATGTGAGGTTTTATGGTTGTCACACAATGCTTTCTTGTACTTGCACTATGTTTTATTCCTTATTGTCACATTAGTACCGTTATGTCACTATGTTTACCCTTCCATCGGAATGTTGCATTAGTACCTTTCCCATCTTTCTTTTTTAATACTGTTTAACACTCTGGTCTTGTTAATTACACGACTACATTGAAAACAATCTGTTCGATTCATTCCTTGTTATTATACTGTTTTCTTTTTTTTTTCCTAGTCAATAGTGAACTAAGTTATTCTTTTTCACCTCGGTTGCACTTATGGTTGCAGTTTGTAAACTGTTACGGTTTTATAGATGTCATATATTATATATATTTTCTATGTACTGCCCCCCTTACTCAATGCAACATTTTAAGGCCTGTAAGGTATCTTTAAATAAATAAATAAATAATGCCAGTTCATGATAGTCAGCTTCGCCGCAACACAGTGGGTTTACGCGGTAAAGCAAACGAAATTTATTGGGGTGAAGCATACTGAGAGCGCAAAGGGGCCACTGTCATGGGAAATAATGTGTGTTCCTTAATTATACACATGCGGATGCGCCATCTCCTGTCACATTATGGGCACCAAGATGCGTAATGATTGTAATGGCAGGCCTTTAAAGCAATTTCGGATGTGGCTGTGGTGACTTAAGCCCTTGAAAGCAGTTAAAGGCATACATTTTTTTTTTTTTTTTCAGCCTGCCCGACTTTTCGTTGTTTTCATGGTCCCTAGGGAGTCTAAAAAGTCAAATGTTCACTGTGGTAAGTGATCTCTAGAGAAAAAAGGCATTCAAATATTTTTTAGCAGATCACTGTATCTGCACTGTTTTATTCTACAGAGCTGATAAATGTTCAACTTGAACATCAAAGCATTTCCCAACAGAATTTGAGGTCATATGTCTTGACTCCGCCATGATTTATTCAAAATAGAGAAGACAATTAATGCTTGCCTGAAGTTCCACAATGGGGACATGCACCCGAAAATAATTACAAATTAATGAAGCTTCATTAATTAGCTATCATCTCACAGCAATTAGTCATGCAAGTCATGTGTAGCTCCCCCCGTAATCTAGCTGACGCGACAGAACTGTGCAATCTGCAAATGGCAACCTTAAGCATATTCACACACAAAATATCACATGGTATACTTGAGGTTGACTATACTTGTGCAAATATGCTGCTTTCTTGGCCATCTTACTCAGGTCAGTTCCTACCAGTGCAAAGCAAAGCAAAGCAACAGCTTGGCACAAAGTTCTTTCTTGAAGGAGAGTTTTTTTTTTTTTTTCTTTGATGAACATAGAGGAGGAGAGATCTGACAGAAGAGCATGTATCTAGCCTTCTACTCCTACCTAAGTAAGGAGAAAGGGAAGAGTGAAAAGGAGAGGGTGATAACAGTTGGAAATGCAGTAATATATAAGAAACTCTTCTGGGTATCGCAGCTTAAGTTAGCCAAGTACTTGTTTAATTTGTTGAATCATTTTTTTCTAATTAGCCAAGTAATTAGTACACAAGAACTACGATGGTGGCGAACGACGACAGATGGCCGAACACCATATAAGTCTGATAACCATATGCTGTACCAAGCTTGGCTAACGTTAGCTGAGACGCTCTATATACACAGAGTCCAATATGTGGTTAGTGGTGCTACAGTAGAATCTTGTTAAATGAGACCTCAAGGAATCAGATCATTATGTTCCATTTAACAGGAGTTTCATCTACAGAATAAAATTCATAGGGGCACAGCACTATGTCACATATTCTCTTAGCACTGCTTTAAAAGATGTTAAGGATTAAAAACTAGCTCTTACAAAAAAAGGAAAAATGACAAGGTGCTTTAACACAGCATGAACAAAATCTTCTGGAACTACTCCATACTCTGCATTAAATATGTATCAATGCTTGCTTGCTTCTTTGAGTCTTTGGCGCAACCATTTAAGGACGACATTCTCCATAGAAGGCGGGCCTTTGCAACAAAATTTCAGATTCTGGTTCATTCAGAAAAAAATCCTCTGATGCTTCAGAAGAACTTCAGTTTGGCCTAGTTGGTGCTTACTGCATATCATATTCACCGCAAATAAAGGCTGGGACATCAGAAGAGAACACATAAACGACACGGGCGGTAACTTTCAACTGGTTTATTCACGGCAGCCCGTGGGCATATATAGACCAATAGAACACGCGCAGAACGCAGCAAACAAGAACACTCATCAGCCTAGCGGGGCAACCAATTATCAAAAAAATATATTTTCTGATTGAAACAACCTAATGGAAGTGTCACTAACACAGTTTTGGCCTTTCTTTTTTATGTGATAAGCCTCCATCAGTTCGCGTGCAGTCTGGTCCTGGCTTCTCCCCAGAATATTTATCTCCTTAAAAAGATGTGCACAGTGACAGGCATTGCAGTGTGCAGGCAAGTGTGCCAATTCATCTTTCGTTAACTTTTGTTAGTATTCCCTGGCTCGATCATTCAGGCACCGTCCTGTCTGCCCTATGTAGGACTTGCTACACGCCAGGGGGATTTCGTACACAACTCCTACATTGCATTTGCCATACGGCTTGGTATAGTTCTTGCCACAGCCTTGCCTTCCTTTAGGATCACGGGAGGTGCAGGGGCAGAGCCGCGCCAGCTTAAAAGGGGCTGAAAAGACAAGGGGGACTCCAAACCTGCCTGCCACGTTCCTTAGGTTGTGAGTGACCCTGTGCATATATGGTGCCACTTCAGGTCTTACAGCCATAGTAGTCGTCCTCACCCATGCTTTGCTCCTAGATCCTTCTACCTTCTGCAGGAGGGTTTCCACCACTGGCGTTACCATCGAGTCAGAGAACCCTGCTGTCTTAAGACTGAAAATCTGATTGTCAAAGGCAAGCTGCATCTTGTGCGCACACGACTTGCGGAGAGCCGATTCTAAGCAGAGCATCGCTACTCCTCGTTTAACAATCTTTGACTGTGAGGAGTCATATGGCACCAAACCCTTCTGTGCCCGAGGGAAGTACTGCCAGCACATGTGGCCTTTAGCAAAGAAAATGCTTAGGTCTATAAAAAGCAAGGAATTGTCGAGTGGAAGTTCGTGAGTAAAAAAGAAAGCCCTTTACCGAGTTGTTTAAGAATGGCTAGAATGCTGTCACAAGAAGTTAAACTTCCTTGCCCATTAAGAACAATTAAAGAATCATCCATATATCTAAAAACTTTTAAAATGTTTGAAACGCCCCCCCCCCCCCCCCAAATGCCTGATCAAGCACTTTGCCTGTGGTAGCTAAAAAAACTTTACACAAAAGTGGCGCAATACACGAGCCGATGCAGATTCCACGTTTCTGCAGAAATAAGTGTTCGTCAAAACTGATAAAAGTGCTATTAAGATAGGTTTCCAAAAGCGTTAAAAAATCTTCCACCGAAATACCAAATGGGTTTTGGAAGGGAATGGTGCCATTTTCTTCAATACACATCCTCACAGCAACAAACAGACCTTTATGAGGAACAGAGTAGAAAAGATCTTCTACATCAACCGAAAAAGCCGGACCTATGTCCTGGTTAGCCCTTAGAAAATCAACAACCTCATCAGAGCGTTTTGTAACAAAAGGGTTGGATATAACAAGAGTCTTCAAACTCTTCAAAATGAAGCGCCTAACTTGAACCTGCCACGTTCCACGCTCGATAACTATTGTCCTGAATGGAATGCCGGGCTTATGTGTCTTCGCAGTAAAGAAAACACTTAGCGCGGCGCCCGAAGCGCTACTAAGCATTTCCTTTGCTAAAGGCCACGCATGCCGGTAGTACTTCCCTCGGGTACAGAAGGGTTTGCTGCTATATGACTCCTCCCAGTCAAAGATTGTTAAACGTGGAGTAGCGATGCTCTGCTTAGAATCAGCTCTCCGCAAGTCGTGTGTGCACAAGATGCAGCTTGCCTTTGACAATCATATTTCCAGTCAAGACGGCAGGGTTCCCTTACTCGATGGTAACGCCAGTGGTGGAAACCCTCCTGCAGAAGGTAAAAGGATCTAGGAGCAAAGCAAGGGTGAGGACGACTACTATGGCCGTAAGACCTGAAGTGGCACCGTATATGCACATGGTCACTCACAACCTAAGGAAGGTGGCAGGCAGGTTTGGAGTACCCCGTGTCTTTTCAGCCCCTTTTAAGCTGGCGCGGCTCTGCCCCCACACCTCCCGTGATACTAAAGCACGGAAGAAGAATATGTAGGAGTTGAAACTCACGTCAGCAAGGGCGCATGTGGGCGACCAAATAAAGTCACAAAAATAGCACACACCGACGGGGGCGCCTGCAGTGGCGACGCCTTGCGGCGCGTCATGCAAGCCATAGCGGAAAAAAAAAAAGCAGACGCCCGGGCGAACAGCTCGGGCGCGCTTTCTTCGGCAGCACCCGTATCTTCCGCTCAAACCAGACGACAAGCAGACGACACGGACGTTCGCTTCAGCGGGCACGCCGTAACGTGTTTGTACGCTCTTACAATTCAAACTCCAACAGTTCTTGTCGGTGTCTGTTAGAGGATCATAATACTAACAACGCTGCTACGTGCAAATGCCCTTTTTCGGAATTTGCTAGCGTAAGGTGGGACGCAAGTGTTTTGTTGAAAACTGGAAAACCGAGTACAACTCTTGGAGGGGAAAGGTGAGCATAATCAAAGCTCCAAATGACCTTGAAAGTCTGCAACTAAGGGCCGTGGCGATTCCTGGGGACGGCCGCCAGCTCACATGGAGAGAGAACATCTGTGAGAAGCACTTCACAAGCAACATGATGAGGTGGGATAAATATTACGGCGAGTTTAGAGGCAAGGTAATCCTGAACCACCCGAAAAAAAAAAAAAAAAAACTGGACTGCATCCAGAGGCTGTTCTGTGCATCTTCCGTATCCAGCATCTTTGACATCCCCGTAAAAAAAGTGTGAGTCCGCTTCTTTTACGGGAAGCGTCATCAAATATCAGTCATGCTACCATTAAAAGATCAAGAATGAGCGTATATGACAAGCCAGGAACATCAACGGCGGTGAATGTCAGCGATGTTCACACAGTGTGTGAGGCCCATGAGCTTGACGAAAATCAGCCTGATAGTATGCTCAAACAAATCGAAGGCATGTTTGCCTTCCTTCATCACGTGGGTGAAACAACAGGGTCACGTACAACCACCAGCTACAGGTTACCTAATCATAGCGGTCAGCGAAAAGAATGCGTTTTATTTTTTACTGTGCTCAAATGGTTGAGGCCCAGCACCGATCGCTGTCCAGGCTGCCAGCGCTAAAGAGGCAGGCGTGACTGCCCTACCCTCAGTGGAACTTGTGCCAGGCATGCGGGGACCGAACACAAGCAACACGTGCGACCGGTTGCCTTGGCAACCGAACCGGCGGTAATTTCTTTCTCGGCCGCCAGGTACCGCCAGCATGATAGTGGCTCCGCGGGCTTGTGACCTTTTCTGGTCGCCGCAAACAGCGGAGTTTCCACTCCTAAATGTTTCTTGCCCCGTGTCCTAAAGGAAGGCAAGGCTGTGGCAAGAACCATACCAAGCCGTATGGAAAATGCAATGTAGGAGTTGTGTACGAAATCCCCCTGGCGTGTGGCATGTCCTACATAGGGCAGACAGGACGGTGCCTGAATGATCAAGCCAGGGAACACAAAGAAAAGTTAACGAAAGATGAATTGGCACACTTGCCTGCACACTGCAATGCCTGGCACTGTGCACATCTTTTTAAGGAGATAAATATTCTGGGGAGAAGCCAGGACCAGACTGCACGCGAACTGATGGAGGCTTATCACATAAAAAAGGCCAAAACTGTGTTAGCGACACTTCCATTAGGTTGTTTCAATCGGAAAATATATTTTTTTGATAATTGGTTGCCCTGCTAGGCTGATGAGTGTTCTTGTTTGCTGCGTTCTGCGCATGTTCTATTTGTCTATATATGCCCACGGGCTGCCGTGAATAAACCAGTTGAAAGTTACCGCCCATGTCGTTTACGTGTTCTCTTCCACTGTCCCTGTCTTTATTTGCGATCGATATGATATGCTCTGGTGCTGGCAGCAATAATTCTGTTTTTTCAAGTTTCACATCTTTTGCAGTTCTGTTTACACTGAAGATCAAGGTGCCTTCCTATGCCTCATACCCTAACTCGTGGATGGTCCTAGCTTGACCTACAGGAACTGCCACCCCAGTGGCAACTCGGTGGACACGGCTAGTGCATCAGAGCTAACTTCTCGTGTAAACCGTGCTTCTCCCTCCTGGTGCTGAGTCATTGCACAAGCGCACATCACCAGGCCTCGTGCTGATTGGCTGCCCAAGTGGCGATCCCCGGGCACCCTCTCCACCCGAGCTCCCTTCTGCTGAGCACTTCATCGCCACGACAGAAACTCACAGGCCCATGAGTTGGTTACATGGGACCTTTGCTCCCGCAACTTCTCGTTCTTGTGCTTGGTTGGACCACTAACCGATGAAGCAGGCATGCCTACTCGGTCAGTCTTACGGTGAACCTTTGCCCATAAGTGCCGTGACTGTCGCATTGTGTTGTATCTTGGGTTAATAAACCCGTCTTTATTGACGATCTCACTCTGGAGCCTTCTCTGCGCCGTGTCGGGGAGTCAACGAATCCTGCCATAGCGCCTCTGTGTGTTGCAGAGTGGAGGAGCACTGTGCCCTTTTCTTACCATCGCTTGTGGGGTAAGCCTCGTGCAAGCCTACCTCCACAACACAGAGATATGAAAATGTTGGTTCTGAATAGAGCCAAGCAATGTTGAGTGATTTTTGCTTACCAAGATTCAACTGTATAAAAGAAAAAAAACATGCAAGAGCTGCTACAGTACTAAGCTGCCTCCTGCACAGCTATTTAGGCAAACATCACAAGGTGCAGTTTAAATGGCTTTTTTACAATCCGCGCAGGGCTGCCTCAATTCTAGCACCAATGCGTCTTGAGTCGTATTGAGCTTTGTTTTCCCCTTGAGGTTTTATTAAGATTAAATTAATTAAATTAAAATTAAATTAGAACCATGATACGATTATGAGACACACCGTAGTAAGGGACTCCGGATTAATTTTGACCACCTGACGTTCTTCAATGTGCACCTGATACATGGTACACAGTACACGGGCATTACTGCATTTTGCCTCGGTTAAAGTGTGGCCGCGGCGGCCAGGATTTGATCCCATGCCCTCTGGCTTAGCAGTGCGACACCAAAGCCACCACGCCACCACAGCAAGTCCTTGAAGTCCACTGCAAACTCATAGCTATAATCATCAGTTTTCTCAGTGATGGAACACCAAACCACCATTATCACCTACCACCATCACTATATATAGCAGGCTCACTTTCTCATTCTTTGGCCATCAATGTTGCCAATACTATTGAATTTAGTGGCAAATTATTTCTCCTCATTTCTTTCTCACTGACAGAATACATACTTTTTTGTACTCTTACATGTACTGCATGGTCTACAGGTGACAGAAGCACTTTCAAGTGTATACTGCTGCTGACAAGATTGTCGAGTAGTAAGAAGAATTTTAGTCACAGAATCAAGTGGTTATCAACTAAATACCTGGATCACGCATTACTGTACATTTCATTTTGCTTTATTATGACAATCAGTGAGTTGGTAGGACTATATGAAAACTTAGCTGATGTCAGGTCGACAAAGCTTATGAGCGCTTCATATTTAAAAACTAGAAGATAAAGCAGAGACACAAAAATTTGCAGTTACGTCCACACTGTGAAGCAATGACAGCAATAACTGGCATTGTATACATAGCCTTCACATAGAATGCAAGCGACAAGAGTTCTTGAACTACACTAGCTCTGAAACATCATTTATAATTTCTTTGCACTCCATGAAATCACCACACGTCATGGATCACAAAAGCGGTGTGTGTCATTGGCAAATCTAGACTGTTGCATCTATTTACTGAGCATGAGAAATTTTTGCAATGCATAAAATAAGCTTTTTGGAGGGATGTCTCACACAAATGAATGTCATGTCACGCAGGAATAATCAGAATGCACTTGCAAAACAATGTGAAACTGTATTACTGATCACAGCAAGTTTGTAGAACCATGTGAAAGAGCATGATAACAGTAAAAGAAGTCTGGTAATGATCTAACAATATTTGAAATGGTATAAACAACTCAACAGTAGTGTCATCTACAGACGAGCACTGTCACCAGGGTGACCAGAGGGAGGATGTGTCACATTGAGAATACAGCAGGCTGACGACAGTCACTTCATTCCTAGAGTCACTGTATTCATTTCCGTTATTTTCAATTTGTTTAGTTTTCCAATCAGATAATTGTTCTGTAGCGAAGAAGACAGGCGTGTGCTTCAGGCACATCGTCAACACCTCGCTCAGGAACAGAGCTGGCATGCTCAGTGCCCGACGCTTGATCAACAGACCTGCCTATGTATCGTGTAACATTCTGGCTTGTTAATTAAACTGCCCTACATATGTAACATCTAACTTACATGTAAGGCAGTTTAATTAACAAGCGAGAACGCCAAACAATACACAGGCAGGTCTGTTGATCAAGCATCGGGCACCGAGCGCACAAGCTCTGTATTGTACGAGGCATTGTACGAGGCTCTGTACGAGGCATTGATAATGCGCCTAAGCACACGCCAGTCTTCTTCGCTACAGTTCTAAACTTCCGGTCGCTACTGGTACACACTATTAGCACTGTATGGGTCCTTTTCCATTATTATTATGAAAGGTTGTGTTTTGCTAGCTTTATCCATTTGTCTAAGACATACTGATGCACGCTGCATTTTGCATTTGTTTTAAGGGAAAGGAGCATACATGCCATGAACACCTGCTAGCCAAATTGGTCATTAACACCTATTAGCCAAATTGATTATTCAATAATTGTGAGTAGCAGCCTAGTCATGCCATGAGCCATGAGCTCAAATACCACTAGTATACAACTTCACTTGCATCAGCACAGGAAAGGTTGTATACCATATACACTTATGTAAGGGCCGCACGCCCAACTTGGCAGCTCAAAATTTGGAAGAGAACATTTCTAACGGAGAAGCAATTGCATTCGGTGCCTGAATGCCATGCGCACACATAGAAAAATTTTCGTGCATTGCGTACTTCCGCATGCTGCTACCATATGGTGAGAGCCAAGGTGCACACAAGATATGAGGTGAGCAGAAGTCACTGGCTGCACCAGCAACATTTTGACCTAACGGTTCGGTCTTGTGTAAAGGCCGCACCTCATAAAAATTGTGGAAAAAAAGTGCAGCCCTAACACAAGTCTATACGGTATACTCTATTTCTTTATTTCCTCTATATTTATTTTCACTAGCTAGAACTACACTGTTAACAGATTCATACATCAGGTTGAGCTTAATTGAATCTGTAATAGCAGGACCATTATTTGCAATCAAGTTCTATATTTCGTTAGAAAATCTAAAAACAACCACAGGTCCACATTCTTCCTCAAAAGCCAAGCAAATATTGGCACGTGAAGTTTGAATTCAGACACAAAGCAATCATTGCTTCAATGCCAATTTGGTGTTTCGTTTCATGTTGGGCAGCCCTGTACATTGCAATGATGAACAAATTACCCCTATTGACATGTGATACAGTAAAAATGCAGCTTACAGCACATCAAGTAGTAGAGAAAACTGGTGCCAGTGTCAGTGAGACCATGCACTCATTACTTTGAATTTCAGACTCCCTACGACATCCAGCATTGTGATATTCTGTAAAATGATTAATACTACATGCTCTATGCAATCCTCTTATCTGCTTGTTCATTCAAAGTAATCAAAATTTTCTTAGGATCCCTTATTAGTAAGCTTATACATATAGTGCTAATTAATTTCAGTTCAACCACCTGTTAGGACTATTGCTTATGATCTTGTTTTGACTGTGCCTTTAGGAATAGTATTGATAACATGTAATTATGTGTCCACTGCTTTTTCCTGACAGGAAGCATCACAGAAGTAAGCCAATTTCAGAGCAATTTCGTTCATGCTTTTCTTGAGGAAGCATAAGGGGCTTCAAAGTTAATTGTGCACCATATTTACAATGCAGTCATGAAAATGAACTTTTATGTGCAAAAAATATCTACCAAATTTTAGCTCTGATTTTGTTTTTCCAAAACCTCAACTGAGCATGCTGTCACATTCAAATGAGTATAGATTTGAACAGGACTACTAAAAGCAAGTTATGTTAAGACGCTCACCTGCTTTTTGCTTGGCTGTTTGTTGGCTCTGAGAAAGTGCTGACTGAAGTTCGGTCTTCTCAGCCACTAGAATGCCAATGGTCTGTATATGGACCTGAAGCTGATCATTCAGAGCAACCTGCTCACGCCGGCTCTGCTCCTCCATTTCCTCCCGTTCACGGTCAAACTCGCGCTGCTGCCGAGCCAGTTTTGCTTTCTGTGTGAACCACATGAAATAGGCAACCTCTAGGTGCTACTCTGTTTTTACTCTTGTTCCCCTTTATTATACACCATTACCATTAAATGAATGCCAAACTGCAAATTGAAAAAAAATTCTTTACGCTGTTTTATTTTTTATATCTGTATTACCATGGCTATTTCATTGGAATACTGTAAAACAACAAAATTTCATGGTCCAAATACTGCATTAGCTGAATACAAACAAGCCAATTAATCACCAAGAAAATGGGTCAGGGCAGGAAAAACTGTCTCGACATAACATTTCAATTGGATACAAAACCAAAACCACGCTCACATTGTTGGCAACATCCCACCATCAGATCCAGCATCACCAGCATTATTATCACAAGATGGAAACGGAGCACATTTTAGTGGAGTTGATGTATGTCTAGGTACAGTACACTATATGGTTACAGAGTATGTTCCAATTCGTTCTAGAATGGAAAGATCCCTAACTTGACGTTTAAGAACAGCTTCATCTCTGCATCAGCCTGCATAATTGACCACAAACACAACCCAACATGATTTACCTCCCGGTGCCCAGTTTTCAGTACCAAAGTAAACTGAAAGGTGCATATTATTTCAGATTATGGTGCTACTAAACATGCATTATTACAAGCAATAACATACCTCTGCAGTTTGACAACTCATGCCCATCACTTTGCGAAACCTGTGCTTTCCCATGGAGGTGTAGCTTGCTTAGACAGCATAGATGCTTAACATTTAACACCTCAGCCATGTCTAAAGGCCTACGACATTATCATGTCAGGTTAACAGTACTTGCTTGACTCCACTCCATCCCACAGCACCCAGTTGTAGTACACTGTGTCATCTGTTCCCAAGACTGCAATGTAATTACTAAAGACATTCATTATGTCTCCTCAAAGCTGTCTTATTTGCCATCCACATCAGGGCTGGAACAGGACTTAAAGGGACACTCATGGCAAATATGTCACCGTGGACTTATAAGCCACAGACTGCATGCTTCATGCAAAGAAAGCACTTAGCTTAAGAGGAAATTGCGCGTGAAGAGTCTGTATTCCTCTAGCGCAATTCAAATAGCCCACCCACAAGCAAGGAGTTATGACATTGCATATGCCATTAGTACCAGCCGGTGAGTAAAACCACACCCAACAACCAGCTATGTCTTTTTTTGTTTCTTTTTTTGTTTTTGTTTTTGTTTTTATGAAACACGAAACCACAGCCAGAAACCGAGCAAAGACACAGCTGACAGCACCCCAAGACAACACATGGACATGGAATTTTCTGCTGCTTGCAGAAATTTTACTCGTTGCCTTGAAGTCCATGCGGTGAACGGCCCATTACTACATGATTGCAAAACATGACAGCAACGAGTGCACCTACCTCGATCCGAATTCACTCTTGCTAGTTGCTCTCTTCCTGACAGTAATAAATAAACAGTAAAAAAATTCACCAACGATTACGATACTCCCTAATGCGAAATTTGAGCGCAGCTCTATACGTGTTTTCATTTCACAATATATTCGCTGGTGCAAACTATCTGTCTCGATCGGCACGTTGCATATAGAGCGAAGTGTGGTGCGACTGCCTCACTAATAGGGAGATCGCGAGAGGCAGTGCATAGGCGCTATTCACAGCAGCTGCCGCAGACAGACCTCCACTCAGGCAGCACTTTGTTTTCATATATGGCATCGGCGGCGTCGCCAGTGAAGAGATGACGCGTGCTGCTCTGGCGCCAGCTCGGAGCCCTCGTCGCCGCAGAGCCCCTCTTGCACAGCCCTACGCTTTTCTTATTACGCTTTTGCCATACCCTCCTCCTCCGCTTTCCTCCTCACGCTCCCCCCGCTCTTGCCATCTTTCATTCCCCGCTGCACTCTGCGTTCGCTCTATGATCCCCCTCTGTGCTCGTTCCCTAGGTTAGGCCAAGGATGCTGAGGGATGCCAATGCTCGCCACAGGAATGGGCACCTAAGAGCTGCACTCTAAAGCAGGCTTCACTTCGTCTCGTCTCACACTAAGTACCAAGCATCGGAGATTGCGCACACCAGAGTCTCAGAAGCCATGAAGTCACAAAAGTGTTCAGATTTCTAGCTGTCAGATGGCACCACATCATTTACCACTGACAATAGGGTATGCTTTTTTACTGGAAATTACAGACATACTATATCTAGTACCATCTGGTTAAAACATTGGCCTCGTGGGCAGATTTCTTTATGGGCATACAACTGTACTGATTCAGACAACGAAAGTTTGTCGCTGTCTCACAGTGAGACACAACAGTACGAAAGGATTAGTCTATCGCGTCGCTTGCCACTTGAACATCGCGTGCATGCGGTTGTCTCTTTATTATGAGCTTTGCGAGCCAGGAAGACAAGCATAGTAAGTAGTATGTAATACAGAAACTATTATCTAAATACAAGAGTGCAGAGTCAAGCGAAACAACCTTTTGACCACCCACTGCATGATTGTCAAGAGCAACATCAATGAGTTCTTTTTTCTAAGAATTTAATAGAAGTGTCCTACATTTGTGTCCTGAGTGCACACATTTTATAGGAAACAAAGATTGTCATTAACGATTTACCTTTAGACACAATCCACAAGCAGCAGAAAACTTGGAACAGCACAAACTGACAAGCAACAGACTGTTTTTTGATCATAAAGACGTTTTCAGCACCTTTGTTGTTGTCAATTTTACCCGCTTCAGAAACTTGTCTGAATAAACTTGCACTGCACAGGTACCCCTTTGTTGTCTTTTCACAATAAAACTTCGAAGAGTGTAGTTGGAGATCAACAAGCTAAACTTTTTTGCAAGCAGACTTTTTTTCATAAAGCTTCATGGAACATTCACAATATCGTAAAACAAGCTCAAATTCATAAACTTAACAAAATTTGGGAGAGTTTTGGCAGGTACAAGATGTGCACATGTTGAAGGATGAAACGGCAAAGCGATTAGCTAAGGAGGAAACAACCATCCCATTCATGATGGATGTAGAGGTTCAAGAAATGTGAAATATCAAATGCAGTGGATAGCATCAAGACTATGGGTCCATCAACAGCAACAAAAATATGTCCGAAAGTGATGACAAAGGACATTGGGAATAAATATACATTGTGATGGTAACTTTCACACTAGTATTCACTTTTACTTATCATAAAAACTGGAGGTGTGATTTTCCCTTGTTACAAAAATTGTGCACATGTAAGATTTGTGTGCACTATATTTTCTCACACTGAACCCACAAAAACATAGTGCATGTTGTAATTAGGGAAATAAAGTAATTTGTGACACAGGAATACCATGTATATTAATATCTACAAACTTAGTGGTTTTCTCTACCTGGGTGGTAATATTCTTGGCTAAAAAAGTTTAACATATCCTTCATGTTCAAGCAGCGGACTGAAAGCTAACATGTTTGTGCACACATGAAAAAGGACATACACAGGCACTAGAACAAGCAACGCCACCACCTTGTCCTTGTGTATGTCTTTTTTCATGTGTGCGTGAACGTGTCAGCTTTAAGTGCACTGCTTCAATATCATGGCTCATCAACTAACCCATCAGTATCTATAATCATATCCTTAAATTTTGCTAATTTTAAATATATAAAAATTAATGAGGCCACAAAACAAAATGGCTTTACAGTATTTGTTAAAAGACCTTAATTACGAGCACAGGTTAGCAGCTGAAATATGGGCGGCACTTGCTATGGAGTGGGCCTTTTCGCAGCAACCCATCATCGTCATCATCATCATCATCATCTTTTACGTCCACTGCAGGACGAAGGCCTCTCCCTGCGACCTCCAATCACCCCTGTCCTTCGCCAACCGTTCCAACTAGCACCCACGAATTTCCTAATTTCATCACCAGACCTAGTCTTCTGCCATCTTCGGCTGCGCTTCCCTTCTCTTGGCACCCATTCTGTAACCCTAATGGTTTACCGATTATCTAGTCTGCACATTACATGACCTGCCCATCTCACTAGGGCTGAGGATCGGGCGAGTTGGTATTGCATTCTAAAACTGGTACAGTGCAACATACAAAGGAAGAAACAAGCCGAGCCGGCCAGATAAAAGAAGAGAGCGCTGAACAGCGCTCTGTTCCTTTATCTGGCCGGCTTGGCTTGTTTCTTCCTTTGTAAGTTGTGCTGTACCAGTTTTAGACTGCCCAGCTCCATTTTTTTTCTCTTAATGTCACTAAGAATATTGGCGATGCCCATTTGCTCTCTGATCCAAACCATTCTCTTTCTGTCTCTTAATATTATGCCTAGCATTCTTCGTTTCATCGCTCTTTGCGCAGTCCTTAACTTGTTCTCAAGCTTCTTTGTCAGCCTCTAAGTTTCTGCCCCATATGTCAGTACCGGTAAAATGCACTGATTGTACACCTTTCTTTTCAATGATAATGGTAAGCTGCCAGTCAGGAGGTCACAACGTCTGCTGTATGCGCTCCAACCCATTTTATGCTTCAGTGAATTTCCTTCTCATGATCAAGGTTCCCTGTGAATAATTGACCTAGGTAAATGTACTCCTTCACAGACTCTAGAGGCTGATTGGCTATCCTGAACTTGTTCCCTTGCAAGGCCATTAATGATTATCTTTGTCCCCTTCTGCATATTAACCTTAAACCCCACTGTTACACTCACTCTGTAAGGTCCTCAATCATTTGTTGTAACTCGTCCCCAGTGTTGCTGAACAGGACAATGTCATCGGCAAACCGAAAGCTGCTGAGGTATTTGCCATTGATCCTCAATCCTAAGCGTTCCCAGTTTAATAGCTTGAATACTTCTTCCAAGAACGCAGTGAATAGCATTGGAAAGAATGTGTCTCCTTGTCTGACCCCTTTCTTTATAGGTATATTCTTACTTTTCTTGTGTAGAATTAAGGCAGCTGTGGAATCTGTAGATATTTTCCAAGATATTTACGTAAGCATCCTGTACTCCTTGATTACATAATGCCTCTATAACTGCTGGTATCTCGGCTAAATCAAATGCCTTTTCATAATCTATGAAAGCTATATAGAGAGGCTGATTGTACTCTGCAGATTTCTCAATTACCTGATTGACGACATGGATGTGATCCATTGTAGAGTATCCCTTCCTGAAGCCTGCCTGTTCCCTTGGTTGACTAAAGTCCAGTGTTGCCCTTATTCTATTGGAGATTACCTTGGTGAATATTTTATATAATATTGGAAGTAAGCTAATGGGCCTATAATTTTTCAATTCTTTAACATCTCCCTTTTTGTGGATTAGTATAATGTTGACATTCTTCCAGTTCTCTTGGACCCTTGAAGTCGATAGACAACTCGTATAGAGAACCGCCAGTTTTTCAAGCATTATGTCTTCTCCATCTTCGATTAAATTGACTGTTATTCCATCTTCTCCTGCCGCTTTTCCACGTTTTATGTCTTGCAAGGCCCTTCTAACCTCATCACGAGTTATAGAAGGAGTGTCTGCACCTTGTTTATTACTGCTTCAAATGAAGGTATTGTGGCTCCTCTAAGTACTGTACAGGTCAGCATAGAATTCTTCCGCTGCTTTTACTGTACCTTTGAGATTGCTGATGATACTACTTTGCTTATCTTTCAGTGCATATATCTTGGTTAGTCCTATGCCAAGTTTCCTTCCCACTGACTTCATGCTGTAAAAAGCCACATACATGCTACTGCCAGTAATGTCAGAGCTTTTGTTGTGGCAGTACATCAACTGGATCACATGAGTATCCTTCAGCCCTTCCAATAAAAAGTTACGAGCTATACACACATCAAAGGTAAACAGGACAATGTTTTGAGATCAAAGAACACGAGATCAAAGAAAAGGAGGCACGGTGTGCTCATGAATGAGCATGCTAGTATAACAGTTGTGCACGAGCAGATTGCAACTCTCTCAATTTCTACACAGTCTCAAACCAAAGCCCTTCGATCACATGAATTGAAGGCCCGTAAATGTACTTGACTTGAATGCATAATTGCAGGAAAACACCTTTATCTATGCATATGTCAAAAGCCTCGGTACATTACACATGCGCAACATAACACTTGCACTTGGCACTAAAAAAATAGAGAACTAAAAGAAAACAAGAATATGAAGGTTGCACAGTACAATCAAAGATTTGTTGTTGGAACATAGTGCAAATAGGGATTTCACTTCAAGTTATGCTCGCCAGCACCACTAAATTGCATCTTATTTTTCTTGAGCTCTACTAATGCCTTGGTGTATTTTTGTAACCTGTGCCTCCAACGCATTGTATTTTATGCATATTAACATGAACGTAATACATCCTGTGAGCTTAAGAAAAAAAATTTCACTCACTAACTCCTGCAGCTGAAATTCAAGCTGATCCCTGTCCTGCTGCAATGTTTCAAGTGTTGTAGCCAACTCTTGGTTCCTTCGGAGAAGCTCATCTGCACCTCGCAGTGCTCCAGATGAAGATGAGTCTGCAAGTGTTGCCATCTCGCCATTCAGTGCAGCATTCGTATCTGCCATAAGGCCATTCAACTGCAGAGTGATCTGACGAAGGCTTTCAGTAGACGACAGCACCCTATGAAAAGCACAGACAGCTTAGACAAAAAGAGCACTCTGCTACCATAAAGACTGAGGCATGTGCAGTAGACCTAGCAGAATTAAACACATGCATGGCTATGATCCTACAATCAGCTAATAACAGGCCTTCTTGATTACAGCAGCGAAGAGACCATGAACAAGTTAGCCCAGAGCCTACTTCATTGCTTTTTCTAATCCCTGTTCTCAGTAGCGAACAGTACAATATTGCCCTAGCTTTATTTTTCCTGTGGATAAGGACCACAAACATTTGAAGCAGTAGTTCCCAAACTGTGAGTCATGGTGTGTGCAGCTTAATACCACGTTTTGGTGCACTACTCGCCCTGGTTTGCTCAGAATAAACCAGAAGTACACATCTGTCAGTAGAAACGCTATGAAAAAAAAAAAAAAGGTGTTGATTTTGCTGCAACCATGCAGTGTCGGGCGTCCCCAAAGGTGGAGCACATATTGCGTATTTGTCCTCCATTTCAGACCTGCCAACCTTTAGAACTTAAAAAATAATAATAATAATATTTGGGGTTTTACGTGCCAAAACCACTTTCTGATTATGAGGCACGCCATAGTGGAGGACTCCGGAAATTTTGACCACCTGGGGTTCTTTAACGTGCACCTAAATCTAAGCACACGGGTGATTTCGCATTTCGCCCCCATCGAAATGCGGCCGCCGTGGCCGGGATTCGATCCCGCGACCTCGTGCTCAGCAGCCCAACACCATAGCCACTGAGCAACCACGGCGGGTTAACTTAAAAAAAGAAAAAGAAGAAATACTAGTCATAACCAAGAAATACTAAAATTTTTTGTTATCAACGCATTAACTTTAATAAAGGAACACTAAAGAGAAATATGAAATCAGTTCAGCCTCATACACTATTCTTTTTAAGCTCTATTTTCGTTATTTTGCGGTAATAGCTTGATTACGAGAAGAGAAATAAATGTCAAAGTTCCAGTTTCGTAATTTTGAGCCAAAACCTCAGTGCTGGTACATCAGTACAACGCCATGAATTTCAAGTACATTTTCGTAGTCAGTAAATGTTCATGATAAATGTTCTTGAAAGTCGCTAAGTTCCATCTCTGGCTAGTTTAAAATACAATGTAGTCCATCCTTATATATAAAAAATTAACTACGTCCAAACAGATGGCGTCAAAATCCATGACATCGTAATGAGCTACTGTGGGAACTTCCAAGACAGCGGTGCCACCCATCTTTCATTTTTGCGCCTTTTCTAGCTTATGAAGTCTCATCTCAAGGTAACAGTGGCTTTTGTGGCATTGTAGAAGGGTAATTTATTAATACAGCTCAACTTACTTTTCTATTTAGTGTCCCTTCCTTGCTCTGTAGACACACTGTAAACCGGCACTATGCTCCAACATTCACAGCTAGAATGACCTGCACCACAAATGTTTATGAAGTGTACTCATGAAATATTCACTTCACAGTAGCTGAAATTTCAGTTGTCATTATATATTGGTTCCATAAGGTGGTATTGCTGCTGTATACAGGATGTCCCAGCTAACTTTAGCCAGAGCTTAAATATATGCAAATGCCACGTAACTGGACAGAACAAAGGTAATGTTGTTTGCCGTCATTTGGAGATACTCAAACAATTTTTTAAATTCTGTCTAATTAGATAATTAGTCTTAATTAATGAACCAACTTCTCAAACATTACAATTAGATGAAAAGTGTCAATGAGAAAATTGTAGAGTGACATGAAAAATTCTTGATACAGCTTTCTGTTCCTCAATATGTGCTACATAAAAGTGGTTTTCCGAGCGTGAAAGAAGCCCGCGAATACACGCAAAGTGCCCCAAGCGGCCAGTCGTGCGGCAATTTTGCATTTATTTGCTGGCTTTTTTCACGCTCGAAAAAACACTATGTAGCACGTATCGGGCAACTAAAGGCAGTATCGAGAGTTTTTCTCTCATTGACAGTTTTCATCTAATTGTTATATTTGAGAAGTTGATTAATTACTTCAGACTGATTATTTCATTAGGTGGAATGAAAAAAATAGTTTGAGTATCTCCAAGTGATGGCAAACAACATTACCTTTGTTCTGTCCAGCTATGTGGCAACTGCATATCTTTAAACTCTGGCTAAAGTTAGCTGGGACACCCTGTATATGAATATATAAAATCACAGTCAGTGACTGTATCTTTATTCTTTTGAATGACGTTTTACCCTAAACTAGGCACTAATGAAAAAAATATATACATATATTATTCCTATCAATACAACAATCATGAACAAGTTCCTACAAATAGGCATTTTACGAAAATACTGTAATCGTATGGATCCCGGGACATGCAGGAATGCTGGGCAATAAAGGCTGACTTGAGAAAAATTACTCTGATCTCCCAGCATCCCTGGTCCTCAGATGATTCTGACAGCACCACTGCGCCTACCCCTGAGCAAATACCGCTCCGATCAAACCAAATTCTCATGCCCACACCCAACCTTAATTAGAGACACTCCATGCTCTTACGGAGGGCACAAGCTAATACACTGCCAAGTTCCATCTGCCAGTACTGCATTAGAGGACAATCAGTGCCTCACCCTTAGTGCCCCTCATGCAAAGGCTGTGCAGACAAACACCCCATACTATGGGCATGTCATGCACTTCCCTCCCCCACCTGTCTCTAGCCTTCAATTCCACCTACACTGGAATGACTCATTATTGTCAAGACACAGTGTGACCAACATTACCCAGTGAACTATGTCCAGAAGTACTGGGGAAAGTTCACCAGTGGACTGAAAGTTTTCTAACCTAGTGACACCTTATAACATTAATAAAGTTTTCATTCATTCATACATACCTCTGATTTATTATAGATGATGCAGGCAAGTAATGCACAAAAACATATTAAACTGCATGTGCCACTAACCACAGTTTAAGAATTGATCCTCTATGGGGCCTCATAAGGCAAATTTAAGGGTAACATTTAGTCCCAATGTGAATCAGCATAAAAACTTTTTTTGTGTGTGCAGGTGTATGGTTGTGCAATGTAGAAAGTTGTGCAATTTAAAGAGCGATCATGTACTAGTGCACAGAAGCCTGCACTGCTGAGGCAAGCATGTAAATGCACGTCAATGTTTACGAATGGCCAAACATCTAGGGGACGAAGATCTGCGAGTGGTGGGGACACCAAAAAAAAGTAATGCTTTCTGAAGCACAGCAAAAAAACAACACCTTTTCACAATGTTACTGCATGAATGAAAGATGTGATACCAGTATCTTGTTTACCAGACAAGTGTTGGAAGCTCTACTTAGGATAGACTGGCTGTTGTATGAACAATGGGGCACAAAAATGTGCACCGACAGTAAATGATAAAAAAAGAACTAGAAAAAAACTGTGAAATGTGCTTTAGTTACACATTCCTTATTCTGGAAGTGCCCTGTCGGATCTTGAGACTTAAAAGCGAAAAACATTTGTCATTTACTTGTTGACTTTTTCACTTCAGGTATTGGAGTTCTGCACATGGTCTTGTTGTATTATAAACTGTACATGGGACACATTCAGAGCCTAGTAAAATACTCGGCACTGGCGCATGTCTGGTCTGTCCTTACTTCTGTATATGTGCTTATCCCCACTTGTCGTCCATATAGTAATGTTTCACCAACTAGGCCAACAAGAAATAATTTCATGACAAAATACTCTGCACACCAGTGAGTGAAGTGGGAGGAAAAGAACTCGATTATGGGCAAATATGAGATATTGTTATACGTCTATATGATAAAAGGGTATTTCTCAGTACATCAAGTTCACCTTAACATTTTGAAACACCCTTCTACTTAACCTATATTATCAGCATTGCTTGCTTCAATTTTTCATTCAAATATCTGTCTTGCAATACTGTATTTTCATGAATACAATGTAATCAGAAATATAACAATAGAGTGGACTTTCGGTGTCAAAGAAAATCAAACAATTATAATGCAGACCATTACCATAGCCTTAAAGTAAAATATTTTAGTAAAGTGTGATGCACGATCCATTACCACAATGTGCACCCCGTGCTCTGGATTAACACAGGAACGAACCTACTATTGCAGTATTCTGAAACACTTCAACCTAACCACAATATGCTGCCCCAAACAGTTAGATGTCTATGAGCTGGGACAGCTAAGTTTGCAGAAGCGCACACAAAACTAGGAACTTTAGAGATTGTCCCTGCAGCCATTTGTTAAACTTCACCACAATGTGCCAGCATAACCCAATGGGCAGCATTTTTAGAAATTATATTTTGAAAGGCCCCCCATACAGGAACTCTCAGTTAACAACACTGAGAGGGTGCACCTTTCTAATAACATGCATATTTACAGCACTTATTCGTAACTTTCCTGCTGCATTATAGCAGTACCTTAATCCTCACCAAAACAGTGCCATAACGTTGCCAAAACATTACGACTATGTGTCATAAATATGCATGTTAATGAAATGGTGTACCTTGACGTTGCTAAATGAAAGATGAAATTCAGGTGACTTTCTAATATCAGTTTTTGCTGCCTGTTGAGTTAAGAGTGGGGTTGAAGATTAACATACAGAAGACAAAGATAATGATCAATAGCTGGGCAAAGGAACAAAAGTTCAGGATCGCCAGTCGGCCTCTAAAGTCTGTGAAGGAGTACCTAGGTCATCTAATCACAGGGAACCCTGATCATGAGAAGGAAATTCACAGAATAAAAAGGGTTGGATCGCCTACGGCAGACATTGCCAGCTCCTGACTGGAAGCTTACCATTATTATTGAAAAGGAAGGTGCACAATCAGTGCATTTTACCAGTGCTGACATATGGGAGAGAGACTTGGAGACTGACAAAGAAGCTCGAAAAGATGTTAAGGACCACGGAAAGAGCAATGAAACGAAGAATGTTAGGCGCAACGTTAAGAGACAGAAAGGGAGCGGTGTAGATCAGAGAGCAAACAGGGATAGCTGATATTCTAATTGACATTAAGAGAAAAAAATAGAGCTGGGCAGGTCACGTAATGCACCGGTTAGATAACCGTTGGACCATTAGGGTTACAGAATGGGTACCAAGAGAAGGGAAACGCAATCGAGGATGACAGAAGACCAGGTGGAGCGATGAAATTAGTAAATTTGCGGGTGCTAGTTGGAATCAGCTGGCGCAGGACAGGGGTAATTGGAGATCGCAGGGAGAGGCCTTCATCTTGCAGTGGACATAAAACATGCTGCTGCTGATGATGACGAGTTACGCTGGCACACTGTGGTGAAGTTTGACCGCCTAAAAGGCAACATTCAAAATTCCTCGACATGTTGGCATGCATCACCACAAGGACCAAGGGACCGGTCTGGTCCTGTCATATCCACTCCTCTTTGCTCCTCCCTTATTTGCTTGCAGACAAGTGCTCTCCCACACACACACACACACACATGCACATTTGTATGGTTTCTACGGCATCGAGAGAGTGGCTTTCCTCAACCACCAACTCATCTAGTGGATGAGCATGCCAAAAAACCTTGTTATATTTATTGCATTGTTCCGGATATAACACAAGGCAATTTCCATGCTGGTGAATTTAAAAAATGTATCATATCATAATTATACAAACACACTAGTCACTTCAAAATTCTCCACTGTAGAAAGCAACTCTGCATGATGGTGTAAAAATGATTTCCATAGGATTTTAAAAGTTTGTAGGTACCTCTGGCTTGGGTGAACATCATCCCTCAATTGTGAAAGGTCTTGACAAGACTGTGATGTCACTGGCAGAGCTTCCTTGGGCATTGAAGGCTGCGACATTGCAGAACTGCAACAACAAAAAGGGCTGCTAAATTGGATAAATTACAAGTAGCTCTTAAGCAAAGGAAATGACCCTATGGGACACAGTAAAAGCTCTGCAATAACAGGCCACGATGCACCTTGGTTGTAATAAAACACTGCAAAGGAAAAGATTGTTCAGCTCTGGACCAATATTTTCATAAAACACCTTTCAAATTCCATGACAGGGTTTCTTTCTTTTTACTGACTCTTGTTTGTTACAGTTTGATCTTGGTGCTGCAGTCACCTGATTTGAACAAACATGGCACCACAAGTCCGTATGTGCTGCTAACATCTAGAAAAGACTGTTCACTGCCTCAAATTGTGCCTTAGGGAGGCATCTATGACCTAGAAGAGGCAACAGTCACGTGAAAGAGCACACTATATGGCCATAAACATCAGTACGAACAGACCACTATGACTCGCATCCCAATCATAGTTTATGAAGCAAACTTAAGGACAAATGTTCTGCATCAGTAGTCCACCAGTGCAATTCTCAGATTTTAACCCTTTCAGGGTCAATGACGTAAATATACGGTGCCGCAAATAAGTCCAACATGGTCGATGCCGTATATTTACGGTGCCGTCTGCATGTTCCCAAAGCAAGCCAATTTCCTAACTTCTTTTTTTCTGTCATGTGCTGCCACGATGTGGGAATACAGGGAATTTTTTTCGCGTGCCTCCCTCTCTTGCCCCGGCATGTCTATATACTACAGCTCGCGCGTTCACGTGCGTGCGGGCGGCGGTTTGAGTTTTGTTCCGTGGGCGGTTTCGGCTTCTTGCCCTTGCAAAACTGATGGCTATTTCGTTACTAATCGCTCAAAGGGCGACCGCTTGTTTCTCGCTCGTTTAGTGCTCACAGGGGTTCGCATAGGAAGGATGCTGCCATGCATGAGTTTCCGTTTCTTTTCTTTTTCTTTCAGACTCGCAAAAACTAATTGACTCTGGTTGGCGATAAGATGAAGATTAGCGGAAGTTTGTCACACGTTTTGATTTTTTTGACGGGCACACCACCACACAGTTTTCTTGAGTGCACGCACCTACACAGGTCGATTACGCTATGGACGTAAATATTAGTGTAAGAGCAGGAACATTTGAGACTTGTGAAATATTCTAACGTGCTCATTTTCAAAGCCTTGAACTGTGTGTATAACAACGCATGAAATTTTTATTTCTTATAAGTTTATTTCCTTTTTTTATTGTTGTTATTCACGGATGAAGGGTACATATATACCAATGCAAAATACTTTTTTCTCACAGAACGGTCACCCTAGAAAGAACTGGGATCTGCAATAAAAAAATTGACCCTATGCGGTTGCATATAGCGAAAAAAATCGAACCTGAAAGGGTTAAAAAAAAAAAGAACATTTCTGGATACTGGTAAATACATATTTTTTTAGTTATATTGTCTTTGAAGTAGCATGTGCATGCATTCAGTTTGGCTGTGGTGTGTGTTTGGCAACTTTATTTTTTTTAATTGTGGCGATTTCTTTTACTGTACTCATGGTTCAGAGCGCTAATGTGACTGAGTTGTATGCATAAGTTGTATTTCTTAATAAACTGTGTGTTCATCTCTGTCTCACACCTTCATTAAGCAACAAAGAGCTCAAAAGAGGAGCACTATTCTCGAGCAATCACTTTCAGAAATACAATCATTTTTGCAAGATGTTGGGTGGCTCTACACTGATTTTATTGAAATTTACGACTGACAATGTCCCTGGCAATATGATGTGCAAACAAATTATGTTGCTTATATACAAACCACTCAATGACATTTTTAGCAACAACAGCCAGACAGCTGCGATTAGGCACTATGGTGGTAAGATTCAATAATGTGATGTCAATAGTATATTCAGAAATCTAGAACATTTCAGTCATTGTAATACATTGTACAGATAATACAAAAATGTCACTTTATCCAAGCTTTCCAGCCTTCTTTTCCAACATTTTCAATCTCTTCTGTAGCTGTTAAGTACAACAAATTATAGTAGAACCTTTTGCTGGGTTATTTGGTACATGGTGTCTGTCCTGAAACTAGGGAGGGGGGGGGGGGGATGTCTCTGGTTATTCAGATTGACTGAGAATGCATGAAATGAGCTTATTGGTAATATTGTGATACATTGGGACACAAACTGACACCAAATTTCATGATATAATAGAAATGCAAAAAGTTTTTCTCTTTAATGTGGTTTATGCCCAAAAAATAAATACTGGTATGGGCAACACACAGAAACACAGCAAGAACAAACAAGACTACACTGACCATGTTTGTATGACAGCAAAAAATGTGGTGACAGGTTGTGTCTCAATGTATTATAATATCACCTATAAACATCTGTGTTTTCTTTCCTGAATCAGTCTGGCACCTTTTATTCTCTAGTCAATTTCAAAGCAGACACCACACAGAACACAGCAAAAGTTGAGAAATAATTGCAAGTAACGCCTTAAAGTTTCTTATGATGAGTTGAGCTCACTGAAATCGTTGTCTAGTACAAAAAAGAGAGAACTTTGCAAGGTTTAGTTTCGGCCTTGTTTGTACGACATATTTTATCGTGCTTAGCACAGAAACTTTGGACAGAACAGACCGTACCTTTTGTACAAAGTTTCTGCGCTAAACACTAGAAAAGAGGGACAACTCTGAAGGGAATGATAACAGGCATAACTAGTCAAATATGCAACGCGTACATACGCGGCAGCTTATAATGCTAGAAAATGAAAACGAGCGCTGACCTTTGCTCATCAAGTTGCTGAGCGCTTGCTTGGTCGTCCTGAAACAGAAATGGTGCACTGATGCTTAAACATAAAAGAGAAGAACACCTGTAAAACAAAACTGATAATCTTCGAAAAACTTGTGCATTCGACATACCTGTACAGTCTGAGGCGACAGCGTGTCAGAAGATCTCCGTTTCGTAGTTTTTTTCACAGAACGCTGCTGAAACTGCTTCAGCTGTAAGGTACACGTGACGTCAGGTCCGAATTTTTATTTCCTACGCGGAACAATTGCCATAAACCAAAGAAGCGCATTCGCCGTAAAATGCTTGACACGTATAAGGCAGCCAATGTTTTCGACAATCTCGACAAGGAGATATCGAAGCCCACTCAGCTTCACTATATCCGAGCGATTCCGCCTTAGAGCATGAAATTAATAAAAGTATAAAAATTACAATAAATTTAACTCGCAAGCAAGATCATTTACAAACCAGATGTCGGGAAACGCACTACCGTGACAATAGTTTATAAAGGCTACATATCACGTTCACCGCGGTTAATTTCAGAAAAGCTTGAAATATTTGATATCGCGTGCTATAAAAGCGTTAAATAGATACTGCTAAACGCAAACAAGTAATCTCACCTTTTTTAAACCGGCTGCAACTTTATGTTTTCGATCAGCATCGTCTGCCATGTTGGCAGATCCAGCCGACATGCGCATAGTGCGAACACGCCTTCTGGGACCACAGCTAAATACAGAGTAAACGACCAAACTGTCAAAGATTACACACAGGCCAAATAAACGGTTTTGACATGCCGTATTTAAATTAGAGTAATAACTGTCTGTGACTGCAAATAATAACTTCGCTTAGGTGTTAAATCCACATCGCACCAAGACCGATGGCCCACAGAGTCCCGTAGCATCAAAAAGCGGGAAACATAATTGAAGATACAATCTCGCGGTGCACCGCGTACTGCTGGTAGTAGCAAAACAGCTCAGAAAGTGACATGCAATGATTCTGTTTCTATTAACTTTGACAAAGTTCATAATACCGAGAGAAACCTTCGTGTCCCCCGTGCTACAGGGCGGCGCGCAACGATCTCGGAGACCATGCTTTCAACGCATTTTTTTCTTCCTCTAATGCGATTGGCATTCTTGGTAATTTCACCCGGTTTGTAGTATCTTCATCTTTCAGTTTGTTTTTCCGTATCTAAACTTTGTCACTGCAACTTTGGTCACTGTAGAGGATATCAGGGTGCTGTGTTGAGGCAATGCCTCCTTTACTAGATGCCAGCCGCGTTGTCCGTAAACTCGGTTCCTGGCCCTCTCCCTTTACTCTCCTCCGCGAAAAGGCAACGAGCGCCGCTTGTGGCGGACGTCTGCGTCACGTGCTGCGACCTCGGAGATTACCATGGCGTCTGTTGCCATCTCGGAGGCCCGCATCCGCCGGAAGTTGAAAAGGCAACGAGCGCCGCCTCACGAAATTTATGCTGAACTAACTTCAGCTAAGCGTGGCCTTCGCGATCGGCTCCGCGATCGGCTCCGGCGGCGCGCCGTTGCTGCGAATCGCGGAGGCCACGAACTAAGGGAACCGCCGCCGCAGTGGGAAAGCGAGCAACGCGGCTGGCATCTAGTAAAGGAGGCATTGGTTGAGGCCGAGCGAACCGGGTTCGAAACAAACCGTTGAAGTTTGCGACACTGGGCATGTGTCACTCTTCATTCAACCTTTTTAATCCTAACTTGATTCACTGGGCATGGGCCGCTCTTTAATGACCCTTAAATGGGACACGCGCCACGCGCGGAGTTCGCAGCGGCGGCACTAGATGACGCATCGTGCCCAGAGGGAATTAAAACCCCTCAATCTCCAGAAGTAGCGCCAACCACTTCCCTCCTCCACCGCTCCATTCCCCCGCTCTGCGCGGCCTCGACAGTAAGTGGCGCCGCCGATGCTGGCCCTGCCGTAGCAGACGATGGCTAACGAGTTACCGGAGGAAATCCGCGGAAAAGTTCGTTCGAGCCCTACGGAGCAGTTTTCGAGGCGAGATTCTGCTTCGTCAGTTGGTAACTGACCTTAATAATGTCGTGTTGGAATTGCGCAAAAAAAAAAGAGAGAGAAAAGGACCATTATTTAAGGCGTAAAGCGCCCGTACATGGTCGTGTTGCTGAAACATGACGCGCATGCACACAGTGTGCTCGAACACGCGCGTAACTACCCCAGTTTCAGGTTTTGACTGCGTGAAAGTATGTGGACGTGGTTTCGTAGGTTCGTTTACCTACCTGCACGGTACTTTTGTTCGGCCGGCGCGTGAGAGACTGTCTGGGGCCAGCAACATAGCAACAGGGTCGCTTCTGCTCCGCGCCTTTTACAGATGTGTGCAGCTCTTGCACGGGTTGTGGTAGCCATCAGCAACGTTTTCACACGTAGGCAGTATTGATAATTTGAACAAAGTACCAGCACATGAAAGTTTTTTTATTTATTTATTACAGTGCAAGTAGTTGCATGAATTTGATAGCAAGAACGAACTTGATGGGACAACTGCACAGAGGTTCCGAAAGTAATTATCCCCACCACTTACTATAGCACCAGTAACACTTTTGTTGAAGTGCTACCACAAAAGCTCTGCTGCGATATTTGAAGGCTACTGGAGAGTCAGCGTCTGTGATCCGGACTGAGTGACCGAACGATATCCCCAGTGGACTTTCTCTTCTTCTTTTGATCTTTGCGTCCCCTTTTCCCTTCCCCAGTGTAGGGTAGCCAACCGGGCTCAGTCCTGGTTAACCTCCCTACCTTTCCTTTATCATTTGCTCTCTCTCTCTCTTTTGTTGAAGTGCTAAACTTATATCTCTATACTACGTGCGTCTGTATTCTCTTGCATTGTAAGTTTTCGCAGGGAAGCAGTGTTGCTTTAACTGGAACACTCAAGGCACACAAGACAGAGGGAAAAAAATTATTCCTGGGTTTCACGTGCCAAAACCACGATCTGATTATAGGGCACGCCGTAATGGGGGACTCCGGATTAAATTTGACCAGCTGGGGTACGTTAACGGCCGACGAGGCAGCGATTTGCTCCCGCGATCTGCCCATACTTTTGTCGCACTGGGCCGGCAATGGTGGTAGGAGCGCGCTGAAAATATACAAAAGCGCGTCTCTTGCTTCCACGTGACACAGATTGGCCAATGGAGGAGCGGAGGAAGCTGGGGCGACAGGAGGCGTGGAGGAGAAAATGCCGGGCAGAACGGGGCGGCGGAAAGATCTAAGAATTGGAATACTTTTGGAAAATTGAGGGGTTATAAAAGGGAAGCGCAAAATAGGAGCTCGGCTGCAGTGCACACATTACAGACCTTTTCAACGAAAATAGCCTGGGCGTCGCCATAATTCCCCCTGGGCTGTGGTAACTGCACGTGAACCCCTACGAAAAAGCACTGCAGATGCACTGTCATGCATGCCTTTGCACTTTCCAAAAAAATATTGTACGTGTCCTTAGTAACTTCCCAAACATTTAAGTGCACTTCTTAGCTGCGCCCACTGTGAAATTCCATGAAACAATTTCTTGTGGTAGGGAAACACAAATAAACATTAGAAATGTTGCAGCAGAAAAACGTGCGATTTTCAAGCTTTGAGTTGGCACAATTCACGCACGTATTTGGATCAGGAGCTTCTGTAATTCGGTATGTGGGAACGTCTTGCCTTGCACATGTTCTCATACCCCTGCAGATCTGCCAAAGACCTGTGCTTGGCTCTCGGCTTGGAAAATTTGGAATAAGAACCCATGTGACTGCTTAGCAGAACTGAGGCAACGTCAGGGTAGGCATAGTGGGCTCGGCAGCTTGAAGTTTGACGTACATAATGTAGGCATTGTTGATCCCAATGCCCATGACTTCAAAGAACACTTGAAGGTAGTATTTTATTTTTGACCTTCGATCCACTTTGTAGGCTACCTTTGAGTTGGCAGGATGTGATAGCTCATCATGAGTTTGACACCTAGAAAGACGTTAATTACTTCTGCCGACGTTACGAAATTGTTCCTGTTTTGCTCAGCATACCGATTGTTTTTTTTTACAAGCACTTTTATGAAGCTGTCCAATTTCCTAACAACAGAAAATAGTTTTAGCGTTACAAGATCCTCCAGTTGTTTGCACTGGGGCATGCATTTTATTTACTCAAGTTGCATGCAGGAATCAGCTAGTGAATCCCTCAGTTTCATACGTCTTCTTCCATTAAATGACCCTTTTACTGCACGTGTAGTTTTTGGGAGCAGAAATTGCAAGATTTTTGGTAGGCACGCCTTCTCTCTTTCATTTTTGCAGGGGCTTTGAATATGTTCTAGGTTCTCTGGGTGTTCTGCGTCAATTTCTGCACCAATGTTGTCAATGTCCTAAGAATTGCAAATGTAGTTTGTTAAGCTCTCATACAGATATATTGTTGCTATCATTAAATAAAATCTTTATAATCTATTCTGATACAAGAAATTTGTGTTGTTCTTCAGCTATAATTTTGGAAAATAAAAGCGTTCATCAAAACTGGAACCAGCCGGCCATACATTAAGGCACAAAATATAAAAATTATTCAAGTGGCCACTAGAACATAAAAGTGCCACCCTCACATGAACTCTGCCAAATGTAATCCAGCATTCCGTTATCTACACTGGGACACATATGTTCCAGTGCCTCTTTCTCGATAAAAAAGTAGCTAATACTTGTTTTAATTCAAGAATCTTGTTGTTAAAATCTCTTTATATTTCACACATTACCTTCCCTCACTGATAAGAAAAATCTGCCAAATAAGCACTTAATTCGCTGATGGTGAAGAGCCCCTTTATGGAACTACTACACCTGCGCTTCATCAACATTTTGTCATAGTCTTGCCAACTAAAATAAGATATCTTGATAATGGAAGCTCACCAATTCGGTAAATTGATGCCAGTAGGTTTCTGGGGCAAAATATATTGGTCAAGACGTGTTTCAAATTCGGGGACACATACCTATGTCGCATGCACAATCAGCGGTTAAATGATAGTCGCAATAAAGTCAACACTCATCCTGCGATGCTTTCTGCCAGAATTCTTTTATTACCTTGATAAGGTAATTTCCTCAGATTTGAGACAAGTGAAATGTGCACCCCTCCAATAGCTTACAAATAGCCCACAATGCACAACATCGCGTGGACGCCCTAAAAATATCCCGACAGCTTGTGTCCTATGAAAGACATAAAGTACCAACAGTGAAAAATTGTGGACGTTATTGGGATGTGTTGGCAGAGTTGACCGGCAGCATGTTTGAAACATGCACAAAATGGCCAGATACTGTATACGCTGTGCATTTCACTGTTTTTATTTTCGCAACTAAACAAAAAATGCTAATGGACCATATATTGGCACCGTATAAAGTTTATGCATACCTTGAGGGCCAATTACTCCTGTACAAATGATAAATATCGCATTTCCTTCCCATCAGTAATGTAACACGCAAATTTCGCTGTATTGTAGAAATTATTTCCCCATTCTTGCCTCACTGGCACTACTGGTGATGGTTGACGTGGTATAGTAGGTTTATATTTTCTTAAGGCTTGATGACTGTTCACAAAATTCACCCACTTAGGCAGCCTGATGACAAGTTGTATTAAAGCTATGCAAGTTTTACATGGTTGCTGCACTCATTTGCATGCAAAGGCCACCAAGTGCCTAGCTGCAAGCAGGACAAGTGACATCTACTGTACATCCAGAGCCTGGGATAAAGCTAGGACTCCGTATTTTCGGATAAATCCGAAAAAATCTGATAAACACTCGCCAGTAAAATATTTGACACTTCAGATTTATCCAATAAACTCCGATTTTAATGGCCAATATGACCCTGTTCCGTTCTTTATCGAAAGCCTTTCGATAAAGGGCATGTTCTAAGCAGTCAATGATACATTGGCCGGTTTGGCCGATATAAATTTTGCCTCACGTCAACAGTATCTCGAATACCGCACCCATCGCACATTTAAGAAAGGGCTTGTGGCCCCTGGAAACACGAGACAACATCCTGATATACGGTCTCCTGGCAGCACTCGAGCACCAGGGGACCGAATCGAGCGCGGAAAGCCTGCTGGCGGAAAGCATGGCATGCTCACGACGCATTTTTGTGGCGCGTGAACAGAAATTTTGGACAAGTAAAATGGAAAGGAAACGAAAGGTTTCCAGCGACTATGTAAAGGAGTTTAGTGATTTTGAAAAGTGAACGTCATCTGAAGGAGTCATTGTTTGCAAGTTTTGTCATGTGAGAGTTGGCATTGTCAATGACAAGGACGCCTTGAGAACTGCAGAGCATCTACAATCACATTGCCATGTCCAGCTGAAGAAGCCCCGTCTATAGACACAGGCGAGTCCTTTTTTAACTGTTGGTGTTCTGCATTTATAGCAATGTGAGAGTGTATGTAGCATGCTTCGTACAGCCTGACACAGTTTCTCCGTTTATTGTGCACGCTTCCTTCTATGCCAGGTGTCTTAACAGATTTCACATGGTCGCAGTCCAATTTGTTCACATTGTCTTGTTGTTCCTATCCCTAAGGCGACTCGTCACAGCAAAGCTCGCTGGAAGAATGCATCACACAGGCCCGATCCAACAGACAAGACATGGATGACATCCCGCAACAATTTTGCCGTGCACTTTGTCATGCTGCGATACCACTGCACCAGGCTGATGGACCTCATGGCAGCCTCTTTTGAAGCAACTGTCCGGCAGCACGCATGTAGGTATCGGAAATACCTACATGAGGTCAGTGCGAAAGACATTGCGACAATAAGCTATTCGATGAAAGACTGCCCCATTTCCATCACCATCGACGAGGCGCTGGAAGTCAGCGGACGTCCAGCAGTGGTAGCGCTTGCAACATCCTATGATGACGAGCTTTTTGGACGTAGGACCCTCACATTAGACTTGCAAGTTGTTCAGCAGTGTAACTAAGTATTAATTGGTATGCCGATACAAACCGCTCTTTCGACGCTTCCCGGCAACTGGAGCGTATGTAACCATGTTTACTGGGAAACGCTGGCTGCGAATGCTATGCACGAAGGCGATACAAGGTGTCAAGTAACTATAGCAATAACGAGGCTATCTATTTTCCTTACATAGCATAAGGCGAGTAAAGGTTAGAGAACTGCAGACTGTTAGCACATGTGAAAAATTTGGAGGACGCTTAAGCTTCGCCTTTAAGAGTGGGACGCGATAGCATCCAAAGATCCCCGACTGTTCCACACACTTCCCGCCAACTGGAGTGTATGTAAACATAATGCTTACTGGGAAACACTGGCTGCGAATGCTATGCACGAAGGTGAGCTTTCTGGTAGAAACGCGGCCTCTTGTGTGGACCACAATGCGGCGGAGGCGAGCACCATCTGCAGGTATTGCAAGGAATTGGACGTGGTGCTCCGTGCCCCCCCTCCCCCGAGATACTTGCGCGCCAGCACACACAAATGGTAGACGCAAATGGTGTACCTACAAGGCAAGAAACCAACGACCGACGTCAAAGCTCAAGCAGTAAACAAAGAATGATTTGCTTAAAGAAAATAATAAAAATCACCACTATAATGTATTCTCTAGAAAAGCAAGTTTAGTCAGTACACTTACCTGTAGGAACATCACACTAAATCTCTGAATTCCAGGGGCAAGATTGCACAAGCATCTCGCTTTCCAAATGTTCGCTTCAGCTCCTAAAGCGCCGAGTAGGCAGTGTTCAATTCTTGCTCCCACCTCAGCGAATCATGAGTGGGCAAGCGAACGTTCAGAAAGCGAGATGCTTGTGCAATTTCACCCCAGGTTCATTAACGAAGATGTGACAAGATTTTGCTTGTTCTTAAACTGATACATGGTCTGAAAGCATTTGGGGTCAGCTGTATGCCAATTGTGAGACAGTCAACACTCTTTTGTGAGCATCAGAAGGCGGAGCCCTTCCAAGTGCCATAATAAGAAGTGTTCTTATATCTCCCTGAAGAGGTTTACAAGTTTCAAAACAACATGGAAAATGCTTTAACAGGCTGCTTTAATTAGGTTTTACTATTATTAGACAAGATACAGTACAAAGAAATATTTTACAGTAGGAGGTCCCGAGGTCAAAGACTGAAGTCACAACAGTTGCATATGTTGGCAGTGTGCAGAGGGTTGACATTTAATTACTGTATTATATGTTGTAACAATTGCGGTCATAAGTAGTGCTTTGTATGGATCGAGTGCAGGGCCAGGCTAATCTAACAGTACTGTTCCAATGCTATTCCTTTTCGCACCATGTCAGTGATCCAAGTGGCACTCTGCCCGTTTATTCACTGGGTTCGGCTGGCCATGAATGGTGGGTGATTACAAAGGAATAGAATCAAACAAAAGAAATCCTTACATTATATTGTTCCTGATCAGCTTCATAGAGAGAAAAAACACTGTTGCTAGTGGAATGATTTTACATCCAATACAGCTATCCTTTTGATGTTGCCATGCTGTTGCAACAATAAACATTTATGCGACCAGGTTTGTTTTCTTTGGGGGAGGGGTGGTGGGGAAACCTCTAGTCTGTCATATACCAAGAGTTGGTGATAGCAGTTGCAAGTGTAACATCACAGAGGAACATGACTATACACAGCACAAAGGTCGCACGAAAAGAAGCGCATAAGCAGATAAAACTTTTAACACTGAAGTCACAAACCTGGGAATGCAAAAGGAGATGTGTATGATAATTTTGCATCAGCTAAAGCAGTGGAAAAGAAACTTTCCATTTATCCACAACTCAACAGAGGGAACAGAACCAAACTTCCTAAATATTAGTTAATTTTACAGCTAAGCTATTCTCTTTTCATAGGCCCCAATATTTTTCAGGAGTTTAATGCAGCTTATGCATATTCTATATGGTCATAAAATACATCAACTATGTGTTGTAGTGCACATTAAACAATTTGGCTCACAAAATCTCAACAATCCCAGAAGGCACAGCGCCAAACTTCTAAAATATTAATTCATTTATTTTACAGCAAGGTTATTATCTATTCAAGTGCCTCAATATTTTCAGAAGTTTTGCACAGCTTATGAATTTTTTTATGGTCATAAAATACATCTACTATCTACTACTGCATATTCTAACACATATTAAATCATTCGGCTCATAATATCACAATAATGCCATTTTTGAAAAACTGAGGTTGGTATGGTTGTTGCTGGCCTAAATGAAAGCTGGGACAGTATTTTGTAAGGATTCTTTTCATTTCATTTTATTCATTTCTTCCCTCTCCCACCGAATAGCCAATCTCTAAAATAGTAGGGCCACAGCTTCATGAAGGCTAATGGCAAGGGCACAATGCATGAAAAGTGATACAGAACCGTTACATAATATGATACAGCCCCTGGTACACGATACAGCCCATGGTATAATTTTTTCACAAAAACTCACGTAGTATGGGGTTATTTTCTCTTTTAACTATACTCCGTTTCATACATAGCAGTCAACACTACGAATGCTAGAGACTTCTCTCGTTGTTTGCCTCCACGACCAAAAAATAGTGTGTTACATATGAAGGAAACCGACCATGGCAACATTTAACACACGAACTGTCTAGAGTGAAGCTAGCTTACCAGGATTCTTTGAGGAACTATCGGGCATTGTTTCGCATATACCTAATTGGTCTAAGGGAGGTTAGAACTACTGGTGAGGCTTATACAGTGCTGACAAATGGCCACGTCCTCTGCTACAGAGGGCTTCCAGATAAGAAGCAGTACGGGGTAGGATTCCTAATCCATAAGGACATAGCGGGCAACATTGACGAATTCTACAGAATTAATGAGAGGGTAGCAATAGTCGTAATCAAACTTAATAAGAGGTATAGATTAAAGGTAATACAAGCCTACGCTCCAACATCCGCTCACGGTGATGATGAAGTAGATCAGTTTTATGGAGATGTTGAATTAGCGATGAGAAAAGTCCAAATTCAGTATACTGTAGTAATGGGCGACTTCAATGCAAAAGTGGGAAAAAAGCAGGCTGATGAGCAAGCAATTGGCAACTACGGCGTTGATTATAGAAACGCTAGAGGAAAGATGCTGGTAGAATTCGCAGAAAGGAATAAGCTGCAAATAATGAACACCTTCTTCAGGAAGCGTAGCAACAGAAAGTGGACCTCGAAAAGCCCTAATGGAGAAACAAGAAACGAAATTGATTTCATACTTTCAGCCGATCCCAGCATAGTGCAGGATGTAGATGTGTTAGGTAAGGTGAAGGTTCAGTGATCATAGGTTACTGAGGGCTAGGATTCACCTCAATTTGAAGAGAGAAAGAGTAAAATTGGCCAATAAAAAACAGGTCAACCTAGAGGCAGTAAACGTAAAAACAGACAAATTCAGGCTGGTACTTGTAAACAAATATGCAGCCTTAGAACAGAGAGATGAAGATGACATAGAGGTAACGAATGAAACCGTAACTAGGCTGGCTTCAGAGGCAGCAATTAAAGTTGGAGGCAAGGCACCAAGGCAACCAGTAGGCAAGCTCTCCCAAGTAACAAAGGACCTAATAAAGAAAGGACAAAAAATGAAAGTGTCCAATTCAAGAGATAAGATAGAATTCGCGTAACTGTCAAAACTGATAAACAAGGCAAAAATAAATTATATTCGAAACTATACCGTTAGAAAGACTGAAGAAGCCGTAAAAAGTGGACCAGCCTGAAATCAGTGAGAAGGAAACTTGGCATAGGACAAACCAAGATGTATGCACTGAAAGATAAGCAGGGTTGTATCATCAGCAATCTTGAAGGTATAGTAATAGCAAAGGAAGAATTCTATACTGACCTGTACAATATCCAGAGGAGTCAGGATACCTCCATTAGAAACCGTAATTAACAGGATACAGAAACTCCTCCTATAACTAGTGAAGTCAGATGGGCCTTGCAAGATGTGAAACGAGGAAGAGCAGCAGGAGAAGATGGAATAACAGTCGATTTATTCAAAGATGGAGGAGACATGATGCTTGGAAAACTAGTGGCTCTCTATACGAAGTGTCTATTGACTTCAAGGGTCCTAGACAACTGGAAGAATGCAAACGTTACACTAATCCACAAAAAGGGAGAAGTTAAAGAATTGATAAATTATAGGCTCATTAGCTTATTCCCAGTATTATTTAAAATATTCACCAAGATAATCTCCAATAGAATAAGGACACCACTGCACTTTAGTCAACCAAGGGAACCAAGGCTGGCTTCAGGAAGGGATACTCTACAATGGATCACATCCATGTCATTAATCAGGTAATTGACAAATCTACAGGGTACAATCAGCCTCTCTATATGGCTTTCATAGATTACAAAAAGGCATTTGATTCAGTAGTGATACCAGCAGTCATAGAGGCATTACGTAATCAAGGGGTACAGGCCGCTTACAAAAATACCTTGGAAAATATCTACAGCTACCTTAATTCTCCACAAGAAAAGTAGGAAGATACCTATAATGAAATGGGTCAGACAAGGAGAGACAATCTCTCAAATGCTATTCACTGCATGCTTGGCCGCTCCGCGCCGCTCCACAATCCCACCTACTCTTGCCACGCCGCTCCACAATCGATTCTTTTGGGCATTTGCTATAGAACCCCTAGAAGTAGCCCAGATTTTGCCTGTCAACTTAGCAATGTACTCAGCAAACTAACTTTTCAGTACCCCAAAGCTGACCTCCTCCTCTTCGGAGACTTTAACTTTCCAGATATCGATTGGCACAATATAGCTCCGTCTTTCGTAAATCAGACAGAAGCAAGAAATTTCCTTGATGTTTGTTTTAATTTTAACCTCACTCAACTTGTATCTGAACCAACGTGCGTCACACCAGACACAGCTAACGTATTAGACCTAATACTAACAAGTCAACCAGACAGTTTATCGTCAATTACCTATCTGAAGGAAATTTGCGACCATATGGTTATTCACGCTTCCTTTCACTTTGCACCAATTCCGCGCCAGAAACTTCAAAAGACAATACATCAACAAAGGCAACTACGAGGCTATACGCGATAATCTGTATGACTTGTCTATTTCATTCGAGGCATCCTTTAACAAACACGATATCCATACCAACTGGCAAAGGTTCAAAGAAAAAATAAATGATCTAGCTGACAGGTTCATTCCAACTATAACGTTTCGAACGCAACTTCAGAAACCATGGTTCACCAATTCTTTGAAGAGACTTGATAATAAAAAAAAAAAAATGTTTGTACCGTGCAGCAAACGGCAGGACAAACACATGCGCCTGGAATAAATACTACGCAGCGGAACATGCATACTTATCAGCTATTTGGGAGGCAAAACAGTCTTTCTTTAACGAAGATCTACGAAACATGCTGGTCACTAATCCAAGAAAGTCGTGGGAGGTGATCAATGCTCAGGAAATAAGCAGTATTGCGCTAGTCAACGAGAACGGTGAAATGGTCGATGATGTTGAATGTGCTAATCTTTTTAATACAGCTTTTGTGCCAGTCTTCTCCTATGAACCTAGCTTGTCATTTCCCTCTACAGTTAACAACTCAACTAGTGTCATGCCATCAGTAACCTTCTTTGCCAATGGTATTTTGTTTCTAATTGACAGTCTTAAACTAACATTCTTAGCCGCCGGAGTGGATAACATAAACTCAAAAGTGTTAAAAATACTAAAGACATCAGCGCTGCTTATTTGTGCTTACTGCTCTCGCAGTCACTCTCAACTGGCATCATACCACATGACTGGAAGGTGGGGAGGGTTGTTCCCAACTACAAATCATCATCATCATCATCATCATCATCATCAGCCTGGTTACGCCCACTGGCGCAGCGGTGGCGTAGAGGTAGAACACCCGCCTCGCGTGCAAGAGGTCCGTGGTTCGAATCCCGGTGCCGGCAATTTTCCACCGGATTTAAAAAAAAAAAATCCGCGTGTTGATAAAATTGCACAAACAGGCCTGGAGTGTGGCCTGATCCCGGTGACCAGAACCGGTAATGCGCACTCCCTCACCAGAGCAGGATTGGCCACCCTGGTGCAGTACTTGGCCACAACCTCCTATATGAACACCACAATCAAACCCCGGCCCTCAGTCCCCAGCAGCTGCGAAGCAACTGACCACGGCGGCGGTCAGACCTGCAATGCAGCAGAGCGTGCTAAGAATCACTGGCTCCGGACAGGCCGCCAATGGAATATGAACCTGGCAACGTTTAACGCTATCTAGTGAGGCGAGACTAGCAGTGCTATTGGAGGAATTAGAGGGCAGTAAATGGGATATAATAGGGCTCAGTGAAGTTAGGAGGCCAAAAGAAGCATATACAGTGCTAAAAAGCGGGCACGTCCTGTGCTACAGGGGCTTAGTGGAGAGAAGAGAACTAAGAGTCGGATTCCTGATTAATAAGAATATAGCTGGTAACATACAGGAATTCTATAGCATTAACGAGAGGGTGGCAGGTCTTGTTGTGAAACTCAATAAGAGGTACAAAATGAAGATTGTAGAAGTCTACGCCCCTACATCCAGTCATGATGACCAGGAAGTCGAAAGCTTCTATGAAGACGTGGAATCGGCGATGGGTCGAGTGAAAACTAAATACACTATACTAATGGGCGACTTTAATGCCGAGGTAGGCAAGAAGCAGGCTGAAGGCAGTGGGGGAATATGGCATAGGCGCTAGGAATAGCAGGGGGAGTTATTAGTAGAGTTTGCGGAACAGAATAATATGAGGATAATGAATACCTTCTTCCGCAAGCGGGATAGCCGAAAGTGGACGTGGAGGAGCCCGAACGGCGAGACTAGAAATGAAATGGACTTCATACTCTGCGCTAACCCTGGCATCATACAAGATGTGGACGTGCTCGGCAAAGTGCGCTGCAGTGACCACAGGATGGTAAGAACTCGAATTAGCCTAGACCTGAGGAGGGAACGGAAGAAACTGGTACATAAGGAGCCGATCAATGAGTTAGCGGTAAGAGGGAAAATAGAGGAATTCCAGATCAAGCTACAGAACAGAACAATGAACGAGAATCTTGTGGGCATCATTAAGGAGTGTGCAATGGAAGTCGGTGGTAAATCCATTAGGCAGGATACCAGCAAACTATCGCAGGAGACGAAAGATCTGATCAAGAAACGCCAATGTATGAAAGCCTCTAACCATACAGCTAGAATAGAACTGGCAGAACTTTCGAAGTTAATCAACAAGCGTAAGACAGCTGACATAAGGAAGTATAATATGGATAGAATTGAACATGCTCTCAGGAACGGAGGAAGCCTAAAAACAGTGAAGAAGAAACTAGGAATTGGCAAGAATCAGATGTATGCGTTAAGAGACAAAGCCGGCAATATCATTACTAATAGGGATGAGATAGTTCAAGTGGCTGAGGAGTTCTATAGAGATTTATACAGTACCAGTGGCACCCACGACGATTATGGAAGGGAAAATAGTCTAGAGGAATTCGAAATCCCAAAGGTAACGCCGGAAGAAGTAAAGAAAGCCTTGGGAGATATGCAAAGGGGGAAGGCAGCTGGGGAGGATCAGGTAACAGCAGATTTGTTGAAGGATGGTGGACAGATTGTTCTAGAGAAACTGGCCACCCTGTATACGCAATGCCTCATGAACTCGAGCGTACCGGATTCTTGGAAAAACGCTTACATAATCCTAATTCATAAGAAAGGAGACGCCAAAGACTTGAAAAATTATAGACCGATCAGCTTACTGTCCGTTGCCTGCAAACTATGTACTAAGGTAATCGCAAATAGAATCAGGAACACCTTAGACTTCTGTCAAGCAAAGGACCAGGCAGGATTCCGTAAAGGCTACTCAACAATAGATCATATTCACACTATCAATCAGGCGATAGAGAAATGTGCGGAATATAACCGACCCTTATATATAGCTTTCACTGATTACGAGAAAGCGTTTGATTCTGTCGAAACCTCAGCAGTCATGGAGGCATTACGGAATCATGGTGTAGACGAACCGTATGTAAAAATACTGAAAGATATCTAAAGCGGCTCCACAGCCACCGTAGTCCTCCATAAAGCAAGCAACAAAATGCCAATAGAGAAAGGCGTCAGGCAGGGAGATACAATCTCTCCAATGCAATTCACAGCATGTTTACAGGAGGTATTCAGAGACCTGGTTTGGGAAGAATTGGGGATAAAAGTTAATGGAGAATACCTTAGTAACTTGCGATTCGCTGATGATATTGCCTTGCTTAGTAACTCAGGGGACCAAATGCAATGCATGCTCACTGACCTGGAGAGGCAAAGCAGAAGAGTGGGTCTAAAAATTAATCTGCAGAAAACTAAAGTAATGTTAAACTGTCTCGGAAGAGAACAGCAATTTACAATAGGCAGCGAGGCACTGGAAGTTGTAAGGGTAAGTTGTAAGGGCAATACACCTACTTGGGGCAGGTAGTGACGGCGGATCCGGATCATGAGACGGAAATAATCAGAAGAATAAGAATGGGCTGGGGTGCGTTTGGCAGGCATTCTCAGATCATGAACAGCAGGTTGTCATTGTCCCTCAAGTGAAAATTGTATAATAGCTGTGTCTTACCAATACTCACCTACGGGGCAGAAACCTGGAGGCTTACGAAAAGGGTTCTACTCAAATTGAGGACGACGCAACGAGCTCTGGAAAGAAGAATGATAGGTGTAACGTTAAGGGATAAGAAAAGAGCAGATTGGGTCAGGGAACAAACGCGAGTTAATGACATCTTAGTTGAAATCAAGAAAAAGAAATGGGCATGGGCAGGACATGTAATGATGAGGGAAGATAACCGACGGTCATTAAGGGTTACGGACTGGATCCCAAGGGAAGGGAAGCGTAGCAGGGGGCGGCAGAAAGTTAGGTGGGCGGATGAGATTAAGAAGTTTGCAGGGACGGCATGGCCACAATTAGCACATGACCGGCGTTGTTGGAGAAATATGGGAGAGGCCTTTGCCCTGCAGTGGGCGTAACCAGGCTGATGATGATGATGAATAGCATTGGAGAGATTGTATCTCCCTGCCTGACGCCTTTCTTTATTGGGATCTTGTTGCTTTCTTTATGGAGGACTACGGGGGCTGTGAAGCCACTATAGATATCTTTCAGTATTTTTACATACGGCTCGTCTACACCCTGATTCCGCGATGCCTCCATGACTGCTGAGGTTTCGACTGAATCAAACGCTTTCTCATAATCAATGAAAGCTATATATAAAGCATACTGAAAAGATTTTGCGCCAAAAAACAACACACACAAGAAAGATGACGACACGTCTTTCTTGTGTGTGTTGTTTTTTGGCGCAAAATCTTTTCAGTATGCAAGATCACCAACTAGCCCAGCAGTTAACTCTTCTAAACTATATATAAAGGTTGGTTATATTCCGCACATTTTTCTATCACCTGATTGATAGTGTGAATATGGTCTATTGTTGAGTAGCCTTTACGGAATTCTGCCTGGTCCTTTGGTTGACGGAAGTCTAAGGTGTTCCTGATTCTATTTGCAATTACCTTAGTAAATACTTTGTAGGCAACGGACAGTAAGCTGATCGGTCTATAATTTTTCAAGTCTTTGGCATCCCCTTTCTTATGGATTAGGATTATGTCAGCGTTTTTCCAAGATTCCGGTACGCTCGAGGTCATGAGGCACTGCGTATACAAGGTGGCCAGTTTCTCTAGAACAATCTGCTCACCATTCTTCAACAAATCTGCTGTTACCTGATCCTCCCCAGCTGCCTTCCCCCTTTGCATAGCTCCCAAGGCTTTTACTTCCGGCGTTACCTGTGGGATTTCGAATTCCTCTAGACTATTCTCTCTTCCAATATCGTCGTGGGTGCCACTGGTACTGTATAAATCTCTATAGAGCTCCTCAGCCACTTGAACTATCTCATTCATATTAGTAATGATATTGCCTATCAGGTGATAATGATATTGCCTACAAATCAGGTGCCAAGAACTCTCCACTTAACTATCGCCCCATCTCACTAACAAGCAATGAAATTTTTAGACGCAGGAAACTTTTTTCATTTTTCACAGCATGGATTTTGCAAGGAATTTTCCTGCGAAACACAATTGGCACTTTTCCTTCATGATCTTCACACTAATCTGGATACTAACCAGCAGACAGACGGAGTATTCCTAGACTTTGCGACCGCATTCGATAAGGTACCACATGAATGACTATTACTACAGCTATCTCTAGCGAATGTGCACCCCGATATATTGCGATGGATTGAAGCTTTCCTTAGTAACTGCTCACAATTTGTCCTTATTAACAGCCCATCTGTTTCCCTACCGGTAACTTCTGGGGTTCCACAAGGATCTGTCTTCGGGCCTCTCTTCTTTTTAGTATATATTAACGACTTACCTCTGCATGTATCCTGCAATATTCGCATGTTTGCAGATGACTGCATCGTTTACCAAACAATTACAAACATATCTGACCAAATCTCCCTTCAGGAGTATATTAACCGCTTGCAACAATGGTTCGATTGCTGGTTAATGACACTTAACCCAAATAAATGTAATGTAGTGGTATTCTCCCGCCGACGCAACCCACTAACTTACCCATACACAATAAATAATGTAGACGTAGAAACTGCGCAGTCTTACAAATACCTTGGTGTTACCCTTACTAATGACTTGACTTGGAGCGCACATGTTACTAACATCATCTCATCTTCTAATAAATCTCTTGGTTCTTAGAACGAAACTTAAAGCACGCACCCAAACATGTGAAATTACTAGCCTACAAAAGTATAATCAGACCTAAACTCGAATATGCATGTGCCGTATGGAGCCCTTATCAAGCATATCTAATCAACGCACTTGAATCGGTGCAAAACCATGCCATAAGGTTAATCCATTCAACGTATTCGTATGTCAGCTTGTCATCATTGAAAAAAGAATCCGGGCTGGTTACACTCGCTGATCGCCGTCGCATCTCAACTCTCTCTCTTTTACATAAGTTTTATCATACAACCACCATACATTATTCCCGCTGCCCGTATATCACATTGCACTCGGCACGTGTACCAAGTTGGCCGCCCTCTCACTCATACGACCACTTTTTCAGGCTCATTTTTCTTTCGCGAAGCAACAGAGTGGAACAACCTGCCCCGCCAAATTGCCGCCATAACCTGTGCACCTACATTCACGCAAAAAGTAAGACCATTTTTCACAACAAAAAAAATGTACGGGATATGCTATCGAAGAGTTAACTGCTGGGCTAGTTGGTGTTCTACACACATAGATATGCTATCTATGTGTGTACTAGATGGAATTATGTACCTAATTTTCACGCATGTTGCAACTTATGCTCTGTTATTCTTAAACTGATGTATAGTAAATTTATGTATGCCCACCCCTTATGTAATGCCCCTATGGGGCTTTTAAGGTAATAGAATGAAATGAAATGGAAGAAGTATTCAAGCTATTAAACTGGGAAGGCTTAGGAGCAAGGACCAACGGTGAATATCTTTGCAACCTTCAGTTTGCAGATGACATTGTCCTGTTCAGCAACACTTGGGACTAGTTACAACAAATGATTGAGGACCTTAACAGGGAGGGTGTAAGAGTGGGGCTGAAAATTAATATGCAGAAGGCAAAGATAATGATCAATAGCTGGGAAAGGGAACGAGTTCAGGATTGCCACTCAGCCTCTAGAGTCTGTGAAGGAGTACGTTTGGAAGCTTACCATTACTGGAAGCTTACCATTATCATTGAAAAGAAAGGTGTACAATAAATGCATTTTACCGGTGCTGACATATGGAGCAGAAACTTAGAGGCTGACAAATAAGCTTGAAAACAAGTTAAGGACCGTGCAAAGGGCGATGAAACGAAGAATGCTAGGCATAACATTAAGAGGCAGAGAGTGGTTTGGATCAGAGAGCAAATGGGCATCGCCGATATTCTAATTGACATTAAGAGAAAAAAATGGAGCTGGGCAGGTCATGTAATGCACAAGTTAGATAATCGGTGGACCATTAAGGTTACAGAATGGGTACCAAGAGAAGGGAAGCGCAGTCGAGGACGGCAGAGGACTAGGTAGGGGCAATGAAATTAAGAAATTTGCAGGCACTAGTTGGAATCGGTTGGCGCAGGATAGGGGTAGTTGGAGATCGCAGGGAGAGGCCTTCGTACTGCAGTGGACATAAAATGGGATGATGATGGCATACGAAGGAAAGATATAGGTAGGTACAGGTCGTGCAATTTGATGCAACATCGAGTTGGGTGTGTTCAGATAAGGACAGACAAAGGGGTGTTCCGTTTTTAGTTTTCAGCTAAATTTTTATGAGGTGGGAAAATCTCTTTGTAGAAATAAATCAACCTTCGCTTTGTGAAACTTAGCACGGATTACTGTACAGACTCATAAAAGGGCCGCACCCCCAACTTGGCAGCCAAAAATATGTATTAAAAAAAAAAAATCAAACAGAGAAGCAATCCTGTTCAGTGCCCCGATGCCACACACGCGCATCGGCGCGCAACGCTCTGTAGTTCTGCATGCAGCTACTAGATGGAGAGCGCTGAGCATTGACCTCTGATACAATTGTACATCTGAGTTGTGCACAAGTCATCAGCTGTGCCAGCACAATTTTCACGAAAAGGTTCGGTCCCATGTAAGGTTAAAACACGTTGGCGGGCTAGTTGGTTAGAATCCATGGTAGAGTGTATAGGCGCGACTGGACGAGGACATAGAAAGATACAGATACACAGACACAGTGCTTTACTTTCAACTATAGATTTTATTTTCGCACGCATCGATAAATATATACCATGCGAGCGGAAACAAACGTAACAGGAAAAAAGAATATTAAGTGGTGCATTTAGCGGTGCATTTCGTTGAACCGAACACGTGTGCAAGGCAAGGGAAAACGTGTACTACAATGGTCACAAAGATAAACTGAGGAATCGTATCTCCTTTTCAGATAGTGACACTGAAGGCTTGCTTATGCACTTTTGCTCTAATTTTGCAATCTCGTAGGCCTCTACAATCTCCCTCGTCATCCTGCTACGAGCCTTAAACAGAATGGAAGTGCTTTCAAACATGGGCTTGTAGGAACAATCTTGGCAGTGAATACCCAAATGACCCGAGGTTACCGTAGTGACGTTATATCGATGCTCTTTTAATCTCTCGTTGATGCATCTGCCGGTTTGACCAATATATGTACCCATGTAATTGCTGCACTTCATCAAAATTGTGAAAGAAGTGTGGCCCTTACGAGAGTCTATATGATAGTTCTTGAAAAGAATTCTTATTTCTCTAAATGTGGAAAACAATGTTTCAATTATTTGCAGATTTAACAATTTTGAAAGCCTATCGCTGGAAAATTAACGCATTGTACCCTACAATTTTTCTTTTTTGGTAAATCTGCAAGTACTATTGGCCCTCGAAAGTTAGATTTATGTTGCGTAGAGTATGTCTTTGAAAAATTGCCAAACTTCTGTTTTTGAACAACTGACTCTGACTTAACCCAAAATTAGTTCTTTGGGGGGGGGGGGGGGGGGCATTTTAGCTAAGGTTGATGACATTCAAAAATATTTCTGACAAATCTTCAAAAGGTTCCTCGCAAAAAAAAAAAGTATGCAACTACACCACATATTTATTTCGTTATAAAATTGCAAAAATGCCAAAATTGCGAAAATAGTGAAAATTGGAATTAGCAAAGCTTGTACTAGGTGGTGGATATTTAACGTGTTGAATACATTACCGCCATAACACAACTGTGCTTCTTCAAAAACTGGCAGTCACTTTGGACTGTCCCACACAGCCGTTCAGAAATGACAAACAAACATGAAAAGTGCAAATAATATTTAATCTTTGCACAGAGTACAACAGTATGCTGGGCACAGAAAAAAGAAAAAGAAAAGCACACCAAGAGCCTGCTGAACTCATTTTCAGGGAGTGAAAAAATTTAGACGTGTCACGGTCTGGTACTCAACATGCATGAAGATCAAGTGAAAGAAATAAGAGCCCTGTCATAGACAAAGCTATCAGGCTCAACTACGGCAAATTCTTGCTGCACACAGAAAAAACTCGTCTTCCAAAGATGCAACTGCTTGTGGTACCGTAAACATAAACAAAAGACATAATAGGAGCAGTGCTACCAATATAATTGTGCAGTCACAAAAGCATTTTCAGATTATGTCCTTTCAATTAAGTTTTTGTGTATTCATGCAAATCTTCCTTTTCATGAAATTAAACACATTGACTTACAATCCTAAGCCTACCACAGTACTACAAGCTTTTGTGTGCTCATTTTCATTTAAAAGAGCACTGATACAAAACTTTTGTATTGCTTTCTTTTGGCTCAATTAGCCAAGGACATCTTAATAACAGCAAGAGGCTTCCATTTTTCAGAAATGCAAGAAACAATGAATTATAAAATTTTTTTGATGCGCAAAATTCAAAAAGTAGATCTTGGTGCAGTTTTTTTTTTTTTACAAGTGTACCTGTGTACATCCCGAATATAGAGGAGGACAGGGGAGGGGTCACATGGTATCACTGATGCCTTGTCATTGCAATAATTGAACAGTGTTAGAGATCAGGCTAGTAGGTATTCCATGGCCTAACTTCATAGCGCATAAACAAAGGACGAGACGAAACGGAAACAACATACCTGAGTATATGTTGTTTCCCTTCAGTCTCGTCCTTTGCTTCCATGCTATGAAGTTGCATCAGTTGTTGAAGCCACATTGTGGTTGTCTTGCCAAAAGCTTTAGATGATGGACAATGGGAGAGAAAGTGCAAAGGACAAAGGGCACTGCGTCTTCTGACAGAAGTGACAGCAAGCAGGGACCAAGCTTGTTATCCAGTGTCGAATGCATAAAAGCACAAAGTGAAAGAGGAAACAATGGCTTATGTGGCTAGCGTCCAGCTATCGGCAGCACAGTCACTGTGGAGCTTGCGACAACTATACCAGGCTGACAGTGCATTGGTCAGTGCTTTGTGACACCATGTCACCACTACCTATGATTTTCATGGCATATAGAGGCGCCCTTGGAAACAAACCCTATGCCAAAAAGCCACGCTCCATTTGGCATGCATTTTGAAATGGTCACATTAAAAGGGGGTGTATTTTTTGTGTGTTGAAGAAATCCTAGCACAACACTAGTGGTTACGGGGTCAACAGCTATCCAAAAGAGTAATAAAAGCCGGTTACAAGATTTTTGTGTCAATACCCCTTTAAGCAAACAAGGCATGAAAGCATAATTACAAAATCTGCAGTAGTAAACATGTTTGGAAAAAAATAATAGCATAACAAAGTTGAACAATCCTTCTATGAGTTTTGTGTCCAATAGAAAGAATTAAACTTATCCATATATAATTTCATAATGTAAAGAAAAAGGACACTACATTTTATGCCACCTCTTTCATTTTCAGAAATAAATGCAAGTGCTTAGAGATGGAAACTAATTAGTATATAGTACCAATGCTGCTTTTGGACATAGCTTGGTGCATTGCTCATCATTCAACCACAAACAACAATATCAGACAGAGAGAAGTATAACAAAATGTTGGCTTATATCATCAAGCACTGCATGACGGATGTAGCTTCTACAATAAAGAAGAAACAACTGTTTTGCCACCAAAGGTTCAAAACAAAGCAAAGTTATCCCTACAGAAGGGAATCATAGAAGTGAATGTCTACTGATGCGCTCAATCATCATTCTTGGTGTCACCCCTATGTTCCTTACGGCCCAGCACAGTCTCCAGGCTCCCCAAAGTGGCCTGGAAAAAGAAGAGTGACAACTTATAAAATGATTACGAATGGGTCAGCTATCACTTTCATATGAGGGCATCACAGAAGGAGAGAACAAAAGGATTAACACCAGAACCTGGGGTATAAGGCAATATGATGAATTTCATGATGCACATACTAGATGGTGGTGGAAATACAACACAACCTCATTAATTTTACCCTTGTTATGGCAAATAACGGGATAATTTGGACTTGCCACCTGGTCCCTGCAAAAAAACACATCATTCTATGGCATGTTTGTTTATTCTGAGAAATCTGGCCATGTACTGGTTAATCCAGAAAAGCCCTGGAGCACCAAAAAGTGCAAATGTGCAAGTGTGTGCTTGAGGAATATGTATGGCAGTCAGCACTACATCATCCTCAAGCATGCACTACAGCTAACTTGTCTATTTTTTCATACATGCTTCGAAACACTGAAATGGACCATCTGCAAAAAAAAGCTGTTGTGCATACATGAGAAAGCCTGTTTTCCAGCCAAAAGCTTTCATCCACTGGCTATTCGAATAAATTATTGTTCCCATTCAACAGCAAACCCCTGCACACCCTTTTGTAATCCGAGGGGGTATTGGCGGTAAAAGCGACTAACTTGTAGCAGTATTTATGTTATTGGGGATAACAGTTGAGGTGAAACTATGACATGAAATTTTCGAAATAATTTTTGGGGAGCCTTTGTGCTCGCATTTCCTCCTTGGAAGGACTGCACTTAAGGGAGAAATGTAGTCCTTGGGATGGAGTTTTTCGTTAGAAAATAGCTTCGCAGAGCAGCTGGCTTACAGAATTTTGCAATTGGTTCATTGTGTCATTATTGACATTGTGCACCACTTAAGCTCCACCTACATCAAAGAAGCGATTCAACATATTACAAATGTTGCCCACCTCTCATATAAAACTCCCAGAGTTCAATTTCTGGTCATGATGGCAACATTTTGACTAGGATGAAATGCAAAAATGCTTGTGCCCTTAGATTTAGGTGCATGTTAAACAACCCCAGGCATTGAATATTATTCTGGAGGCCCCCATTATGGCGTTCCTCACAGCCTCGGCAGTTCCTTGGGGCATTAAACCTTGTGAATCAATCAATTACACCCATAGACTTGCTGCATTTGAGATACTGGAAATAATTGCTCAATACACAGCCTCACATCATCACACACATAGGAACAGAAACCATATAATACTTTGGATATTTAATTATCAAGTCGCAATTGGCACCTACTTGCGTGACTCCATGGTCACTATCGTCACAATCATGGTCGCAATGATGGCTGCAGAAAGAACTGTTTTGTTTTAATTCAGTGCGAGGTGTACAATATGAGACACATTAAGAAGGCCGTTAGAAAACAGGATGCATGGCAGGTGCTCTAACTGCAGCACATGTATTGAAGTTCGGTTCACTAACTGCATCGTGATGGATGATTATTTACTGGTTGGCTTACTTAAAAAATTATAATCATGAGATGGGCACAGCAGTGAAAAGCCCATCTATGTAGATTAAGATGTGAGTCACACACTGATTTTGCCTCATCACAATGAAGTCACGAGGTCCTCGATGTTCCATAGAAGTTTCATGCAAGTTTTCCCACTATGTTGCAAGTATTTATTATGTACATAAAATAACAAAAACTGCAATTTGTGTGCAGATTTTGAGCAAAGAAGAAATCAGGGTAAGTAATTCACTGAAAAAAGAAAGATGTGTTGACAGAGTAAACATTTGTTATTTTGGTCCAAACAATATTTTACATTCGAATATTCTTGGGACATTTCTTTCACTCCCGCAAGATCTGTATTAATATTTACTAATAAGATTTCACTGTATAGCTATGACTGCTTGGTAGCACAGTTCATAGCAGGCAAAAAGTCGGACCACCTGCCTGCAGTTTGTAGCAAGTGTCCACTGCCCAGAATACAAAGCAAACACCAACATTTATTGGTTAAGATACACAAATGATTCTTGGAACAGTAGCAAATCTATTTTGGCCGTGCTCCCTAATGTTCAAAATAATTTCATTTAGTCATGCTATTCAGACATCCCATACTACATATAGTCACAGAATTTATTTACTGCCTTGAGAGATGTTCACCAAAAGGCTTTAGAGGGCGACTAAGATTCTAAGCTCAATTCTGTCATTATTCTAATGTGTATCCAAATAGAACCCACATTCGCTTTTTATGAGTTCACCTTAGATAGTTACTAATTTAGATATGACATTAGGGCTCCTAAACAAAGCAAAAATCTAATGTGCATCAGATTTTTTAGCAAGAAAAATATAACATGCTTACAAGTTCTGGAAAATGGGAAACTTGAAACCAGAAAACTTTACCTACACAGAACAGAAACTTATTTCCACTTAATGCATTCACTGTCCCCTAGTGCTGCTAAGAAAGATGCTGCTGCCACTGGGGTCTTTACTGGGGTCACCATTGGGGTAATAATTTGGGTCATGTCATTGCTGACCAGTATCCTTCAGATTATTACTGAGGGCTAATTCCAGGATCGAATTAACAAATGTTTTGACACTGGCCAGGACCAGTGGTCACGATTGAATTAACTGAAATATTGAATTAACCAAAGCATATTTAATGAAATAAGATATGTATGGCCTAACTGAATCCTGTAAGGTGCACACTTGACAAGATTCTCTTATGGACAGACGATATCTGCCCCTAAATTTGTGTGGATTTTTATGATGTATTATAAAGTGGATTTTCTTATTGTATTGATTTTAGAATATCTTGTACATTTTATCAGGGTTCGTACAGGTTTCCAAGAAAAATACTTTTCAAGGCCCTTTCAAGAAATTTTCAAAATTACCGTAGCACATGTTTTACTTTTATTTCCCTTTTCACTTTTTTTGCTAATAATACAGTGGAACCCTGATTACATGACTTCCTCAGGGCTACGCAAGAACATCATATAATCTGGGCGTCATATAATCTGATCGACCAATATTATGTCTATACAGTCGAATCTCAATATAACTAAGTTGTACTAGAGGCAAAGAACTTTGATAAATAGCAAATTTTGTTGATTTGAGGTTTTATAGTTTCAGCCTTAAAAACAACTTCCCAAAATCCCAGAGCATTCCGGGTGGATAACATCTTGTTACTTGAAGAGAAAACAGCGCTACAAAGACGCAGACTCTGTTACCTTGTTAGTAAGCACTTATAAACAAATCTCAAGAAGGTTGGGAGCATCGAGAGCAATGTATTGATGTGGCTCACGACGTCTGTTTAGTGCATGTGTTGCTGTGCGACACTGTAAATCTTGGAGGCCATAGCTGAATACCCTTAGTGCCCTCAGCCGCCGCCCACTAATTAAAAACAAAAGTAAAAAGATACGGATATTCGTACCGAGGGGGGGGGGAGAAAAAAGGAAAAGAGAGAGAGAGAGTGGAGCATTGATGGTGATAGCAAAGAGACTACATGAAGTAAGGTTTGTAGAATGGGAAGCCATTTGGCAGCAGCAGCAGTGCCGTGTACACATCGTAACTGTACCTCTGTGAATTTGCAGGTAAATACACTGGTTTATTTGCCTTGGTTACACTTTGTTGTTGCCGCAGCTTCTGCTGCTGCCACTGTCATTGCCTGCATGTGTGCTCCGCGAACCTGACGTGTGATACTACACCACTGCTAGTGCAATGTCGGATAGATGTGCATCGTGTGAAAAGACCATTTCCGCTAAAGGATCGAATGTGAAGTGCGCTGAATGTGGCCATATATACCACTTCGGTAAATGCGCCGGATTGACCGAAAAATCCTACACAGGCAAAAAAGAGGCTGACAGAAAAGCTGGGCGTTGTCCGACATGCCGCGCTGAGCAGCATTTCAGTTCTAGTGAAGATGGTAATTCTGACACTGATATGAAGTTGATTCTTGAGTCTATCAAACGAAGCCTTGAATGTTTACCTGCCCTGAAACTAACAGTTGAGAAAACGAAACAAGCTATCAGCTTCATGTCGGATAAGTTTGATGAATTTGAAAAGAAAATAGACCGACAAGATACCAAGATAAAAGCATTGAAAGCGAGAGTTGCAGACCTAGAACAGGTAGATGATACCAATGAAGTCATGGCAGCACAACTCAAGCAAGAACTGCATCAACTCAAATTCTGAAGTCGACGTCAAAACTTTGAAATACATGGAATCGCACTGGTATCGAATGAGGACCTAATTGCTTTATTAAGCACTATCGCTGAAAAACTTGAAGTTCCACTCGTCACGCCATGTGATGTTTCCGTTCACAGGTTACCCTCTAAAGGAGATAATATTCCAGGCATAATAGCTCGATTTGCAAGGCAAACGACAAGAGACGCATGATTGGCAAATAAAAGCAAACAGAGTACACCACGTGTGTACATTCAGGAAAACATGACTCGACATGATAAGGAACAACTAAGATTGATAAAGGTTACGGCCAAAGAAAAGGGCTATCGCTACATTTGCCATGTAAATGGCAAGATTCTGGTGCGAAAAACTGATGGAGCCAGAGCCATACATGTCAAGAGCCCCAAGGACTTCCATCGACTGTAATGGGCACACACTTTAATTTGCCACAAGAACTGAATGCTGTCGTGTCACAGTTATTACCTGCTTCTGTAAAATGCATACATCTAAATGCCAGATCTGTTAGAAACAAGGTGTTTCCTTTAGAAGAAATGTTTGCTGAATTTATATTTCTTATTTTCGTCAATCATGTTGAGCGAAACCAGGTGCACAAATGACCAAGACGTTTTTAGGCTGGAGCATTACAAAACATTCTACCTGAACAGAGTCGACGTGCAAGGGGGCGGAAAGAAATGCATGACACGAGAAAAGGCACACAGGACACAGCGCTGCGTCCTATGTGCCTTCTCTCATGTCATGCGTTTCTTTGCACTAAAAACTATTAGCTACAGCACTCTAGTCATGTGACAAGAGGCATGAAAAAAAAAAATGGTGCCCAGGACATGGCATCTTACTGGCTGAAAGCAAAGTGACAAGCGGAACCAAGAAAAGTAGGACGTATGATGGGACAAGGCAGCTAAGAAAGCAGCATCTAACGTGAGAAAGGAACGAACGCTTGTGTCTCTCTCATCCGCTGTGGGAATTTCCAGCAGCGCGCAAGTGATATCAAGTGAAATGTGTGAAATCTCAATGCAAGCTTCAAATTTTAGAAGCACTGTTTCGGTCTGGAGTTTGCTGGGACCATGCTCACCCGCCATGAAAAAAAAGTCTAATACTCGGGCTTTTTCTGTATTATCCAAAGAATTTAAGGATTTTCAAGAGGGAAAAAATTTCAAGGACTTTCAACATCTTGAAAATCCATTATTCAATTTCATTTTAAGGGTTTCAAAGGCCTGTGCACGCCGTGAATTTTACTGATGCACAGTCAATGTACTGTTTGATACTAACTGTGCATGGCAATAAAATTATTCTTTTGCCAATAAGGTATTCAGGCAACTGGGTTATTCTGACAAGTTTTACAGAACAAACACAACAGTGGGTATTGCATTTGGGATGTCTAGTGTTGTGATGCACCCACAGTGAACTTAATATTTTCGAAGAAGGCATTGCACATCTGAATTTGCCACAGCTTCTGTCAATCAATGCAAGTAAAGCATCTGTGGCACCGTGAAGTACAGCTACAGTAGAATTTTTTAATACGAGATTTCGGATGCAAAAAACCTTCGCCGTTCGACTTTCCAGACTTTTTGCCATGGCTGCAGGTCTGAAACAGCATTAATTGAAGCCATCACCACAGTCATTTTGATTATCGCACCGTCTTGAGCTGAGGCACTCGCACGCACATCCCCTGGCAGCAGTAGCCACACCATGGCAACGCAAGGCCTAGCTACTTTGACTTTCGCTACCAAGCTTCTTGCTGTTCAGTGCTGTGTTTTTCATTAAAACAATTTGCCGCTGTTAGGAATGGCGCCAACTCCACCTTTGTAATCCTCGCCAATGTCTTTGGAGCGCGGAAAGCATGGCGCTTTGCATAATCCTAGTTCCCGAAAGCTAACTTCTCCCCAAACAGCACTCTTCTGCGGTGAAGCATGCAAAAAGTATGAAGGGACAATTGCCACGGGACATGTTTCCTTTTACTATACACGTGTGCACCCAGCACCTCTTATCACAGTACGAGCGCCGATACGCTTACTAACTGACTGTAATTTGTAAGTAAGTGTGGATAAATCTTGTGGAAATTCCCACTCGTGGGTTAGCTCAGTGCACATGTGCCACTGCAGGTAAGTCCTCCATTCAATTAGCTTCCTTTAGTTCGAACTTCTTTTAATTCAAACAAATTTTCGGGCCTCTTCGAGTTTGAATTATTACGATTGTACTAACCAAATCTTTACTTGTTTTGTACTGATGTCACACCCAGATGTTGGATAGTCAAGCAACTACACTTAATTCTCTTGTAAAACAGTGAGAACAGTGTGGCAGACATCTCGAAAGAAAGAAGGACGAAAAGCTCACCTGTAAGTGTTGCCTGCAATTCTGAAGGGCCAGTCGCAGTTCCTGGGCAGCCTTACGTGATGAGCACAAGTCGTCTTCAACGACAACTAGCTGGCGGCGTGCCTGGTCCAAGTCAATCTGCGTTTTCAACACTTCTTGTCGGGATGCCTCCCATGATTCACGCACTTCAGCTGAAAGGCAGGCATGAAGGAGCTGTAGTCAGTTACAGGTCAAGAATACAACAGCAAGTGCTTCGCAAAAACATGAATACAGTAGAACCCTGTTGATACATTCCTCATTCATACGTCTTCTCGGCTATAACATCGCTAAAGCCTGGTCCCAGCAATGGGCTCATAGACACCTATGTATTAGAATCCCGTTTTACAGTGAAACCTCGTTACTACGAACACCACATTAAAGGGACACTAAAGGCAAGTACTAAGTCAAGCTAAAGTGATAGATTAGTGTTTGAGAATCTCTAAGGCGTCAGTGTTATTGCGAACAGAGCTGTAATATATGAGAAGTAGAGGTAAATGCAGGGCATGGTTAGACTCCCCCTGGGCATTCAAGCACTTGCCCGATGACAACAGCACTCCTCAGTTAAATTCTGTCGCTAGTACTCAGCTACTCGTCGCAAAAAACATCCTCGTATTGTATAATAAGAGGAAATAAAATACTACTTGTCCAGTTCTATTTCATGTTTAGAATAAAGAAGTAATTGAAATTACCGCTGACAATGATGCGGTCGGTCGAAAGGTTTCGTTTTAAATCAACTGTGCGCCGCCCATGCTTTCACGTTTCAGTACTTTCCCGATTGCATAGTGCTGCGCTGGTTTTTCTGGCTCGTGAAACTCGCACAAACTGCAAGTAGCAGAGAATTCAACTTCCATGTGATGTCACGGGATGTTTCGCCACTTGACCAAAAAGCAACTGCAGCGGTGAATCTGCCGCTCTGTCTTGGCATGGTGCCACCGTCTGTCGTGCACCGTTTTATTCACCGACGGCAGCAAAGGGCAGTGGTGGCGAATGCAATGTCACCATTCCCCAAATTGGGTGGTGGGAGAGTTGAATTTCGAAAAAGCTATTCGGACCCTTCAGATACAATTTTCTCGTAAACTAACAATTTCTCGTATACTAAGTCACCCGTTGTGAGGTTTCTGGAAAGGTATTTAAACAGTTCACATCCACTTTGTATTTGCCTTTAGTGTCCCTTTAACGAATCTGTCAGATTAGCTAACTTTTCAGGAATCCTCTACTGACTTCATATGGTTTCCAATGTGAAAATATTTCACTACTACGAGCTTTAGAATAGCGAATTTTTTAGAATAACGATCGTTATTCAGTTTCCGTGTCACCTTAACAATGCCTCAGTACTACGAACTAATATTTCAGAATCTGGGGAATTTCAGTGTATCCTTCATGGCAGCCAAAACAGAAGGCTAGCAGACGACAAGGCCTAGAAAGCGGACGCTGCGGTGCACGGGTTCCGAAAACTGAGTGGCGTTCAATAACAAAACAAAAGAGAATTAAAAAAAAAATCTGTTGCGGAGGCAACAATGCATCGGATTTTGTGAGTGCATGCTCTGCCCAGGCAAGTGTCGCCTAGCAATGGAGGCGCGTCTCTTCTTTCTTTCACCATTCTTTTTGCACACCCCTCTTTCTTTCGTGCTTCTTTCTGTGGCCATATTAGCTACGTGAGCGGAGAACTGTAACCTCCGTACTCGTGGGATGCCACACGGTCGCACTTTGCACTTTCCGGACAGTGCCGTTTATGCGCGCTTGTGCTTCGGAATAGTTCAGGTGTCCGCCTGCCTCGAGTGAGACAGTGTCCCTGGCAAGGAATGTGAAAAATAAACAACAGTAACACTGCGCTTTGTAGTTGACATGGAGCTTCCATTTTGTCAGTAGTTTTGTCAGCATCAGTGTCTGCTTCGTGCACATCACTCTTATTACACGGTGCTTCGATGGTGCGTGGCGGCAGAATTTATGGAATATAGCAACAGCGTGGGCCGAGAGCCAACAGCAACATTTTCATGGCTAGCTCAAACGGTGACAAATGATAAATTAATGGGTTGATGGGTGGAATGGTTAATTTTGGGGCTTTCAATATAACGACCTTTGAGAATAATGGAACGATTTTCGGCGGTCCCGCATGATTCGTTATATCGAGAATTGAGTGTATATGTCGTCGTTCGTGAAAAATATTGTTTGCAAAATATATTGTGAAAATTAAAGCATTTTCAAAAGTGAGAGTTCAAGAACACAGCCCAAGTTTGTCAATGCAGTGCTCTTCGCACATGTGCTTTCTTTCAACTTAGACATTCTGTTGCCGCAATTTTCGAGCAATTACTTTTACAAGATTCCTTTTCAGGCTTTTTGCGCTTTGTCAGTGGTCAGAGCAACGCTCCACATATGTTATCAGTGGCATCAGCCGGCCATCAATCGAAAAGTATGGCTTAAACATTGCGGCCTGTATCTCTACCATTGTTATGCTGTCACTACAGAAAGACAAAAGTACAGTCAACGCATGTATCGAATTCTCATTGGCGACTGCTAGGTCAACTAGGCTACGCTAGTTTCAGTTACAAGGAGGCACCGGTGGCACGACAAAATGAAACTATCACTATTTCTGCTCATGAACTGCTCACGCTGATGAACTCAGTTAAGCCGAATTTTTGCATATAATGAACAACATGGGAACATTCTTTTGGTTTTCCATAAACTGAATGCAAAAAAAAAGAAAGAAAAAACAGCTAAAGACGAAGCGTGTCAGACGTGCTCTTCGGTTGAGACAAACATACGGAGTGACTGCCACTGCTACCGATCCTGGAGGCTAGGGTGCCTCAATGCGCCGCGCCCGGGGGCATGTGCATCAGGTGACGTGCAAGTGTATGGGTGCTGTAGAGCATACGAAGCTATTGGCCCTCAGTGCGCCTAGACTGTCCAAATCGCAAATCGCATTCAAGACCGGGGTCGCGTGGCCGTGCCGTATGTTGCAGCCACCGGAGTAGAACACTCCCTTGTAAACAATTTGCTTACAAACAAAATTAACAAGCATGGTGTCAGCACGCACAGGCAAACATGAACACATCACACTCGATGACTGGGGACACTCACTGTAAAAAAATTGGCGTTAGGAATCACGGCAGCAGCAGCAAGCGAAGTGACCTTCGCGTCTATTGCTTAATGCAAACTGAGTGGCAAGAACACAGTGCACGCAAAGCTGCAAGCCACTGGCCCAACTAGACTGTGCCCCCAGAGCAGATCGCAATCAAGATAAAGCCCACGTGACTGAAGTGCAACACTCCCCTCCCTTGCTCCCTTCCCCTGTTCAATGCACACGACAGACGGCAGCGCGCTAGGCCCCCATTTCCTCCTTTGCGCATGCGAGATTGATCCACCATCGTCGGCTCACCGTCACACGCTTTCACTTGCACACACAGCATACGGCACACGAGGACGATATTATCACAAGACAAACCTAGTAAGTCCCTATTGCAAATTAAACCTGCCACAATTGCCAGAGGAGGTCATCCCAGTGCGACTCTGCCTACCTTCCTCCATCGCAACGCTTCGCCTCGTTTCTCCTACCCCACTTCGCTCAACATCACCTAGACTTTCTTCTAGGTTGCATTGCTTTACCACATGCTCAGCCTGCTCTTTCATACTTTCGCTAGCTCCGAACCTGCACCGATGATCTGTGAGGTAGCAGATGCCTGCTTTAACTCCCTAGTGAACTTTTTCCAGCAGCACGAAGGCACAGAAGGATTTTTTAAGGTCATTAGGCAAGATGAAATCGTTTGTGGCTGCTTGCCGGTTTGTACAGAAGCGCCAACCATCCATCAGGGACTGGACAAAACCAAGCAAGAGTACCACTCAAAAAACAGTTTTCCATTAGGTTCAGCTAAATAAATGCTTTTTATGTCACTTTTTCCCCGTTTTAAGTCTGCTTCATTTACCGTTTTGAAGATATTTGGATGCATCTGGTCATGTTGCCAATTATTCTTCCGATGAGACAAACTTTTGATAAGACGAACAAATTTTCATTGCCCCTTCGAGTTCACATTAAAGGGAGTCTACTATACTACTTTCAGCTTCGTAATCTCAGTTGCGTTGAAAGGCGACAGTGATCCCGGCACTATGCCAAGAATACCATTGCTCATAGGCACTGTCTTGTGCTGGTCACCTGAAAATGAAGGTATCCCCGAAAGTGACTATACGGGAATACGGCACACCCTTTTTGGCCACTTCTGGAATAGCCACATTTTCTGTCGAATCCGATACTTCGGACTCGTGATTATTCAGACTTCTAGCAGTTCTTGTCGAATCTAAGTGAGCTGTCAGCGACTTTAAATCCTTTAGAGGCTGAGCCATGCATAACAGCGAACAGCATGTTCCCGTGATTTTAACAGCCTGTCCACATAATACGTTCCGTGGGTATTATGGTTTTTTTTTTTGTTGTACCGTGGAAAATGTATTAGACAGTTCTTACTGTACATGCCCACACAAATAAAGTTGTCTGGTTCGCCTTCTGCCTTCACCTTGATCAGGCACTGCTATGTTATGGACCCTGGCAGGTGGGTGTTGTTTACGAGATTCAAATGCGCAGTCTGTCAGTAAGAATATTAACTCTTGTATGCCATTTCAGACGTGCATGACGAGGTTCTCTGGATGCACAACTCCAACTGCCTCTTCCTAATTACTTTTTAGAGTTCCCTGCAGTAAAGGAGAAATGCTACTTGGGGCAAAAAATAAAATACACACACACACACACACACACACACACACACACACACACACACACACACACACACACACACACACACACACACACACACACACACACACACACACACACACACACACACACACACACACACACAGTCGACTCCCGATAATTCGAAGCCGCTTAATTGGAATTTTCGGTTAATTAGAAGTGAAGTGCTGGTCCCGTCAGTTTTGCATGTAATCCTATAGAAGAAATCGTTCGATAATTCGAAGTCCTCATCCAGTAATATTGTTTAATTGGAAGTTAATTTTCAGCCGGGATCCTCGAGGTGACCGTCATTCTTTGGTAGAATATGCAATTTTTCAAGTGTTGCAACAGTTCCCTGCTCCGCGTTGGTGTCATCGCCACCACAGCCGCCCGCAACGCCATCCTTCTTGGAGCGGCGTGATTATTCATTGCTACGGCTGCCGTGGCCTCCGTGATCAACTCCGGCGGGAGGCGAAGCGGCTCCCGCCGGAGGCCACGCGCGGCTGCCACACGTCCACACGTGGCTGGAGCTGATCGCGGAGGCCACGCGGGTGCCATAGGTGCACGCAGCGCTGCATACTGGCAGTGGCGAGATTGTGCGAGATTAGTCTTGCAGCGTGCGCAGCGTATGTCGAGGCGTGTGTTGGTCGAGCGCCTTTGTGCGGGTAGCTCGTAGGCTAGGTTGTTCGACGGGTGATTCGGAATTGACTGTACCTAGTTGCGCAGCTTATAGCCATGGCAAACCGTGGCTCTTATCGCACGCTCAACCTGGCAACGAAAGTCGAGGTTTTGAAGGAAGTAGAAAAGGGAGGTGCCGCCAAACAAGACATAGCGTGGAAGTACGGGATCAAGCCGATCACGCTCTCAAACTACGTCAAGAACAAGCGCACAATAATGGATGCATTTCAGAACGACAAGTCCAAAACTTCTCGGAAGCGAATGCACACCGGCGCTTACCCACAGTTGGAGAAGGCTCTGCTGATTTGGATTAGGGAGGCCAGGAGCAACAAACTTCCTCTCAGCGGAGACATCGTTGCGATGAAAGCCCGAACGCTCGCAGCAATATAGGGGATCAATGACTTCGTTTCGTCAGATGGATGGCTGACGCGCTTTAAAGATTGCCATGACCTGGTTTTCAAGAGCGTGTGTGGTGAAAAGGCGTCCGTTAACCAGGAAACATGCGCCACGTAGAAGGACAGAAAGCTGCGTGAATATCTCACCGAATACAGACCGGAAGACATCTTCAATGCAGATGAGACTGCACTCTTCTATCGGCTTCTACCAGAGAAGACCCTGACATTCAAGGACGACGACTGTGCTGGGGGCAAACGCAGCAAGGAAGAGTGTCGGTGCTGATCGCGGCAAACATGACTGGCATGGAACGATGTCGGTTACTTGTGATAGGGAAAGCCGCGAAGCCGAGATGTTTTAAAGGTGTGAAGACGCTGCCTGTGGACTATGAGGCGAACAAAAAAGCGTGGATGACGGCCGAAATCTTCAAGAGCTGGATAAGCAAATTGGACCGCAAGTTTGCTGCTTCGAACCGCAAGGTGTTGTTCCATGTCAATCACTGCAGTGCTCACGTGAATGTGCCAGCCTTGAGTGCAATACGCCTCGCATTTTTGCCTGCAAACACAACGGCTGTTCTGCAGCCAATGGACCAAGGCATCATCAAGAATCAAGAATCAAGTCCTGTACAGGCGGCACCTCCTCGAGCGCATGATTTTGTGTATGGATATCTCCACAAAGTACGAGGTGAGCCTGCTTAGTGCCATCCACATGTTGGCGCGAGCATGGGATCGTGTGAAGCAAGAAACAATCGCAAACTGCTTCAGGGCTTGCGGTATTGTGCCAGCTTCTTCGGAGGATGCCTCTGAAATTTCAGCGGAGGAAGCGTCAACAAGCGAGCTTCACGGCACTGATTTTGGTGATGCTCGCGGGGACGTCAATTTTTAAGATTACGTCGCCGTAGACAAGGCGGTCGAAACGTGCGGTGCGCTGACGGATAGCGAAACTATAGAGATTATTCGGCCCCAGGAAGCGACCCAGGAAAGCGACGATGACGTTGAAGGCGAGCTGCAACCTAAGGCTGCCGATGTAGCTGCGGGCCTTGCTCTCGCGGAGCGCTTCTTTGCCGCTGAAGGTGACGCGGAAGAAGCATTCCGCCACATCTACAGCCTGCAGAACTTGCTTTCAGCAGCGCGATTCGGCAAGAAGAAGCAAAGCAAGATGACCGACTATTTTTCTTAGAGAAAATACTCGATTTCGCCACAAATAAAGTGCTGTTTTCTGTGTTTTGTGCTTATGGAAGTTCATTTAATTCGAAGTTTTTTGCGGTCCCCGTGAACTCCGTATTAACGGGAGTCGATTGTATATATATATATGTATGTATTAGAGATTTGAAGATACTTTGATTCATATATTTTTTTTATTTAAATTTCAAATATACCATTAGTTTTTGTGCAGCTGCTATATTTTTTAGTTATGTCCTACATGACTGCAAATATACCAATCTTTTTTAAAAAATTTTAATTATGGGGTTTTATGTGCTAAAACCACTTTCTGATCATGAGGCATGCCGTAGAGGAAGACTCCTGAAATTTCTACCACCTGGGGGTTCTTTAACGTGCACCTAAATCTAAGTACACAGGTATTTTCGCATTTTGCCCCCATCGAAACGCGGCCGCTATTGCCAGTATTCGATCCCATGACACCATCGCCACTGAGCACGACGGGTATACCGATCTTTGGAGGCACTTCCTTGTGTATTAAATTTTCCTGAAAAGCTTCATGCTGTAGCTTACTTAGCTCTTTGTAGACTGCCAAGCGCTGATATCTATCCAAACTGCATATATATTTAGTGGAACAACGGAAGAAAAGATTAGTAAACTTAAACTAATTTTTTTTTGCAATCCCATGACAATAACCTTGTACAATGAAACCGCATTAAACCGTAGTTGGCCGAAGCTTGGAAAAAGTACGTCCTAAATGGTAGTACTGCTTAACCAAAATAGCATGAGATAGACCACTTACCTGTCAAAAACGAAACTCAGAGAGAGTATAATGAAAAGGCAAAATCATGCAGTATTTATTCACTTCGCACGACAAAAATCTGTTACTTTCATTTGATGCCGCGGTGGCCTAGCAGCGACGACAGCGGCCTGAAATTTACTGAAGCTGCGAGCCAGCTTTTCAGCCAGCCCCCCTCTTCTCGGCAAGCACTTGCATGGCAGATTCCTCGTTGGCGTTGCATATTCTCCATGCACAGGTGCGGAGAATACGATTGCATTCATGAGGCTGACATAATGCGCAGATTCTGCCACTGTTGGGCCTTAATCGCCTGTGCTGTCGCTTTCTGTGTCGCCACTATCACTGTCGTTAGGCAACACTTCGGCAACCACAGAGGCAACGATGGCAAAAAGTCGAACCTCGTAGCCGATATCTCTACACGGTCGCAGCAGAGCTGCCGAGCAACTTCTTTGCATTCGAAATGCCGCACACCGTAGTCAACGGAAGATTCCTGTAGCGTGCCAGCACCGACTTCTTCGCGCCACTTTTCATAGCACGAACAATGTTAAATTTTTTTTGCTATGCTGAGCACCCGGAGTTTTTTATCCAATCATGATGCGAGTCCTAGCTTGCACGACGTGGCAACGCTCTCTGGCATGGTGCTGAGATGATGTTGATGTGGCTTCATGCGGAAACGAACAGGGTGCTTGGAGGCCGTTCCAATCTCTGAGGCTGATGGTAACGACGCACCGCCGCGATTGGCGAAGAAAAGTGGAAACACTACGTGTTAACCGATACATATGCAATAAGCTGGAACTGTTTATGCGGATACAAAACACGTTATGTTCAATGGCTGCCGAGTCGGGGATCTGACTTTACTACTTTTAAAACGAAACTACTGTTTAAGTGGGTACGGTTTAACAAGGTCTTACTGTACACTTATAATTGACCTTGTGGGGATGCGAGACTCTCTCGCGTACCCTGATATATTGTTTTCTTTGCATGTACAGAGCTCAGTGCCAGCGGCGCGGTTGGTTGGGTGCAAAAGGGAGAAGGCTGTTCTCTTCAGTTTGGGGTCGGCAAGCTGCGCGGACATTCTGCGCGTGCACCGATCCATGCTTCTGCGAGACTGTCTCGTGAGGCCTTGTTTGAATGCGCCACCATTCGTGTGACCGTACGTGCAAGTGACCAGGCGTTGGTGTCCAGCATGGGGTAAACACATTAGCTCGGTATCCGGTCGCAGTGAGTTGGACTTCCTCGATATGTCGCGTGCCCATCGGCATGTTTGGTGTATAGTATTTAGGCTTGCAGGCATTAGTGTATGAAAGGTGCAATAAATGCCCCTGTGATTGTTTGCACTACTGTGTCATCGTTCCTTTGTCCCAAGAGCACGGGTGAGACCCCCACAACCTATACTAATGAAATTTGACATACATGCTCTTCAATATATGTAGCATGCTGATATCTACTTGAAATTGCAATACCTCTTGACAGTAGCTATGAAAGTACAAAGTTATATTTCACGGGATTGTGAAAAAAATTACTTAAGGTGTCCAGATTTTTTTTGCATAGTTCCAGTAATTGTACATGTTGTTTTGGATAGATATGGGCACTTTGCAGTCTACAATGAGCTAAATAAGCTAAAGCACGATGCTTTTTGTGAAAATTTTATCCAGAAGGAAGTGCTTAAAAAATTTACTATCATTTGCAGTTGTGTAGGACACAATGAAAAAAATGTAGCAGTCACAAAAATTAATGACATACCTATTTGAAATCTACATAAAAAATCCTATATTTTCAAATCTCTAGTACAAATTTTTTTTTTCGAGTAGCATCTTCCCAGTTGAGCATGCTTGAGCTGGAAAGGGATGGGATGTAACTTCGTACCTTAGTTTGTTTTTTTTGTCATCCCTTCCTTTTGTTTCTCCATGTAAAATGCAGATCAAGAGAACTACAAACATTTAGATTTAGTGTGCTGCATAACTCGATTTCCAGGTGTTTTGCTATGATGATACAGCAAAAGCTCGTTAATTCACAACTAATTAATTTGAAACTTCGGATAATTCAAAGTAGCTGCCGCAGTCCATTCAACTATGTATCGAAAGCAATATGTAACGCATCCTGCTAATTCACACCGAAATCATCACTGCCACAGATAATTCGAATTCCGAGACGTCGGCTGCTCTCTTCAGAGCGTTCGCAGAATGATTCCCAACCTGCGTGCCGCTTCGAATAGTTGTCTGTGACTTCTGGCAAAGTGGCGTGAGCACCCTTTTTTTTCTTTGTACCATGCACTGTGGGTTGACGCGACAAACGTGCGGATAGAGCAAGAGCCATCTTGACGGACCACATTGACCGTGTGTGGTTTTGTTGGCTGCGCCAGTGCGTCGAACTATATACGTTGTTCTCGCCAATGTAATGTAGCGTGTGCATAAGCATGTTCACACTTTTTTGTATAACTTGAATTTTCGTAGCATCCCCGTGAATTTCGAATTGCAGAGCTTTTACTGTACTCATTTTGATCAGTCTATTATAGGGAAATAGTTGAGTAACTGCTCATGCTGATAGCAGCACATGAATACACACAGGCTTACAAGAAGAGGAACCAGTCTCATTAGAATGTACAGTAGAACCTCATTCATACATTTTTGAGGAAGGGGGGGGGGGCAATGAAAAACAGCATACTAACCGGCAAAACATACAATCCGCAGTCACCAAAAAATTTGGCAGACCCAGCTGCAGTTGACGTCGCATAATTCAAAGTGTTGGAGCATGAGACCCCATGTGCCGAGCTGGTGGAGCCTGAATTGATGGGGCCTGAGTGGCCCGAGACGTGTTGTCGTTTTTGTGGCTTCGGCAAACTTCCATTTGCGCTTCTCAAATTTTTCTCAAAAGTTTCCTGAGGCAATGGATTTTGGTGGGAAGTTTTGATGTGCCCGTTCTACGAGGATCATTATGGCGTGAGACACCGACGTGCTTCGACTTGGTGGAGCATGAGCAGCCTGAGGCGTGTGCTTTGTCATTTTCCTGTTGTGTAATGTTTTAAGACTGCAATGGAAACTGTAACGAAGTTGAACTGGTGGGCAACGTGGGAGAAAGATGCCACCAGAGCAAAACATGATGCTCACTTCATGCTGCCTGCAGCAGGGAACAGCAGAGGGTTTGGGTTATAATCTATTAAAAGCATGCTACCGTATACGCTTCAAATGGCACTACACCACACCAGCTGTAAAGATAAATGAAGATGCTTATCGCAATTGGGTTGGCGGCGAAAGTTGTGAACACAACGTGCAATGACCTGTGAGGAAATTTTCTGGTAGCGGAACAAGAAAGTGAGTACGTGCTGGTATTTTCATGCGACACTGGGGGGCAAGTATTGTGGGGAAGCTGCTATGGTGAGCGCCTACTGCCCCAACAACGTGGACCTTGAGCCTTTTCTTGTTTACAGAGGACCCAGCGGCCAGAAAATGTATCATACTACAGTCAAACCTCATTAATACGTAGTCGGCCGAGAAAGACGTTTAGGTACGTGCTAAATGATGTACGAATAAGCCGCCAGTGTGAGTTTAGAAGCTGCTTACCGGCCGGAAAAGAGCTATGTCACGATGTTCTCAAACACACACATTCAGACAGGCTTTATTTGTGGTTAGGCAGCAAAAAATCGGTGATCTTCACTTGCCGCCGTGGCGGCCTCGCCGTGACATCTTCGAACTCAGTAAGGCCGTGAGCGAGTTTGTGCACGAGGCCCCGCTTCTCTGCGACAGGTCGCACGACGCTCAAAGCACGCACCGCGTCAGATAATCAAGGGGCGTTGTCCACTTCCACATCATCGTCATCACTTTCGCTTGAAGATGGACGAGGTGCGACGCCGGAAACAATGTCGCTATCTGAGAACTCTGCGGATGTAATAATGTCGACTTCTCGACATACACGACAACATAAACACGACACGCCGAAGCAAAGACCGTTGAATACCATGACTGCAAACACACTGGGGGAATGAAGAAAAAAAATTCACGCAGGAACTTCTCTGGGAGTTGTCTAAGTATGCATAAGCATTGTGCCACTTGCTTATACCTTTATGCAGCCCGGTCTCATTATAAATGTTGTGAAACTTGATCCGGCCAGTACAAACAAACGACAGCGTTGCGGCAACAGGAACTGGGGCACACGGAGGTGCAAAGTGCATTGATAACGCAAGCAAAGTATTGCAGGTGGCGGCGCCCGGTGTGCTGATGACGTTCCGACCATTATAAGCCGTTATCGGTTGTTAGAACCTCATCCATCCGCGTCGAACCATTATGAACGTGATCAAACGTACACCGGCGGTGCCTGTGCACATGGCACTGCCACGCAGACCGTATCGTGAAAATGATCTGCGATACGGACAGAAAGTGCCGACTGCTAATAGCTCCACGCTCTGCGTTTCCGCCGCTGAGTGCTGAAGAGAGACGCGCGGGCCCACATCTTGAAAGCAACCTGCGAAAGGGGCAGGGTGCGGCTAGTGCCGAGAGCTTCGTGAGCACTGCGTTCTTGCCGTCTAGTTCGCGTTGAGGTGACAGGCAGCGTGATGGTACAGTCTGGTACAGTTGCTCGCTGCAGCAGGCTTTATCTTGAAAGTGGTCGTCTTGCGGGACGGACAGACGGAGAGACATTTTCCTAGTTGGGTAAGCACAGAAATGCCTAAGCATTAAAAAAAAAAATGTGCTTCTACACAGTTACTACTTGGATTGGATTGGATTGGGTTCGATGGCGACAGCGAATTGACACCCCTACCAGCAGTTTCTTTGCGTTACCGGAAGCGAATCTCGAAGGCCATGCTTCTGTGCGCTGCAATCACCAACAGCCGTATGAGCAGGAACTACGTCATGGCGGCCATGTTTAAACGTCACTATCGCTGGCAGCTGTAATCCGGGTGTCGCAATCGGAGAAGCGAACGTTTGCGCACATGAGATTTTGCCTATTTTGTGCCTGTGCATGTCGAACAAGAAAGAAAGTAGTACGCACTAACCGTCTGGTGGGCACTGAGCGACTACGGCTTAAGCGGTCAGCCAATACATGGAGTTCAATGGGGGCTGGGTAGGGGAATCTTCGCGACTTCATTTAAACTGCAATTACACATTAGGCGGGTACACATTAACAAAGTTTGACTGTATCGCAGTTTGGTGGTGCATTGAATGTTGGTCCCGAAAGATTGTGGTTTCCGGGAACGTATTAACCGGTAAAAAAAGAAACGTTACTGTATTGGGTAATTTTTGCATTCTCGATAGCAAATGTTGACACCGAGAAATTGTACAAAACAGGATTGCATCAATGAGGTTCTACTGTACTATGGTTTTATGGCACTACCTGTTATCACTCAGCTAAAGGAACCAGTTTTGCCATAGGGATAATGGAAGTCCCTTATTCATGGGCACCAGCACACTTGAATGCAGGAGTGCAGTTCTGGTGCTCAAGCATTGCTATAGAGTGGGCCTGGTTTGATGCAGTAAGCTAAGGCAAGCAATGAAAGAGGAACACGTTCCTTGTCATTTTGTATAGCGTTAGCGAGAGTGTGTGTGTGTGTGTGTGACAGGCCAAGTGGCTGGCATGGGCAAATGTAAGTAGCAAACTCAAAAAGCTGCAATTCCACCTGGCTATTGTTCTATAGTACATTTGTACTTGCTTTCTGTTTTATTAAACTTGATCTTCATGTTACAATCCATCATAGAAATGTCAGCATTAATAAATAAATAAGCAGGAAAATATGTATCCCTTGTACTTTTGCTATGGTTGTCTTTTACATTTCATGTGTCCGAAAGGTGTAATGTTCAACATCAAAATGTGCTATCATTCTAGAAGAAAACAAATATGTTTACCATGCTAACTGTAGCTACACCTATAGTCGCATTATACAGTGAAAGCTCGTTAATTCGAACTTCAATAATTCAAATTTATGGATAATTCGAACTGTATGATTTGGTCCGGCCAAGTTCCACAGAAGTCTATGTATAAAAAAGTCCGTTAATTCGAACGCGAGAAGGTTCCCTCACGGATAATTCGAACTACGCTCGCCTGGCACACGGCCAGAGAAACGCGCCTACTGGCTACAAACAAGGCTACATCGCCTCCGGAATGGAGACAACGGCGAGAGAAGGCAAAATCGGAAAAAATCTGACCGGCGCGGGGTCAGCCAGAAAGCAGCGGCGGCTGCCACCTCTCCGCTCTACGTAACCTCTGAAACTTCTTGTCCGTTGCGAATCTCGGAGGCTTTGCAAATCTTGTGCAGCTGCTAATGTTGTGCGGAGATAGCGCGGCAAGCACCAAAACACAGCGACTCAAGTGCGTTTCAGCTGCGCTTGCAATCAAGAACCAACGAATCGGGGCCTTCGCCACCTTCACATGTTCAGCGTCTTTGTCTCGGCAGTCTTCATCGGTTGTGCCCGTCTGTTTTCAGCTTAGGAGGTATCGGCCGTCGCGATTCATTATGATGGTGTTAAGCCTCGGCTAACGTTCGTTTCGGTGGACATCGGTGGTGTGGCACAGTCGGACCCAGAGCTTCGACTTGAAGAGGGCGTGTGCCCGCGGCACGCGCCATCACTTTCTGACACGCCAAATTTCTGACATGCCCTAATCCTTCCAAATGGCAGTGTACTGTTGCTCTCCTTCACTTTCGTTAGTTCGAACTTTCGTTAATTCGAATTGAAGCGGCTTCCCCTTGCGGTTCGAATTAACGAGCTTTTACTGTATACATGTGCACAAGCCAAAAATTTTCTAGCCAGCTGTCACAATTTTGCAACACTTAGGCATGAGAAAGCTGTACTGTGGTGCCACACATAGTTGTCCAGTAAAATCATGCTAATGTGTCACTGCCTCTAATTAATAAAATGCTCTGGGAACTGAGTTTATAATGACACTCAACACTTCCAAGGAAATCTCATGGTTACATCCATTCAGGAGAACATAGACTGTTTTACAAGCTACCATAACATGCGAGATAAGTTCACCTTCAGAGTGATATTGTATGTTTCCTGCTTCGTTCAGACAAGCAACACTTGGTTCAAGTGCTAATGGCAGCATACCAAATTTGCTCGAATCTAACGCGAACTTTTTTACCAATAAAACAGGTAAAAAAATTGTGCACACGTTAGAATCGAGTACGACCTTAAATCTGCGCTACCATATCGCCATCGGCATTTCAAGATGGCCACCTCGTACGCACTTCGAGCCTAAGTGCCATAGCTGCCTTCATATGCTGTAGTATGTTTGCTCAGGTTAGTCCACCGGCCGTCTTCCCGTTTTCTGTGTTTGCTCTATTAGCATGGAAGTGCCGACTGCGGAGACAAGCCAAGTGTTCAATCACGATGACGCAATTAAAGGAAAGTGATCATGTATGCTGAGACGGATGAAAATTGGGCCACATCGCGGGCGTTCGGAGTTCCCAAAACTTCCGTGCAGGACTGGCAGAAAAAGGAGAGGCGTTCTACACTGGTGGCTGCTGCACAGTACCATAATGAAGTGCACAGTACTGTTAAGAACTTTTTCTTAGGTCACAGCAAACGGGTGTGCATTACAATCGAGAAATACAGTAGTCTGCTGAATAAGGAGGTATATTTGACATGTCCAAAAAGTGTTGCAAGGCCCTTCCCACACATGTAATGTTTGGCGTTTCTACGTAGAATGCCAAACATTACAACTCTACATGTACACTACAACACTACAACTCTACGCCAACTTCAACTCTACATCTCTTGTAGAGTAACCAGTATAATCTTTAGAGGCATATTGCATAACCCTTGCAAATACTGACCCAAGGCTTCAATGAGCTCCTTCAAGCGGGTTTCCGAGCTTGTACGGGCTCTCTCACTGCGTTCTACCTGTCGCAGCAACTTGCCCACGTCCAGCAGGGCTCCATCATGGAAGACCAGTTTAGCCCCAGCCGCACCAGCAGATTCCAAGGCAGTTGAAGGGTCAGTAGCACTACTTTCTTGCAAGCCATCCTCAGACTTCAGCAGGAGACCACGGTTGCCTGCCAATAAGAAACCAATAGACTATTACAGAACATGACGAAAACTGTGGCAAGCATTATGCCTGCCTTACATTGGTACCTTGCGAGAAATTTAATACAAAAAATTGAATTTTCTACTGCTACCATCACTCAGAACCAGGTAACATATGAAGCTCTTAAAAATTGGCCTCACACAAAATATCACATTCGGTTTACCAAAGAGGCGCTTGCACCATAATTTTCAATATCAACACCCAAACAATGAAAGTCAGAGATACAGGAGCACCTACTTTGTTTTGTCTCGTGTGTCCATGTTTCTTAGCATGCATGTGTGCGTGCTGAACCTTCTAAGATAAACATGTGCCAAATAGACCAAAAACAAAGCCTATTCAATTGCAAGAGAGAAATAGAGCAACTATAAATTAGAACTGGTTTGCGCAGAAGTTACCAACATAACGTTCAAACTTTGGCTCATCACCTTTTCAGCCTATGTGCTTTTTGTGTGATACTACCTCCCTTCGCTCCTGAACTGAATTGCATATCAAATACAGTGGAATCTCGATGATACGAATCTCACGGGGTCACGAAAAATATTCGTATTAGCTGAAATTCGAATCATCGAAACAATTAAAGATAGCTAAATTAAAGAGTCAGAGGTGAACTCACTCAGGCACACGTACGTAAAAAGCATTTATTTCTTGAAGAAAAAGTCTTTAATGTCATTGTGCCTCTTTTTCTTTGTCAGGTCACTTAGCAGACTTTGTTCAAATCCATAAAAACGCGTGCACGTGTCGTCGCTGATTTCATCCGCGGCCATAGCACGCCTCAGAACTTCAAGCGCGTGCAGCGTTTCAGCCGCCGGTGGTGGACGGCCCATGTCTAACACAAAGAATGCGGTCCGAAGCACAGTAGCTACTCCGTCCGATGGCACGTGGAAAAGGAGGAAAAGCACAAAAGCAACAAAGGCCCCACCGCTACAAACTCTTCGCGCCCAGTCGCGGCCTCCGCACTGTGCGCGCCTCCGCACCGAAAGAGAAGGGGAGAAATCACGTGACTGCGCACTGTTTTCTTTCGTGGCAGTCGGTGGCGCGGCGTTTATTAAGGTGAAAGCTTTGGCTCATTCATGCTCATGGTCGCATCCGACCGTGCATGGAATCGTGCCAACTGTGGCCTCTTCTCCGTGCAGCGGCTCAACCTCCTCCCCTCCTTAAACCGGCGCGCCGGTGGGGGGCGCCGCTGTGCATAGCAACCGTAGCGTCACGCAGCGGTAGAACGAGCTTGGCACGTCGGCCATGCGTCGGCAGTGGAAGCTGCACCGCCGCTCCTTCGACAGACGTCTCGTTGCAGTTTAGTGCGTGAGACGCATGGCTCCGAAGTGGTCCAGTGATTCCGCGCCACGCGGTTCGAAGAAGCGGCAGTGGACGCCTGATTCCCCCAACACCGAACGCCAGAAGAACAAGGAGCGAATGAATGTGCATGCGACGACTGAACATGTCACCAGATGCGAAAGCAAGGGAGGGAGAACGGAAACGCCAACAGCGACTGATTAGATCGTTGGGTACCAAAGGCAGGGAAGCAGAACGAAAGCGGCAGCAGCGACAGGCGATATCGCCTAACACCAAGGCGAATGAATTGGAGCGCAGACAGCAGCAGTAACTGGCTTTCGCCAAGCACAATTTAGAATTTTTAGTGTCTTCGGTAATTTTCGTATCAACCGACGCGGGTTGAAAATTGATTCGTAATAACTGTTCTCTAGCACGTTGCAAAGTAATGGGGCTCAGCTGGAACCACAGAAAATTCGTATCATCCAGAAATTCGTATTAGCCGTGATCGTATCATCGAGATTCCACTGTACCTCCTTTCAAGCAGAAGGTATCTGAACTGGCACCTATACTGACATGCGTGCTAGACATGCAAGTTTACAGAAGCCAGCCTGACTTTGTGACAAATAAGCTGCTCAACAAAATATGAAATATGATTCTGAAGAGCACACATGAAATACAGTCTGCGTCCGTTACAACGGACCTGCATACAACAGACTTTTGGATATAACGGACCACATTTCAACCTTAGTTTGGTCTGCCTATTTTATTAATGCAACGAAGTTCGCTTTTAACGGACCACTCTACAGCGGACTATCGGCTACAGCGGTTGAAATCCGCGGCAATTTTTGTCAATATCGGCCGTATAAAACAGACTTTTGCCGTGTCGACATGGGCTGGCAACTGACTTGCGAGGGTCAGCCGACAATTGCGGCTCAATATCGCGCATGCGAGATAGGAAGGCGGGGCAGAAACGCGCCGGCTTTTGAGCGCAAGGCACGAGGGGCGGGGGGGTGAGGGGAGGTGAAGGAGAGAGGGTTCTGGTGGCTGCTGTTGGCCACGCGGGTACAGTATCTTGAAAACAATCTGCGATGTGAACAAAGCGCTTGCCCGCGCAGGCGTCGTATCTTGAAAGCGATCTATGATGTGAACACAGTGCATGCTTGCGCGGGTGCCGTATATTGAAAGCAATCTGCAATGTGGACGAAGTGCGCGCCCACGCGGGCGTTGTATCTAAAAACGACCTGCGATGTGGACAATGTGCGGTCAGTGCCGGTAGCTTCACATGGGCTGTGCTTTCGACGTTTAGTTCGCGTTGAAGCGAGCGATAGCACTGAGGTCAATTCACCCGCTGTTGCTGCCGCACTACCTCATTCCAATGTTTTGACAGTGACTTTTCGCGGTGATTGAGCGAGATGTGTTCGTGTTAACCTATGCACGCGTGACACAGTGCTTGTTCATTTAGTTAGTAAGCGAATGTTTACAACTTTATATGGCCGATAAAACTACTATCTATACTTCACATAGCTGTCTACTAATTTGCTGTCGCAATCGATGCTTCACCTTTCGGGCGAAACTGCGATTTTTTTCTTTTTTGCTTGTTTGTTCTGTACTTTGCACGTTCGTCACTCACTCCTTACAATAACATTGTTACACATTGCGAGCACAGTTTCGGAAGTGAGGAATTTCGGATATTACGGACTTCAAATAAACCGGACAATTTTTGTTGGATTATCAGCGTTCGTTGTAACACTGCAGTTGACTAGTTCAAATTTAACCAAAGTATAGGATCTCATTTGCTTATGCATGCCTTCGCTGCAGAAAGGAGACCCATGAAACTACTTATAGAGACAATGAATCCAAAAGTAACAATTCTTTCGAATGAGCAAACAATAATTCTTGAAGCATAAAATACTCGTATACCCATGGCTATGATTTGCAGGTCTTGTTCTGATGGCTGCTCATCTCCAGGCACTTCATCCTCATCCACCATTTCTTGATCAGCCACAGGTGCTTCCTCAACAATGTCCTCGGGACAAACTGGTGCATCAGTTAGGCTTCTGTATCGCACTGTTTCCCGCTTTGATACTTTCTGAAGAAGACGGCGAACCTGTACATGCACAAGCATACACAAAATATACGTTTAGTGCAGTTATATGCATCAGTAAACTAGGTTACCAGTAATGGGGACAGTGATTTGAGATTAAATAGAAAAACAAGTAAATCTAATGCCATGTCGGAGGCTTAATGACGCAACGCATTTTCCAGTTAGCGAGGTAAAAGTAGCGGATGACATGAGCAAAGCCTCATTGCCTGTGGCCAGCCCCACCACCTCGGCGCCAGCTTAGCCCACTCCTTGAAGTTTTGTTTTCTGCCATTATTGGGAAGTGAGCATAAGGCAGCGTGGGCAGTTTCGTGGTCCTCACTAGTTGTGTGCTAGCACGTAGCAATATTTCACGACTCACACCATTTCTGCATCGTGCTATGGTGCACGAATACTTCAAAAAACAAGTCTTTCTTCTAATTGTAACTTCTTTTAATTAGAACAAATTTTCAGGCCCCTTCGAGTTCGAATTACCGAGATTCGGCTGTACTATATGTAGATCTAACACACACACATTGGAATCCATGTGATGTAAAGCTTTAGAGAAGCGGTTCAATAAATGTTATACAACTAAGAATGTCGCATCGCATACAATTCTGTTTAACCAGTTGCAGTAGCTTACTGGCTATGGTGTTGCAGTGCTGCACAAGAGGTCGCTTATTTGACCCCAGCGTCGGTGGCCAAATTTTTATGGGGGGCAAAATTCAGCAACACGTGCATTTAGATCTGGGTGCACATTAAAGAACCCCAGGTGCTCAAACTCAATCAGAAGTCCCCCACTACGGTGTCTCATAATCAGACTGTGGTTCTGGCACATAAAACCACAAAATTACACCTTTTTTTTTACATTTATGTTTAACGTCAGCACAACAATGTCACAAGGACTAAGGCAATGCATGATGTTTGACGAGGGAAGAATGGTGATGAGCGGTGTATGCACAGAGAACTACGACACATATATAAATAAATTTATTCTATACCTCTCGTGTCACAGAGGCACACACCCATTCTGGAGTATTCACCAAGAACAGGCAAGTACCCAGTCATACATATACAATGGAACATATATAATTGGCCAAAAATAGTTGGTCCAAATGTAAGAAAATTTAAGAAGCCGTTGAATACCATGCACTGTTAAACTAAGAGATCTGTGTGCTTTAATGATTCCTATGGGCCAACATTATATGTACAGGATTAATGTCGTGATTTCTATTCCGTCAGCAATCAGTGCTACACACACAGTAAGACCTCATGAATTCAAATTTCATGGGACCAAGAAAATGTGCAAATTAACTAAATGTCGAATTATCAAGGGTATCAAGAAAACAATAAAATGCATACTATGTCTACATGCTTTTATTTATGGAGTGAATAAGCAAATCATGCTTCTATTTTGCACAAAAGCAGTGCAGAAGTCGCAATTCTCGTCATCTCGTGAATGACTGGTTCTCGCAGCGGTGAATGCCTCATGACTTCCTTAGCAATGCAGTCGTGGTGCACGCATTCATCTGAGACACACTTTTTACTACTACGCACACATCCCGATTATAGCGTCAACAGTGAGCTAGTAGCCAACAGATCATCTGTCCATTGCGATGCAGCCTGTGCTCTTCATCCTCAACATCTTTGCAGCGAGTCAAAGTGAAACAACAGTATGCTGCTAGCACTGCGGACGAAACCATGGCCACTATCGGCATGATCATGGACAGCGACCTTGCAGTTCTAAGGCACCTGGCCTACAACACACACTGAGTCGAAATGAAACTACCGTTTGCTGCAACAACTGCGGACGAAACCACAGTCATCAACTATGCGATCGTGGATGCCGATTATGAAGTTATGAAGGCACTTGGCTAACGCGTTGTTATTCATGGTGGTAAACACAAAAACAAAGTTTTTAAGGGCACCAACAGCCACGAAGTGTTCCTGTGTTGCTGTCATTTACGTACGATTTCCACTGATGACTGGCGATGTGCACTCTGTCACTTCGTTTCAGTTGGACACTACCGCCATTTTTCCTCCTTTGCATCGCATATTTGTGGAAGTCTGAATTCGTCGAAGTACGAGGGTTGTTCGAATTAACTGATGTGTGGCCAAATACATCCAAATTAACAAGAGTTTAATTGCATTAAATAATGCATACATAAGCCGGGACCAGAGGACAAGTCCGACTTATCCAATTTTCCAAATTATTGAGGGACAAAAATTTAATAAGGTTTTACTGTACACGGGTTTAGTCAGCAAGACACCACACCAAAGGATACAAAACCTGGGACAGTACACATGGAAAGCTTTAAAAATTAGCCGACGCTGCTCTAACCACATTCCATGTCCTCCCTACGAACCAGGGATTCCACGATAAAGTCGATGTCCTTCTCCGTCTGTGACTGTAACTTGAAATTGAGGAGTGCAGTCCAAGTTTTGAATTACAAACTTTCCAGTGCACGCATCAATTTCAGTTTGTGCATGTAAATTAGAAAAAAAAGTTGTTTTTTTTTTAGTGAGCCTCTGGTCCACACACTTTTGTGCACCAGTGTATAAAGTGGAACCAACTGCCTCCTTACCTGGCCACGTGAGAGTTCAAGGCCAATAATGTAGAAAATGTCTTCAAGGTCCCTGTCCTGCAAGTAACCACATTGGTTTTGGTCAAAGTATATGAATGAGAGAAGCAGATGACGCTGTAGTGTACGTTGTTGCTGGGGACGATTTTCCTTGCGTGCTCGCTTCTCTGCAATGAAACATACACTCCAGTCAACAGCCCATTAGCTCAGTTTGACTGTCCATCTATGTCAAGCAATACACCTTAAAACACACACACACACACACACACCTGCTGGCTACAAAAAATAAATAGCAAATTATGTTCAGTAATCCAAAAAAGTACCTAAGATAGTTCTCAAATCGGTGCTTACTTTACTCGAGCTGAAAGAATGGAGTCATGTGTGCCTTACCTTTGTTTTCTTCAGAATCACCTTCTCCATCAGACTGCTCTGAAGCAGCATCGCTTTCATCCTGATCATCTGTTTTCTTTTCATCATCCTGAACCAGATAGAACAAGAAGGATGATGTTTTAACAGGAAAGATGGAATGTGCAAATATCAAAATTTTTAAGTACAGTCAACAATGAATATACAGTCAAACCTCGATATATCGAACACGGATATATCGAATTATTGCGTATATCGAACAATTTCTATATCACATGGAAAATCGCATGCATTTTTAATTCTTTATTTAGAATGGGGCCGGATGTAAAATGGATATATCGAACTCCGCCGCCCCAGACCAAGTGCGCTCTGTTGACAGGAGGCGAGCTTTCCCGCAACACTCTCGAAGATGGCGGCGCGATGGGCGTTGCAGACTGCTGCGTACGACAGCTGCCCACATCGGTTGCGCCAAGGGCGCCATTTGAACGTAGTGGCGTACGCACACGGCGGCTTGGAGCCACCAAGGCCGCCTCGATGACGCGCGCACGGCAAGGCTTGCCCCGCCAGGCGCGCGTGATCGAGGCAGCCGTGGAGCCAGTTGGAGCGCTTTGTCGGTGCTGAACCACACATCATGTGCATTGCGGACTTTGTTGGCGGTGACGACAGCATCGGAACAGTGGCGGAGTTAACAGACGTGCAGATCGCGGCAGAAGTGACTGCTGAGCGGCCAAACGAAGACGCTGCCGAGGCTGATCCAGCAAGCGCTGATGATGCCCCGCTCCCGACTGCAACTGAGGCTGTAGCTGCTTTGGCGGTTGTACGCCGCTACTGCGGCACAATAGAAGGCACTGGACTGTCTCTTGTGGACCGTTTGGACTATGTTGAGGACGCCGTGGTCAAGCACGCGGTTGCCAATATGAAGCAGACTACACAGCTTCAGTACTTTCAGCGAACTAAACAAATACTTTGTTTGAAGCTTCATGTGAGTATCTATTGCGCCACGATTGGTTCATTGATTTGCGCTAGTTTTTGACGCGTTTTCTACGTGATGTTATATATCGAATTCTGGCTATATCGAACTATTTTGCGGTCACCGCGCTGTACGATATATCGAGGTTCGATTGTATTGAATGCCCAATTTTTTGGACATGCCAGATAATTCAGGCACCTTCGTGGCACCAAACACTAATTTTTTTTTGCTGTGACTGAAGGTCCTAAAAGGCATTAATGAAGCGACCAGCACCTCCACTTTCATTATCTCACAGCCTCAACCACTGCTGTTGCACGCCAATCCGCTGGCAGCCATATCAGCTTATTGCATACGTATCGGTTAACACGTAGTGTTTCCACTTTTCGTTGTGCAAACACAGCGGTGCGTCGTATCCATTGGGTGGCCCGGCAGAACAACAAGCCTCACAGATCAGCACAACGGCCTCCAAGCGCCCTGTGCGTTTGCACGTGGAAGCATCATCAACATTAACATCATTTCGGTGCAGTACCAGAGAGCGTTGTGGCGTCATGTAACCGAGAACTCGCGTCATGTCGAAACTCAGATAAAAAAGACGCCGGGTGCTCAGCATAAAAGAAAAATTAGACATTGTTCGTGCTATCGAACATGACACGAAAAGTCGGCGCTGGCATGCGACATGGGTATACTGTTGACTACAGTGTGTGGCATTTGGAATGTGAAGAAGTTGCTCGGCAGCACTGCTGCGACCACGAAGAGATGTCGGCTACGAGGTTCGACTTTTCACCATCATTGCCTATGTTGTTGCCCAAGTGTCGCCTGGTGACAGTGATAAGAATGACACGGAAAGCGATAGGACGGGCGATTAAGGCCCGACAGTAGTAGAACGCTGCTTATAAGCAGCGTATGCCGGCTGCTAGAGTGTGCTTGTGTCGTGCTCGTCGTCGGGAGCCGAGTGCTCGTTGTCATGCTCGAAATGTAGTAGTGAGCTGTGTGCTCGTAAACTGTTTGCTGTATGCGTCGTTTTGCGGGCTCCATATGGGAGTCGCGCTAGACTGCCAATGTATCTTGCTTAAAATGTAAAATATGTAAATAAATCCTGTTCACCGAGTTCCTCTCTACGACCTTCAACTCCTTCAATAGGTGGCAGCGGCGAGATAGACCGATGACTCCTACATCTGCTTGACAGCAATAGGATCGTCCGACGAATCTGACACAGATAAGTGGGCGATCTCATGCTATTTCGGTTAAAATGTAATGGCCCTAAAGAAAGGCCTGACAGTATCAATAAAGAAAGAAAGAAAGAAAGAAAGAAAGAAAGAAAAAGAAAAAGAAAAAACAGTACTACCATTTAGTACATACTTTTTCCAGCTCCGGCCAACTACGGTTTAACAAGGTTTCAGAGTAGTTGCCGATAAGAATTCGGTACATGCATTGACTGTACTTTCACTTATCTGTAGCAACAATATACCAATGGTCGAGATATGGACTGCGATTTAGTAGCGACGCCTTCTGCTCGATTCTATGCTACTGTATAGTGCGGAATACAAGTCAAGGTTTTTTCCAAAAAATATTACTAAAAGGTCACCCCTCGACTTACATACCGGCCCTTGGCACAACATGAATAGTCGTCTGGCAACATGTAGGAGTGCAGACCTTTTGGCATCCGCATCGTTATCGCCTCTTTGGTGACCGACGTGGCCTACGCAGTTGGACCGACACCATCTTCCCTTTTGTGCAGCGATCATTCCTGGCGTAGCTAATTTCCCGACAACCCGCAAAATGAGTGTGAGTACTCGACGTCAGTTCACTGCGGCGTTTAAGAAGAAAGTCATCGAATATGCTGAAATTCATGGGAACACGTCTGCCCAGCGGCAATTCGGCGTGTCAGAAAAAAGCGTCCGGTACTGGCGAACGCAGAAAGTCAAGCTGTCTGCCTGCAACGCGCGGAAGACGTCCTTTCGCGGGCGCCGCGCGGTGCACCCGGAGCTCGAAGACAAGGTGGCGGATTTCGTCCGCGAGCATCGTGCCAGATCATTGCCAGTGACAGCGGAACTCATCCGCATCAAAGCTATTGAGATCGCCCGAGAATCCGGACTGCCCAAGGAACAATTCAAGGGCTCCATTTATTGGGTTCGTTGCTTCATGCGACGCAAGGGATTTGCACTTCGACGGCGCACATCAATCTGCCAGAAGCTGCCAGAGGCATACGAGGACAAGCTGGTCGAATTCCAGCGCTATGTTATCTGTCTCCGGCAGCAGCATGGCTACATGTTGGGACAGATCGGCAACGCTGATGAAACGCCAGTGTGGCTCGACATGCCGTCGCCCACCACAGTGCACGAACGCGGCGCAAAAGAAATCAAGCTTCTTTCTACGGGGAACGAGCATTCGCGCTTCACGGTGATGCTCGCGTGTACTGCAGACGGCAAAAAGCTGCCTCCGTACTGTAGGGGTTGGAGGCCGGGACTTCGGGATGAAAACCCAAAACTTGGGAGGGATTTATTCTACATTATGTACAAGGGACGTGAGCGACAAGTAACATTCGTACAGACATTACGGGCCGGCAGCAACTCGGACGCTGCGGCCCGCGGCAAGAAGTTCGAGAGAGGTGAAACAGGGAATCAGGGCATGTCCCAGAATGCTCAGGTCTCTCTGGAAGGCTTCTTATAAACCCTTCAAGCACTGTAAGTCACGTCATGTCTGACCAATGGGAGAGTCCACTCCGATGACGCCACTTTCAGCCAATGGTAGGCGCCCGTGTCGTGGTGTCACACCTGGCGGCTTGCTGCGGTCTTGCATCACAGACTGGCAATGCACTTCGAACAAGGAGAAGGGGAGGGCTGCACCTGCTTCATTGTCGGATGCCCACCTGCTAATCCCGGCGGCGCACGAACTTGTTGGCATGTAAACTTGTTGCCCTAAACTTGTCTGCTCGGCCGCTTCTCTGGAATGCGCTTTCCTGCTTCTGCATTCCTCAATTAGCTGTGCTGCAATCCGATGTGGTCTGGGGAACTCGAAGTAATCGCAGGAACCAGCTCCATATCTAACAGCTCGTCCTCGCCCCGGTTGTTCTGAATGGCCGGTGAAATCAATTCGCTGGCCATGAGGAACGCTGAAAGAAGCTGCAGGGTACTGGGGTCGAGCCTCGTTTGACGAACTTCGGGATCCTTGGCCCTGGAGAACAGACGTCAAACAAACAAAACAGCGCAGCGCTGCACCACGCGTAAGCGCAGGCTCTTCACCCCTGACTCGCCAGACTATTACTGAGTCAAAATCAACCCTGATCTTTTATTTCCCCAATTTCGACAAAACAGTTCCAACCACCCTTCCAAACCGCTATCCATTTCTCCCCGAATGCCGACAAGACCAGAGTACCATTGTTGTTGCAAAACAAAAGGGTCGCTGACGATGCAAACAACAAATGAAAACAGCCGAACATAACTTAAGTGGCCTAACTACACGAACAGCATGTTTCCAATCTAGCGCAGTGGCGTACTTATCGCACGTAATGGTGCCACTGAACAATCTGGTCAACCTCACAAGTACGTAATCACAAGCGCACTAGCCTTGTGGTCACTAAACAAAACGCGTACTTGCATTGTAGGCAAACTTTTCATTTACGCTTACTCACGTTTCTTCCCTGAAAGTCCTACAGGACACGTGACGTAAACGAACAATTAACTCTTGCGGGACTTACACACTCCGCAGAACTCTTAAAATGATGCGTCTTCTCATAACTCGTTCCACGCATACTTATCAGCGAAGTCAGAATACGGCTGCCCTCAACACACACGAGCAACCCAGTCATAAAGTCTGCTTCCTTCCGTCCACACAGGACACGCGCTAATGGAACTAAGAACGCTTCGCCGTGCAAATCATGCACTCACTGAAAACCTACGCGCTTAACCTTGCAAAATTCAAAAATACTTAAAAAGAAAGAAGGTTAAATAACACACGCGCTTTACGATAGGGCTCTCAACGATAACCTTGACCTTCAGGTTACTCACACACACAAAAAAAAAGCCTATCAACTTATTAATGAGCATCTCGCGAGACTACATGTTTACACAAAACGCATCTTTCAAATCTCGAGCTTCTCGAACGAAAACACAAACAAAGCTCATACCTTTACACCTTGAAAGAAATCCTAGTCTCAAATCGCGAAAAACTTTCCGATGCTCAAAATAAAAAACAAAACAACACGTTTTCCTACTACGGAAGCTCTCTTGGCTTCCCATTCCAAACGCTTACGTCTGACTCATACTTTGAGTCGTACCCGGGGAGGACGAAGTTTCAAAGCTACTCTGGCTGCCGAGAGACAACAAAAGGGCTGATTAACTATCAGCTCCCCCAAGACGTTACGGTCTACTGCCAATTTGCGTCCCCGCGCCCCGCTTTCAACACGAACTCGATTGACCGCGTCGCTACTCCCCACCTGGTCTCGTCCTGCCACCTTGCGTTTCTTCGAACTGCACGCTGAGCTGTGAAAAGAACTACGGAACGACGAGGAGCTTAACTGCCTCGTGCCCTTTGTCCGCGTCCGCGCAGAACATTCTTCGCGGTCCCCCTTTGACCGGTGGCTCGACCATTTTGGATGCGTCAACATCGTCCTAGACGACCGCACCTTCTTCCTCGCGCCCTGCCCTTTTGGGTTTCTCGCCATCTTTGGCGGCGCTACATTAATTACCGACTTTCGGTTTTTACCGCGCTTCTTTTTAAGGCGCTTCCTCTTTGCACTCGCTTTCATGTCGCCTTCTCGTGCCTCGTGCTGGCCGGTACACATTTCGTCGGCCCGGATCGGTCTCTTACCCGCACAGTCTGAGTGATTCTCACTTAAATCAACACTCGCTCTGCCTCGACTGGCGGACAGCTCAACCAACTCTGGCACAATGCAGCAGGCTTTACTCGAGTTAGACAACTCGCACTCTAGCGAACTGCCCTCTACTGCATTGCCCAGCTCATGCTGTGCATCGGCACACAGCCCGTCGGCATCGATCGCTGTCTCACGCGCACAGTCCGAATGATTAACTGAATCATCCCTATCTAGGCTATCTAGACTGGCGGAGAGCCGCACCGATCCCTGAACAATGCAGTTGTTCTCTCGTGAGCTACGGAGCTCGCCACCCCGAGAACTATTCTCAACTGCATCGTCCAGCTCGCACTTCACTTCTGCACGCACCTCTGGCCTGACATGGGTGCTCGCTTCTGTCGGGTCAGCAGTGCCCTTTTCCTCGCTAGCAACCTCGCTAACATTACCAGCGACGCACACGCTCGGTAACTGTGCCAATTTGTTCGCAGCTGGCCTAGCTGTCTCCACAGTCATCTGTTGGCACAGCACCTCGTCGCTCTCCTCGCGGCCTTTAACGGCCTCTGTTGCCACTAAGGCATCGTTAGCAGCTAGCCTTTTCCCTTTACTTATTAATCGGCAGTCAATGTCACAGGCACTACTCTTTTCGTCGGCTTCTGGCGAAAATCCGCTAGACACTTGCTCTGTACTTCCTACAGAATTCTCAGACAGCCGTTGTCTCTGTGCCAATAACTGATCACAATACTGTATCTCTTTGATCAGTGCTGCCTTCTCTCTCTCATACTTTTGCTCACGCTCAAGCTTACGTTGCTGATACTCCCGTTCGCGTTCATTCTCACGTACGTGACGCTGACACCTCAGAGTAAGTTCTTGAAGCTCCTGCTTCCGTTCATTCTCGCGTTCTTCACGCTGACGCTCACTCCTAAGCTCACGACGCTCTCGCAAACGTACACGACGCGCACGCTCCCGTGGCTCCTGTATCACTTCCCAAGCAAGCTTAATGCTTTCATCATCATTGCCACTATCTTGAATCGCCTTTATGATAGCTGGCGTTTCCATCCGTTCGTCCGCCTCAACTCCCAAATCGTCGCACACCAACAACAAATCTAACCTCGTCAACCTTCTAAGATCCATGGCAGCCGCCCCGACAGGTGGTTAAAACTGTTTTCCTTAATTAATTTGTGCAAATACACAGTGCAACAAACTCCCGATTCCCAGAACTATCAAAATTGAACACACAACCTTTGAGTCTGGCGAATCATAAGGAAAAAAACCACGCGCTCACTTGCGGTTGCAGCACTCTGCCATCCGGTTCATCCGTCCGCTGTTCCCGGTTCCTTCCGGACTCCCTGGGTCGAAGGCTCGCTCCTTCTTCGATACTCCCAGTCTCTTCGGACCTCTTTCGACGAAGGCTCTCTCTTCTTCGCTCTTCCCGGTTCCTTAGGATCTTTCTCGACGAAGGTTTATCCGTAGCGCTGCCACCAGCTGATGCATTCGGAGGCGATCCTACCGCTGCCAACCAGATGTAGGGGTTGGAGGCCGGGACTTCGGGATGAAAACCCAAAACTTGGGAGGGATTTATTCTACATTATGTACAAGGGACGTGAGCGACAAGTAACATTCGTACAGACATTACGGGCCGGCAGCAACTCGGACGCTGCGGCCCGCGGCAAGAAGTTCGAGAGAGGTGAAACAGGGAATCAGGGCATGTCCCAGAATGCTCAGGTCTCTCTGGAAGGCTTCTTATAAACCCTTCAAGCACTGTAAGTCACGTCATGTCTGACCAATGGGAGAGTCCACTCCGATGACGCCACTTTCAGCCAATGGTAGGCGCCCGTGTCGTGGTGTCACACCTGGCGGCTTGCTGCGGTCTTGCATCACAGACTGGCAATGCACTTCGAACAAGGAGAAGGGGAGGGCTGCACCTGCTTCATTGTCGGATGCCCACCTGCTAATCCCGGCGGCGCACGAACTTGTTGGCATGTAAACTTGTTGCCCTAAACTTGTCTGCTCGGCCGCTTCTCTGGAATGCGCTTTCCTGCTTCTGCATTCCTCAATTAGCTGTGCTGCAATCCGATGTGGTCTGGGGAACTCGAAGTAATCGCAGGAACCAGCTCCATATCTAACAGTACATAATATTCAAGAGGAAGACGCTGCTGAAAGAAGCTTTCCCACGAGATGTTGTTGTTCGCGTGAATGAAAAGGGCTATATGGACGAGGCCCTCATGCTCAACTGGATTAAGACCGTCTGGAATTGGCGACCCGGCGCACTCCTGCGGTGTCCGAGCATCCTCGTCGTGGATGCCTTTCGCGGGCACTTGACCGCAGGTGTGAAGCAGGCACTCCGCGACGGGAGGACGGAACTCGCTGTCATTCCGGGAGGCATGACCTTAACCCTTCAGCCACTGGACGTTGTGCTCAACAAGCCTTTTAAGGACCGTGTCCGTGAACAATATAATCAGTGGATGGCCGGCGACAACCCGACGACTCCAACCAGCCGGCTGCGCAGGCCGCCTCTCGCCACTGTGGCCACTGTGGCCACATGGGTGTCGCAGGCTTGGCGCTCGCTGCCCGACGATATGGTGATGCGGGCATTCAAGAAGTGTTGCATTAGCAACTCCTTGGACAGCACCGAGGATGACATGTTGTGGGACGCAGCCAGCGAAAAGCAGTCGTCTTCGGACGATAGTTCAGACAGCTCAGACGAATGAGCTGGTGACGACTCTGGCGGCACCACTAAATAAAACAAAGTTTTGTGCCTTATAATTTTTATGTTGACTTCTTTGCTTCAATGTAAGGGGGTCGACCTATATTCCGCCTCGACCTTTATTCCACATTATACGGTACTTTGATCATCTACTGTTCATGGTAGGCTGATCCCGTTGATAACGCATACAGAGTGTCATCCTGACGAATGATGAAGCAGAAGTGTGACAAGGGATACAGCCGCTGACCAATAATTCGAACTTTACAGGGACCATCGGAATGTCTGAATGCAGTCGACAACCTATAATTCAGACTCAACAGGGAAAGTAAATAAGTCTGAACTATCGAATGTCCGGAAAAATGAATGTATCCCAAAAAGATAACCTTATTTATGTTTTAAGGCCTCTGTGCAAGAAATAGGAGGTCAATTCGATGCTGCACGCAGTTCCGCTTACGTGCAGCCAAGTACGCCTGTATTTCTGCCAGTTTTGTGTTGTCACTGCATGCCGATGTAAGGACTGCAAAGGCTCGAGGCCGCATGTGAAGGCTCCGGAGCGCACGGCACATCATCATCATCATCTGCATTAGAGTCGCTGTTTGACGGTGAGAGAACTTGTGCAATTATTTCATCATCATTCAGTTCGGCACACAACAATGTGCTGTTGAAGACTACAAATTCTTCAAATGTAACGGCAGCAGAAATCAGCACACTGCAGCCTAGCAGGTCATCAATGATGTCTGCATTTGAGCATGTTGTGGTAGGCAGATCTTTTTGGAAGTGATAGCTCATGAATATGGGCAGACATTGTCAATGCATGTTGCCGCTCTTACAGCTTGCCCTTGGCCTAGACATTTTGTGGCTGTAATTTTATATGCATCTTAACACGTACCTTGCGGTCTCGGCGGCGGTCCGACTTCCGATCATCTCGGCGATCACTTTTCTTGTCTGATTCCACCTTACCACCATCTTTTTTCTTTTCCTATAAAGGAGAGGAGAAAAATTAATTGAAAACCACAAATCTTAAAAGCACTTCCTGTTGGGCTAGTTGGTAGCTGTTCATTACAAAACATAAAGACACCACATAGACGGACACAAAGGGAAGAGAAGGGAACGGGACAGGGCACCACTCGCAACTGCTTTATTCACAGAACGCAGGCACATATATACTGTCGATCAACACATGCGCACAGAGCAAACTTTCATTCACGGCCACCGAGACCGGCGGCCATGGAGGAAGGAAACTGAGGAGAGGCCCTACCCCGTTCGCGCGCTAGGAGAAAAGTGTGGAGGAAATGACGTAGTAGGTTCTCCTTTATCTTGCTTATTTTTTTATTTCTTTGCTGTAGCGGCCACGCCTTTCGGGCCACAATGGCGGCTTTGTTATTGTTCTGTGCGCTCACACGTGTTGCTCCGTACGTTTTGAACCGTGGCAAAGGCGCCGTGCGGGCAGGTTTGCATTGGTCTCCGTGTTTTGATGTGCTGCATTATCTGGACCGTGCTCTACCGGATATTGCTGTGGCCAGGTGGGACAGGAAGAACTAAAGTTCGTGAAATGAATGCGCATGCAACGCTGTACGCAATGTACTGCACCACGGCAATGGCAACGGACGAAGGAATATCCGCGGGAAATTTTGCCCTCTTTGGCGGAATCATGCTAATGTGCTAACGATTGTTTAGTATTGCTGCAGAGCGAGCGCGTCCGAGCAGCTCGGTTGCGTGCAGCGTGGCATGGTTTCACGAGAAGTGTAAACAAGAGAGGAGAGCTGGCCCAATAGGCGTAGCAACACCATGAGCAACGCCAACTTCCAGCTTCACTTTAGCTTCATAAAGAGTGATGTCAGGGCCTCTCCTCAGTTTCCTTTCTCCATGCCGGTGGCCGTGCCGTATGTGCACAAGGTGGCCCACAATCTGAAGAAGGTAGCGAGCAGACATGATGTCCCGCTTGCGTTTTCAGCCCCAAGGAAGCTCGGAATCCTTTGCTCTCAAATCGCAATAAGAAAAGAAAAAAGAACTCAAAAAGGCTGTGGGACCAAACATAGGTGACTTTTCATGAAGTGTGCCGAAGGGGTTGTCTACGAGATTCCCCACTGGTGCGGTCATTCCTATATACGTAGGTCAGACCGGGTGCTGTGTTAATGAGCGTGTCAGGGAGCATGAAAGAAATGTTGAGCAAATGAAAGAGGGCCCAAATTTGCCTAAGCCCATCGAGACTTGTCCCTCACGCTCTTGTGAACCATGTTTTTCAGATGTGCGGATTCTTGCCCGAAGTACTGATACTAGAGCAAGGGAACTGGTTGTAGCCTATCACATAGGCAAGAAAGCAGCTTGTGCATTAGCGAAACTTCATTATCATTATATAAGGCCGAGAAGAGGTTTATAAGGCCGAGAAGAGGTTTCTGGAGCGTTGTGTGTCATGAATATTTGATTAGATGCGCGAATGAAAGTTTGCTTGTGGGCATGTGTTGACCGACAGTATAGATGTGCCTGCGTTCTGTGAATAAAGCAGTTGCGAGTGGCGCCCTGTCCCGTTCTCTTCTCTTGTGTGTGTCTGTTTATTTGGCGTCTTTATATTTTATAAGAAAACCACAAAGACTAGGGGGGTGCAAATATTCGAATCTTTCGAATAAAGAATCGCATAGTACTCTATTCGATTCGGTCTTCTAATCAAATAGTCACTATTCATAAATGCAAATATTTTTCTATTTCAAAACGTCCACTGCACCCAAATTAACACAGAATTGGAACAAGATTTTGGTAATGTATCACTGAGCGAACATAGTGTAGACATAGAACACGAAAACTTTAGTAGAATGGGCTACATCACTTAGCTAGCCTTGTACTTGATTGCTTCTTATGCTCCATTTGTGCTTTTCATTAGTAATAGTTGGGGTTTTACGTGCCAAAACCACTTTCTGATTATGAGGCACGCCGTAGTGGAGGACTCCGGAAATTTTGACCACCTGGGGTTCTTTAACGTGCACCTAAATCTAAGTACACGGGTGTTTTCGCATTTCGCCCCCATCGAAATGCTGTGCTTTTCATTAACAATGCTTCATAGCACACTACATAATGACAGAAACTTGCTAACTTCAATGATGCTGAGATCTGAACATCATTTTACATTAATTGTGATGACAGCTGTTCATTATTCGAAAACTATATGAAAAGTATTTGACATTTCATTCAATTCGCTTCTGGCACTATTCGATTTGTATTTGATTTGGTCTCAAAAACCACTATTTGCACATCCCTAATAAAGACACATTAAGTTATGTGCTGTTTACACAACAGACTGGGACCTGCAAGGCTCAAATCAAAGTTGTGGAACATTTGCCACACCAATGCACTGCACAGGATGGCCGTGTCGACAACTGAGAGAATAAATTGGCAAGTTTCGCAGGTTTTTAGTCACATTAGCACCAATTCTGCATTTCAGAATTTTTTTCGCAATGCGAACAGCTAGCAAATTGCCCTGATAAAATTCCACCAGGAACTTTAGCTAAGTTAAATGCTTCACCCCCATTTTATCCCAGGGGAGATTTATGCCCCTCCAATTGTCGTTACTTTTACGGACATACCAAAGAGCTCATTAGCGAGCCTTCTGGTATCAAAGCTTCTTTCCTAGGCAAACCACTATGTTGCTACCTAGTACAGCTCAGACCACTTATAGTGTAACAAGGGGTGTGCAAATATAAAAATTTTCAAAAACTAATACTTAGCATCAAATATCAAATCGAGTATCAAATAATGATAGCACATGTGCAGTCGCCGACTGATGCTCGATTATTCAGTCTGCTTCGCGGCACCGCCATTCTCCCCATAGACCATAACATATAACAACTGCCGAAAGTTCGGACACCTTGCAACCTCTCGTCTGATTTTTCGGACACTCCTTGAGCCAACTCGATCGAGAGCACCATGCACAGACTCTGACCGGTGCATGGTTCGACTTGCTGAACACCATTTTTGTTTTGAACGGAGCTTCCTTGCTGCCCCACGAAGTGGCGCTACTGCAAATCCCCGCTCATCATCATCATTTCTGCCTGGTTCGATAGAGTGGCTACAGCAGTTCTGGTCTCAGCTTAGTAAGCCACGTCAAGACAATCCAGCACCCGATTTCTTTCTTCTTCGTGCACGACGCTGTGAATAGGCCACGTTTTTCGTTTGTGCGACTGGTGTCGGTGTGCCGGCGTGGTGGTGTTTGCTTTGTGTGCTGTGTCGAAGTTGCGGTGATCCAACGCGGCATACGGAAACATTGCGTCAAGTGTCTAATGGCGCCAACAGTGCCCGCCCAGACTCCGCTGGGGAATGCCGGCAAGCGGGTGCTGGGAGGCCTAGGATTTGTCGCCTTCCGATGTGCTGCCTACTGATGCCGAAAATGTTCTGCCGAGACCTGCGAAATGGTTGCATTGCGATTCCGGCCTCATTTGACAGTTTCACAGGTGCTGACACTGCTGTACCGACATGTGCAGAACTCGATGACGGCGAGATCATTCGTCAGGTTTCTGCTACACTGCCAGACGATGACTCCGAGTACAAGCAGTGACAGTGCTTTTAGCAGCCTATAGTGACCGTACGACCCTCTCCGAGATTCAGGCTTATCTGATTGCGCGTAAATGGTGCAATGGTGCATTCATGATTTCTTCAAGCCTACTGCCGAGCCCGTATAAGTGCGTGGAAATAAAGGACTTCTCTTTTTTTTTTTCTTAATCTGCTTTTTCGGACACCTGTTTATTCGGACATTTCCGCAGTCCCCATGAGGTCTGAATACATAAACGGTCGGCGCCTGTATTTGTTAGCAAGCTGCTTTAACACGTTGAAACATTGCAATTAAATTGTGATAAGTAAAAAAATTTAACTAGTAAGCCGTTATACTAAAAGATTGTGTATTTGGCTCATGTTAGCTTTGGAAATTTGAATATTTTTCCTAACCAGTGCACCTCATCAAGTGTTGGCTACCAAAGTTGCCGTTTGGTACCAAGTCAACGCGTTGCAGTGGCTGTACGGCACTTGGGAGGTGGAAGAACCACCTTGATAACGAAAGTGAGGGCACGGGTGGCACGAGCAACACTTGAATGGCAGCAACTCTGTCCATTGTCACTACGTTTTTGACATTATGCATGTGCCGATCAATCCAAGAAATTGAACGAGACACTATACGACGTCTGAGATTTCAGTTGCTGTTCTACGTTCTGTGGAGTTGGTGGCAGTGTCGTAGGAAATTTAAAACATTCGAGCAGGTTTTTTTCTGTGCAGTTTTTTTTGTTTGTCTGCTTCATGCAAAGATAGCAGCTCCTCAGACATTAACCTTTCTATGTTCATAAATTTAAAGGAATATAAACCACTCGGTCACATGCTTCCGATTCTCAGGTACACACGGGTGCTTGGTTTACATGTTTTGCCTATATGCAGCCTTTCAAGAATGTTGTTTTGCTTATAGTGCATACCGCTTATAGTGCGGACATTCGTGACTCCGGCGACTTGCCACATACGGTCTATGCTGTATTTCTGGGAGCATATTTACTTCCTAAGAAGAATGCTAAGATGCATCATACCCAGTACATTCAGGAAGCACGTGCTCATACAAGGTACACAAAATATAAGAGAGATGATGAAAAGGCACATGGAATACCTGAGCCACTTCATCACAAGCAAGATCACACATCATACAGAAAGCAGATTTTGACACCACTTCACTGGCAACAATCCTGAAAAATGTGTAGACCTAATCTGCATTTACCACAAGTTCATACTTCAAATGTAGCAGTGTTTCCAGTGAAAAATCTACTGATAAAACTCTGCTGTTGTTCAGCAGATACAAATGCTTGTGACCTACGGCAATTTGATGGCAGAACACATATCTTAAAATGCAGCATCATGCTGCTGTTTGAACACTCCTTCACATGCATAGCATGTTTTCATCACACTACGAATGCTCAAGTGCCTGCTGAAGCAGGATTCGTGTGCACCACATATCACCCAGGACCACACTACCCTGGCAAGGCCGTGAATGGGCCGCTTTACTTAGGTTGCATTAGATTGAATGTGTCAGCATCGTTCGGAATGCTTTTATCATGACTCAGTTAAAAATTTCCTTCTCAATGTATTTCTGAGCATAAATGTATATTTGGTACATTCACAAGTGTCCTGCCACTAATTGTGTTGCTGACGCGTGTGCTCCAGCATTCGCATTGTGGATGTCTGGGTGATTGCCACTGTCAAGAGAGCCACTTAACTGGATCAGCATCACTGATGCAAACGTTACTAACAGCAGCCAGTGTGGCCCGTACAGCTGCCAACAGACTCAATACAAACACAGAAGACATATTTCTACTGGTTCAACTTGGACAAACACTGTTTGTAAAGAGCAAATATTAAGTGTTTTGGAAAGAATACGCATTAAGCTAGGAAATTCAAGGCAATAAATTCAGAAATCACTAGCATCCCCTGCAGTAGAATAATTTACTCCTTCCTGTTTTCAATTATATGACTGATAATTCATTTTCTTATCATGAACGAATTCCGTCTACACAGCAATTACAGCACAGCACTGAATGGCCACAAACTTTTTGGCAAGGCCTCTAATAACGTGCAGCCAAGTGCATTCAGTGCAATTGCCATGCAGAAAATCAAGTGTACTCTATAACACTGCATCAAAGGGACTCCCACTAGTTTGAACTCTGCTTTATTCCAAGTAAATCCTGGTCCATTTGCCATTCAAGTTGAGATTTCACTTTGCTTAATGGTTAGCACATACTGTTTAGAAGATTTTGTTATGCAGTATGTCCAAGTAACTTGACAAGGATTGCTATACCACACTTGGAATAAACTTGAAAGTCAACTGCATGCCATCTCCTCAATTTACCGATGCGCAATGGTAAAGTTATGTGGCCCTCATGTTGGCTCTTGATTTCCCACTACAAAAATCTGAGCAAACCATAACCATGTGTGCTGAAATTCATGGCACTACTCAGGTTGATGTCCCACTACCATTGTCTGAGGACTTCTCAGAATACTAGGTAGCTGTGCAAGGTTTTCCTATGTACAGCAAGCATGGTGTGGAAGCAAGATACACCAAGCAAATAAACCATTCAGCAATGAAGTTAGTACACATGCCATAATAGACTGATTTGCATCCTCAGTAATGTACCTCTTTTTGCTCAGGAGCTTCTAGAAGAGCCCTGTAGATGTTGAAACCGAAGTCTCGGATCAACATTTCATTGAAGAGCTCTGCAAACAGCGACACCTTAAAGGGAAAAAAAATTATACACGTTAGTAGCGACTTACTTACACTGTACCTCGCTAAAGGCTTAAGAACACAATATAGTTAAGCATGATTTAAACCTGCCAGTAAGAAATAAAGACAAAATAACAAATGAGGTTGTATTGGTGAAAGACGAATATAAACCAAACGACAAGACAAAGCACACAGAGCAGGGAGGACATGCACAGCGATGTACAGTAAAACATTGACATATAGCGAAGTTGGTAAAATTGGCAATTTGCTTTGTTATATAAAAATATTGGATCTTTTAGGCACATAAGTACAGTAACTGATGGATTTTTATAACATGGAAGGGGCCGCAAAATTTTCCTAATTATCAGGCAATCGGAAAAAGCAAATCTGAATCAGAAAACAATTTTTAAAAAGTTGAGTCAAGGATGAAAGATACGGTTTCATGCTGTGTTGGGGATATCTTCACATTGGTGGTACAAAGCGAAGTCAGCTACGCTCTTGCGCACACTTCGCCCCCGAGGCTGATAGTGTCACCTGCAGTGGGATGACCCATACTGATGCTATCACGAAAAGTACCAGAAGCGGGGAGCAAATGATTCGTCTGCCTCTCGCTTCAACACATCTCCGAAACTCGTGATTACGCAACCTTCCACATTAAACACACAAGAATACGGTGCACAATGCCAGGCCATTACAGCTTGCCCAGTCTGTACAGGCTGCAGGTTACCTTTAAAACAGAGCGCAGGCTGCATATGCACTCAGCCTCGCTGATAGTCATGTGCTGCCACGGCTGTGCTATAAAATGACACACACACCAACCTGCCTGCCCCCCCCCCCCCCCCCCTCCCATTTCCCCATGCTCGCGGGGCAAGACTGCACTTGTCAAGCTACCATCCTTCTTGGCTCACCTTCACAAGCTTTCACTCGCACCTAAACCACACACTGCACAAGGCACGATAGTATCTTATTTCACTTGGACTTTGTACAGAACATGATGCTGCTCTGCTTCCGGAGTCACTCTCAGCAGCGGGCGGCATGTGATTTGAGAGGTGCCTTTACAAGCAGCTGCTTCCATTTACTGGCTCGGTATTCCTTCGCGACACTAGGGAAATTTCATTATATTGAATTCATATATAAACACACTTCACAATATCGAGGTTCAAAATACATACTGCTCTATGAACAAGTAGTTTTAAAAACTTAGGTACTTTGTTTTATAGAGAATTTAGTTATATTGAAGCTTGTTATATCAAGGTTTAAATGCATATGAAAATATTCTAGTGATGAATCTCAGTTAAATATATGAGTGAAAAATTTGCTTCGGCATTCGAACAACTTCTATGCAGATCACAAGTAATTCCCACCGTCCAATAATTTACACCCATCAAAATGACCTTGTCAGCACTGGGAAGCACATAAGTTTATTTTGTAAGTGTGCAAATATTAAAATTTTCTAATTTGCAATAATATGATGCAACCAAAAATATGATGTAGGGTGTGAGAAGAGTGAAGGCACCTTCGATTGCATTAAATAGAGAGAGAGAAAGAGAGAGAGTTTTTTTATTTTTTATTATAACCCCAAATAAGCATGTGTGCTATGTATCCATACTTGTTCACAATAGCACCTTTTAGTGAACTGTAATGTACAGGCATGGTGGCAATGGCCATCATAGAATGCCCATAGCCCACGAGAATCTGCACAATTACTGAGTACTACTGGGGCGTATATTGTGGCAGCAGATCGCTGATCACTCTAGACTAAAATGGCTGCGCTAACACTTTACCATCTGAGCTACCCAGCTGGCTAGCAGATGGCAGGGTGAAGTTGAACTTACCATCAACTTAAGAGCGGCTGCCCCAGAAAGGCGGTGGTCCCGGGTTCAAGTCCCGGACCAGGACGAATTTTTCTTCGACTGTGAGGTTTTAACCTGTATGGGTCTCCTTTGTAGCAATTGCTATAATGGGGTGGATGTCTCATCTTCCCTTTATTAATTACTTCTCTCCACTTTGCGGATTTACGCAGAACTATTATGTCAAATTCTTGCCTTCACTTCGAGTTGTTGATAAGTTCGACTTCGCCATGCCATCTGCTTGCCACCTGGCAAGCTCAAATTGTACAGCGGCTGCCATGGAAAGGCGGTGGTCCCGGGTTAGAATCTCAGACCAGGACAAATTTTGCTTCAACTGTTAGGCTTGTCTTTCAAGAAAACCATATAGGTTTCCTTTGTAGAAATTGCTACAATGGGGTGGATGTCTCATTTTGCCTTTATTAATCACTCTCATTTTTGCAGCAGCTATGCCTGCCATTCGCAATACACCTGCCAATCAAGTTTTCAGATGCACAATTTTTTTTTTAACCTTCTCTAATGTACCCAGCACCTGCTGCCCATATCCACCTACTCCATCGAACCAACGTACAACCACGAATGAAATTACAGTGACCTAAAGCGCCTCACTGTATTTTCCAGACACGATTTGTGCACACGACATTACAAACGGAACGGTTGTAAACAAAGTTAGCACCATTCAGTTGGCCACCTGTACTTTTACTTTCATTGGGAAGCCATCTTTCTCAATGTTTCAAGTGCCATACGGTGGCTCAAACGAGAATCTCAAGTTTGCGTTAAACTTTTGGAAAAAGACTGTGCATTCACTACGCGAGTAAATGTGGTACTTACTGCCAACAACAAATGCAAGTGTGCCTATCAAATTTATCTTAAAAGGCCAATAAATAGAAAATAATCTGAATTATATTAAAGGGAAAACACTGAGAAGGTGGGAGATGGAAATTCAAGACGATGAGCAAAACAAGGACGAGGTGAAAGCTGGAACCAATGTTTCGACAAGTCCACTTGTCAAAACGCTGCCTCTGGCTTTCACCTTGTTCTTGTTTTGCTCACCGTCCTGCATTCTAATACAGTCGAATCTTGTCAAATTTACGTGTATTCTAATGGGCAAAAATACCTGGTAATTCGAACACACAAGCATTTACGACGGTTAATTCCAACACACCACACTCTGCCAATGCTTTCAGCAGCACGCCAAATCACACGGCGGTGTCCTGACCAGCATTGCTCTGTCCCCGCCACAGAGAAAAAGCTTAGGAGAGAACCCTCAATGCCACATGCAAGGTTCCCTATAAAGTTCAAGGGTGTTAACACTATCGCCGCACGTCCTACGCTGTATGTGCGAGTGAAAGCTTGTGAGGGGAGCCGATGATCGCGGCTCACTCTCGCCCGCACAAATGAGACAGTCTAACACCGTGTGCGAGGCACCCAACGTTGCAAAGCTCTATTACTCAACCACTCGTTGCAAAAAACATGTATTATAAGACGAGATAAGATTCTACTTGTCCACTTCTATTTCATTTTTAGAAAAAGAAATTGAAAGTGAAATTGAAAACGCGGGTGGTCGAAAGGTTTCATTTTCGCTCGACTCTGCGCCCCCGCTTTCGCATTCCAGTAGTGTTGTTACCTCGTAGTGCTGTGGTGGTTGTGCTGGCTCGCGAAACTCGCAAAAACTGCAAGTGGCAGATTATTCAACTTCTGTGTGATGTCGCGGGATGCCCAAATGGTCTACGCCACTTGACCAAAAAGCAGCTGCAGTGGCAAATCCACCACGCTGTCTTGGCTCGGTGCTGCCGTCTGTCGGGCATCGTTTTATTCACTGACGGCAGCAAAGGGTGATGATGGCGAATGCAATGTCACCACTCCTCTAATTGGGTGGCAGGAGATTTGAATTTCGAAAAAGTATTCAAACCATTCAGATGAAGTTTTCTCATAAACCAAGTCTTTTCTTGGCACGAAACAAGCGCTGCAAGGTTTCTGGAATGCTACTTAAACAGTCCCCATCCACTTTGTATTTGCCTTTAGTGTCCCTTTAACCGCAATAGCATGAGATCGCCCACTCACCTCTCAAAAATGGCACTACGAGAGAGTGCAATAAAAGGGCAGAAAACATGCAGTATTTAGTCCGTTCGCACGACAAAAGTATGTTATTTTCACTTAATGCCACGGCGGGCTAGCAGCGACGACGGCGGCCTCAAACTCGCTCAAGCTACAAGCCAGCATTTCTGCCAGCCCCCTCTTCTCAGCAAACACTCACACGAGGCTGACGTAACACACAGCATCTGCCACTGTCGGGCCTGAATCGCCCGTGCTGTCGCTTTCCGTGTCGTCCTTATCGCTGTCATTAGGTGACACATTGGCAATAACCGAGGGCACGATAGCGAAAAGTCGAACCTCGTAGCTGACGTATTTTCACGGTCACAGCAGCATTGCTGACCAATTTCTCCTTTGCATTCCAAATGCCACACACCATAGTCAATGGTAGATCCCTCTCGCGTGCCAGCACCGACTTCTTCGTGCTACGTTCGACTGCCACAATACCAAAAAGCTCCTGTTACGATGAGAAGAGACTTATTAACGTATTGAGACTCCGCTAAGGGGATTTGTTCAATATGTTGGACACTAAGTAATAAGACAGTACTCCTGTGCCAAGGCATTCATCCTCATAAAACCCCACTGTCCAATGTATTGGACACCTGGCGCCATCTATGCCGCATTTATGAAAATACATTTTTCAAATGTCCGCCAAAATAGTTCCAAAATGGTGGCATTCAGCGGCGCGGCGTATTATAGCACCTGCTGGAGAGGTTGTGGGGTCTGATGTGGGATATCTCACACCGTACTCTTGGGACAAAGGAACGACAACACAGTGGGGCAAACAATCACAAGGGCATTTATTGCACCTTTCATACATCAATGCCTGCTAGCCGAGTTGCTATCCACAAATCATGCCGATGGGCGCGCGACAAATCTAGAAGTCCGACTCACCGCGTCCTCGCGAGCGAATATGTTCGCTCCATGCTGGATCCCGACGCCTGGTCGTTCGCGTGTATAGTCACGTGAATCGTGGCGCGTTCGAAGGCGGCCATGCGAGGCGGTCTCGCAGAAGCATCGGTCGCCGCGCGCGCGGAATGTCCGCGCCGTTTGCCGACCCGCCGGGAAAGAGGGTAGCTGCATGCGCGGCACGACCGTGCTGCTCGCTGTCTCCAACCCAAGAGAGCAAGCGCCTTCCTTTCGGCGCCCAAGTAACCTCGCGGCGTTAGCAGCGCAACACCCACGCCATCTTTCGGAGTGCGCTTCAACCACATCGACCGCGCTGACGTCACGCAGGCCACGCGGCGAAGCGGGACCACAGGAGACGCGCTATGCGGGAAAAACATCAGGGGAGGCGCGAGGGTCGCGCATCCCCACATCCCCCCAACCTTAAATCACTTCTTATTCCGGCGAAACATGTGACACGGTCTAACATTAACCCGTGCTTCGCGAACAAGATAGTACATGCAACAGTGGTCGCACCGAAGAAATGTCTACACGCTGTCCATAACATGCGAGCCGACTGTCCTTGGGTGCACCGCTGGCGTCCGCCGGTCACAGCAGCAGCTTTTTAGACTCGACGGCACGATTCCAGGCCAGGACTCCGGAGACGACGACGCACTAGTCGGTACAAGCAAGCGTCGCTCGCGCCGACGCGCCCTGCTGGCAAGAGCCGCTGTAGCTGTCGGTGACCGCCGACTCTTTTGTCCGCCGCCGAGGGTTGCGAGCTGGATACAGGAGGCCGCCGAAGTCGCTGCGTCGAACTGGCCACAGCATCACCATCGCCCGAGGTGGCTCGATCGTAGTCCGGGGCAGCAGCGCAGACGATGTGCCGGTGACAGCAAGCCAGGGGTGACTCCAATCACGCTGCGTACACTCAACACACTCGGCAAACACTGAAGTAGACCAAGGGAGAGGAATTCTGCATGCGCATCGCCCACGTGGTACGATGTTCAACTCGGCTAACAAAAGATCAGGCAGCTACTCAGATACTAAGTTCACGTGAACGAAGCTCGCTTCCTTGAGCCGAACGAGTCATTTCAATTCGTGCAAGGCTAACTAGAATGAGGGAAGCAAATTGCAACACCTCAACGCCACGGTCCACCAGGTTGTGTCCCTCAACGTGCGACAGGCAGCTTCGTAAAGCCTTAGGCCTAAAGCGTCGCTACCCTGACAACAACCGGCATCCAAAAACAACACCCACAATGGGCGCAAAACAGGCAGCCGCGAGGAGACGTCAGCTCTGTGAGGTGGTCCTACTCCGCTCGGTGCACACAGCATCCGAGTTGACGGCACCCACCGTCCCAGACGGTGTCGGAGCGCCCGGTGCCAGGCCGCAATACCAGTCAGCCCGTAGTGGCACCCATGGCCCACGGCCACCCGGCTCCCAGAGCCGCGACTTCATCAGAGTCAAAGAGATAGAAGAAGCTATTTACATAAGAAATTCGGACCACCCACGAGGCTTCCATACTCACTCGCTTCAGGCTTGCCACTGCACCGCGGGCGCTCAGCCTCGCTCTCCCAGGATGCAGACCACGTGGCTCTCGTACTGACGAATGTCATTAAAAAAAAATACTTGCGAAAAGGCTTAGTATGTTGACATGTTCAAACACACTACAGCCACCGCCGCCTCGCTCAAGAAAGCACGCCGCTGACGCTAGCGATCAAAATCCACGCTAGGCCTACGCTTCGGTTCAAACAAAGGTCTCGAACGAAGCAACACTTAAAATTATCGTCCGATGCCCCAAGAGTCCCACGTTGGGCAGCCAGATGTGGGGTCTGATGTGTGATTCTCACACCGTACTCTTGGGACAAAAGAACGACAACACAGTGGGGCAAACAATCACAAGGGCATTTATTGCACCTTTCATACATCAATGCCTGCTAGCCGAGTTGCTATCCACAAAACATGCCGATGGGCGCGCGACAAATCTAGAAGTCCGACTCACCGCGTCCTCGCAAGCGAATATGTTCGCTCCATGCTGGATCCCAACGCCTGGTCGTTCGCGTGTATAGTCACGCGAATCGTGGCGCATTCGAAGGCGGCCACGCGAGGCGGTCTCGCAGAAGCATCGGTCGCCGCGCGCGCGGAATGTCCGTGCCGTTTGCCGACCCGCCGGGAAAGAGGGTAGCTGCACGCGCGGCACGACCGTGCTGCTCGCTGTCTCCAACCCAAGAGAGCAAGCGCCTTCCTTTCGGCGCCCAAGTATCCTCGCGGCGTTAGCAGCGCAACACCCGCGCCATCTCTCGGAGTGCGCTTCAACCACATCGACCGCGCTGACGTCACGCAGGCCACGTGGCGAAGCGGGACCACAGGAGACGCGCTATGCGGGAAAAACATCAGGGGAGGCGCGAGGGTCGCGCATCCCCACAAGGTAAGTACTGTTAATATAACGGTACAAGTTAATACAACAGCAAACACGCAGGATAGTAACTTTAACTCTTCATGCAATTACTTTTATTTACACTATCTTTGATTTCGCGTGTCTATTACGTTGGACGCTGGGACTCAACCCAGTTATTTTGACTGTGCTTTTGCAATGGCCTTGTTATGAACAGCAGATGAGTAATGTTGGTATTTAACGACTTGTGGACGAAATCGTGTCTATAGTTTTGTGTATGAGAACGGCCTCGCGTGTCTGGTGAGACAACTGACATGATCTTGCGAAGAATTGCTGAAGGGAACCTTTTGAGTTATTAAAACATTTCTGCACACGAGTTTGAGCCCAAATCTGCAGTACGTCATTACATGCGTGCTGGGTGAAAAATGACCGGGTAGAATCCCAGTGTCCAATACATTGGACATCACGCTGAGCTGAAACTATCAGGGCTATTGAAATAATATTTTACACTTTTCACCTTCATAACCCTACTGACTTATTCAGAAAGTTTAAGGAAAATCTGTGCACCAAAATCAAATGCGTCCCGGGTCTCAGGGAAATAAGCCAGAATAGACAAAAATAAAAGACAAGTGGTGCTGCTCACTTGGAGTTCTCACATTAGCTTGCTGTGATGTCACGAATTTTGATGGCATCTCCTCAGGTCTAGTTAATTCTTCATCAGTAAAGATGGACTAGACTGCATTCTGAAGGAGCCGAGTGTTGTATAGTGTCGCCCCCTGTCAGATCTATGTGCCATCGCATATGTATGTTTTGTAGTTGTTGAGCTAGATGGCGCACCCCCCTTCTGTCATGTGACGAGCATTGGACCAATTGGGAGGTGTCATCTGGCATGTGAACCCTTTATTAGCAATAAACGGCCAAGGGTGGCTGAGTCTTCGTTCCGGTTTTCAACGGGAGCAGTTCGCTCCGCGTCTCCTTTACTGCGCCGGCGTTAGCCGGGCGTTCGCTGGTCGGGGCCCCCCGCTTGCCTGCCGCTGCCGACACAACATCATTGGTGACGAGGGTGGGACTCCCGCAATGGTTCCGACCGAAGCCCCGGGAAACCAACGAGCTTCGTGAGTGAAGCGTCCCTTCCGTGTCTGCACGGCCGGCAAACGCCGCCGACGCACTTGGCGTCGCGAGGCTTCCGAGCCTAGGCCTACTCTCCCCCTTGCTCTTCCTTGCCTATTCCTGCGGCGAGCTCCGGCTTGCCTCCTGCACGCTACCCGGCATGGCATTTACGGCGAACCTTCCCGTTTTTCTTGAAGTGCCCGGCCCTCCGTTAATTCCCTAGTACCGCTGGAAAAAAATTTTTCAGGCCCACCTCTAAGCGGCCGGCGGCGGCGACTGGACGGACGCGCGGCGAGCATCTGCGCTCGTCAGCGCTCTCGGGCGTGAGGGACAACGGAAGCACTTCGCAGCCGAGGAGCAGGAAGCAGCAAGGCAGTTAACCAGCGCAGCATCTGCTTCAAGCGAAGCAGCAAGGCAGTCGACCGGCGCAGCGTCAACGACAAGTGATGCAGTCCCGCCAGCGTTAGAGTTTCCGAGACTCTTGCAGCGGCTTGACCGGCTGTTCGCCGCGTCAACAAATGTCCTGGCGGAACGGCACGAGTTCACCAGCCGAAAGCAGTTCGAGGGAGAAGGCTTCCTGGAATTCGTGACCGCATTGAAGGAGAAGGCGGTACAGTGCAGCTTCGGCACAAGCTATGACGAGCGCGTCCGAGACCAAATCATACACGGGATAGCGAACGCCAGCGTTCGCGAAAAGTTGCTGGCCCATGGCGAAACCTTGTCCCTGGACAAGGCAGAAGAGATCGGACGCTCGTTAGAAGCCCTACATCGAGCGAACCGCGCGTTCGACTCGGAGAAAATACAGAGAATCGAGGCAGCTCAACTTGGCGCTCCGTCGACGACCCAAGATGGCCGACTTCTTCCGGGGAGCCGCCAAGATGGCCGACGTAGTCCGGGAGGCCATGAAGATGGCCGACGCAGTCCGGGAGGCCATGAAGATGGCCGACTTTTTCCGAGGAGCCGCCAAGATGGCCGACGTCTTCCAAGAGGCCGCCCAGATTATCAACATTTTTCGCGAGGCTCCTCCGGGACCCGCAATGAAGCACATGATGCAAAGGAACCTAATTTCGACCGCAGTACATGCGACCGGTGTGGCAGCACGAAGCATATTGCCACATACAGGAACTGTCCCGCAAGGAACTGGCGGTGCAACGCCTGCCACACGTTGGGCCATTTTGCATCCGTATGCCGAAAAACCCGTACTGTTCAGCACGTCTCTTCCGCAGAGACGCTGTCTTGAACTTCCGCAGGACAGCCGTCCGCGTCTGTCTTGACAGTGAGCACTTTGGAAGCTAAAAGGGATTTACAAGTCCCGGTCGTGGTTAACGACGTCGCCATGCAGCTGCTCGTGGACACGGGAGCGTCTGTCTCATTGATGACTGCTGAGGATTTTGGGAAGCACTTTGGTCGACAGCACAGACTGTCAAAAACAGCAGTGGACTTGAGGAATTTCTCCAAGCAACGCATCGACATTCAAGGCCTTTTCCAAGCCACTGTCCAGTTTCTGCAAAGGTCGTGCTCAGTCACGTTCCATGTAACGTCTACAGGAACATCACTGCTGGGTCTTGACGCCATCCAGCGCTTGGGGATACAAATCGACGGTACGTCGCTGACATGCTGCCTGGCTACGCTTCCTCCAGTACAGAGCCCCACAGGTGTGCCTCCGGGTTTTGATCACCTCTTCAGTGACGAGTTGGGACTCGTCAAAAACTTCGTGCCCCGAATACATCGGCGGCAAGGTATGAAACCAGTATCATCCAAGTTGTGCAGACTACCCCTGGCTCTCCGTGACCAGGTGACGAATGAACTGCGACGTCTCGAGGACTGCGACGTCATCGAGCGCATCGAGGCTTCTGAATGGGTGTCTCCACTCGTCGTGGTGCGCAAAAAGGATGGAGCCATCCGGCTCTGTGTTGACCTACGGGAACCGAATAAGGCAATTGTCATTGATGGGTATCCTTTGCCGCACGTAGAAGAGTTATTGCAAATGTTTCATGGTGCCACATATTTTTCCAAGCTGGATCTAGCATCTGCTTACCACCAGCTGTTACTGGAAGAAAGTAGTAGAGATCTCACTACATTCATAACTCATGAAGGCTTATTCAGGTTCAAGCGTGTCTGTTTGGCTTGGCATCTGCGCCAGCAGTGTTTCAGAAAATGATGTCACAAATCTTGCAGAGTTGTAAGAATGTTGTCTGTTACCTTGATGACATTTTGGTATGGGGTCGGACAAAACCTGAGCATGATGCTAACTTAAGAGAAGTCTTGCTTGGTATTTCAAACAGTGGTATGAAACTGAATGAAAAATGTGTCTTCTCTGTGAGAAAACTGACTTTTCTGGGCCATAAAATTTCAGCTGAAGGCATTTCGCCTACAGAGAGCAAGGTAAAAGCAATCCTGAATGCGCCTGCTCCTACAGATATTAAGTCATTGCAATCCTTCTTAGGATTAGCTGGTTACTATGCCAAGTTCATTGATCATTATGCAGAACTTGTAGAACCGCTTCGCCTCATGCTCAGGCAAGGGCGAAATTTTGCTTGGTCTGATGATGCACAACGTAGCTTCAATCAGTTGAAAGCTCGTCTTACATGTTCCCCTGTCATTAAGATTTTCAACCCTGAATTGCCTGTGGTAGTCACGACTGATGCATCTGATGGTGTTGGTGCTGTGTTACAGCAACCGTATGGTTCTAAGCTAGAAACTGTAGCTTTTGCATCTAGGACATTGTCTGTAGCTGAACGAAAGTATTCTGTAGGAGAGCGTGAAGCGCTAGCATGTCTGTTCGCATGTGAAAAATGGCATGTGTACCTCTGGGGTAGACGGTTCACTCTTCGAACTGACCATCAAGCAGTAGTTGCATTACTGTCCGCTGGCGACTCAGGTCGTCGACCTCTTCGCATTTCAAGATGGTCAGCCAGGCTCCTGTATTACAACTTTCAGATTGAATATTGCAAAGGATCAGAAAACCTAGTCGCTGATGCCTTGTCTAGACTTCCTGTAAAGGATTCGCAGAATGTAGTTCAGGAGGAAGAAATAGTATCCTTGGTCACATCAGTCTTTGACAAGGAAACAGTGCAACTTGCAACGAGTACGGATGAGACGCTTCAGAAGGTCAGTAAATGCCTAGCAGAGGGTTGGCCTTCTAAGAAAAACATAGACAATGCTTTAATAGCTTACTTTCATGTGAATGAAGAATTGTCGTTTGTAGATGGATTACTCATGCGTGGTGATCGTGTGGTAATACCCAGTGTCCTCATACCTACATTTCTACAGCTGGCACATGAAAATCATCAGGGCATTGTACGTACCAAGCAGCTTCTTCGTGAACGCTATTGGTGGCCCCAGATCGATAGCACTGTTGAACAGTATGTAAAGCATTGTCATGTATGTAAGCTGGCAGACAAGTCTGCAAAGCCTCATGTAGCTCCATTGCAACCAGTTGAATGGCCGAACGGGCCTTGGCAGAAATTGGGAATGGACATCATTGGCCCATTAAACACGTCCTACCCTAGGTATCTAGTCACCCTTGTTGACTACTACTCAAAGTGGCCAGAAATACTTGGTACTAATTCCATCTCCACAGATGATGTCATTAAGCTTCTTGACTGGGCTTTCAGCTGTGAAGGGTTGCCAGACTCTATAGTTACAGACAATGGTCCGCAGTTTGTCTCAAAACAATTCCAAGATTACCTAAAGGAAAAAGGAATCGCTCATTTTTTCTCCTCCAACTATTATCCTCAGGGTAATGGTCAAATAGAAAGGTTCAACCGAGTCATTAAGGAACACCTGCAGGTAGCCAGGCTTGAAGGTCGAGATGCTTCGAAAAGCATTTCAGAATTCTTGGGTTCTTACAGGATCACACCACATGCTACAACGGGTCTCTCCCCAGCTTTCCTACTTCATGGTCGTCAACCTCGTTCAAAGATAGATATTAGCAACTTCAGGTTGCATAAGCACATAACGGTTCAGGACAGCTCTCTTCCGCAAGTTCGCGAGAGAGTCTTGCAGAAACAGCGGCAAACTAAACAGTATGTAGACAAACGTAGAGGTGCTCAGGCAACTCGTATCAAGGTGGGAGACACCGTCAAAGTAAAACTTGCCAAGAAAGGATTTTTTAAGTACAGTACGCCTCGTACAGTTAAGGCCCAGGTAGGACCATCCTCTTTTGTACTCAGTGATGGGAAGACGTGGAATGCGTCTAAGTTAACCACAGTAGTCGATAATTCAAACCATAGTACATTGTCCACGACTGACAAAGATTTTTTGTACTCGTATTCAAACCTGGATAGTCATTCAGATGACTCGTCTGGCGTGACATCGTCCTTTCATAGGCACCGCTTAAGTAGTGCATCTGACTGTATCGCTTCAGAGTCTACACAGTCAGCAATAGTTTCAGATTCCGTGGGGGAATCGGTAGTATCCCAGGACTTGTTGGGACTTCGAGAGGAGCGTCCTGGGCAACCCTCTCCAGCTTCCAGCGACAACCACATTCAACTTTCCAACCAGGGGGAGGGAAATAGTAGTGGGACGACTGGGTCTTTAAAGTCGACCGAAACGCGTCGCAACCCCCAAAGTTCTTCTGAGGTACGCACGCGTCCTCATCGTGTCAAAAAACGGCCTCCGCGGCTTGACGATTACGTTTCCTGAATGCAGAGCGTTTTGCCGTCTTCGAAATGCCACGGCTAGGGGCCTCGCTGTGACATTTAGGAGGCAGTTCACATTTTTCGTTCACACAGGTAAAATGTGTTCCTTGTTGCGGTACAGTGAGTTTTGTGCCATGTTCCTTGTTGAACTTTGTTTCAGTGATTGCCTGTGTTTTTAGTGCCCAAGACTGGTGCGCGTGTATGTGAACTTGGGCGGGGACGGATTGAATTTGTTGTGGACTTAAGTGCGTGCTTGTGTGCAACTGGTGCGCGTGTGTGAACATGGGGGGGAATGAACTGAAATCTTCTTTGGACTTAAGTGCGCGTTGTGTGTGCGCGTTTCACTGTATGTTACTTTGTTTCCAGGGGGGGATGATGTAGTATAGTGTCGCCCGCTGTCAGATCTATGTGCCATCGCATATGTATGTTTTGTAGTTGTTGAGCTAGATGGCGCACCCCCCTTCTGTCATGTGACGAGCATTGGACCAATTGGGAGGTGTCATCTGGCATGTGAACCCTTTATTAGCAATAAACGGCCAAGGGTGGCTGAGTCTTCGTTCCGGTTTTCAACGGGAGCAGTTCGCTCCGCGTCTCCTTTACTGCGCCGGCGTTAGCCGGGCGTTCGCTGGTCCGTGCCCCCCGCTTGCCTGCCGCTGCCGACACAACACCGAGGACTGAACTTAGCAAGTTTTAAGAAATTTTACGGCACCACAACGCCTACGAGAAAGTACGTTGAAATCCATGATGTCGCACTGACCTACCGCTTTAGTTTTAGCGTGAAATGTGATAAAATGAAGCTTTGGCCTTCATGTAATCTTTTAGCAATCAACCTTTTACCACAATATAAACGAAAATAAAGATCTGAAAGAAAACTTTAAAAGTAGAAAATGATTTAAAATCTCTCTTTAGTGGATGTTTAATTGGTGGTACAGGGAAAGCAAAAAGCTCCACATTGAATTTGTGCAACTTTCAGACATCTTACAGTACACTGTTCAATTTGGATTCTGCCTGCATGATAGTATGCCAATTTGGCCACACAGAGTCGAGCAGAAATGGCAATATTTTGGTTTTGCTACATCACCAATGTCCTTGAAACCGAAACTAGCAAAGCCTAGTCGATCCAGTAGTCACCGACTCCAAATTTTCAGTCTGCGACTGAGCAATGACAGTTGCCAGTGAATCAAGATGCATGCTATAATTTTACTACAGTCAACGATTGATTTTTCAGATAGCCCCAATTATTTGGATACTTTTGTGGCACCAATACGTACCCCATGAAGCGTATCTATAAGAACGTCTGAAATTTCAGATGCTGACACCATAGAGTTTTTAAATAAATACCCTAGAGGGAAATGTGGCGCTAGTGTCTACAGGGGCTCTCATGAGCGTTGCCTCAACCTATATGGGAATGATGGGAAGCACAGGCTTCGGATTGACTTCGATCTTTAGACTAGTGGCGTTTGCTTGCGGCGCAGTAAACAAAGCTACACTTAAATTCTATCGTGTAAAATCTAATTTTATTTCTGCAGTATGTTATATAATGTACAACACGCTACATAAACTTTGTATGACTCTGAGATGGAAGCACGGTTTACTATGGTTTATCACCAGGGCACACCAGGGTATGCATTCTTGTGCGATTCTGTTCCCGATTTAAATGCCAGAGAATAATTATTTATTTATTTTTGCAACAGCAATAAGAACTGTGCATGTACTTATATCAAAACACTCATCAAGCATCAAGAACGTGTTGCGCCCTTGAGCGGAATGCTACAAGTGTCGTCTGCTACAACACCTGCTCGCTACAAACGCGAGACTTCTCGCAGACAACAGGCACTTGCTAACTCTCTCACTCTTTCAAAAGGCTGCGTCAGCTGTCACGATTGCTGAACGTCTTCAAGTACTTTTAAGCACATCTGCTGCAGTGCTAGCTAGGATGCTTGTGGCCTCCTGCGATTATGCTTCATTATATTTTATATTGACGTACCGCTTCCGAAACGTTATGGCGTGGCTTTGCACTTACCCATTTTGCGACACTAGACTACAGCCAGGAAGCAGCAACCTTTCCTGTCACAAGTAAGTTTGTGTTCTCAAAGTCCTAAAACACGCATTTCAATGAGCACACAAATGAGCAATGCATAATGAAGCCCTCAATAAAATTTGATTGTCAAGATACTAGAAGTACAACTGTCTTGTATCAGTAGTGCCTTCTTTTTCCTATCCAAGCTCCAAATGCTCAAAACATGTTCTTTCAACGCTTTTGATGCCATCGCTTTCTCGTCAGGGCTTCGACAACACACCGCGACACAAACGGCCCAGCCACTGGCCCAGCGCGCTATTGCCACTTCGAGCAACATAAAGAAAGAGAGCTTTGCGTCGCACTGTCCCACTGCAGGTTATAGCAATTGCGCTTGGAGCGAAACCAAAACTGCCAAAAAAATACTTGTAGACTAGTTTGCCAGTCAACAGAATGCCAATCCGAAGCCTGTACCTCCCATTATTTCCATGATGGTTAAACGATCGCAGCGCCAGATTTCCCTCTAGGCAAACTAATATGAAACTCTATGGCTGAAACCTTTGCTGTAAGATTTTTCTCAACTTTTTTGCAGTGACCGCAAATATGAAACGGCACTAATTGAAGCCACCATCGCCACCATTTTTATTATTTTGCAGCCATGAATCAGTGCTCTCACATGCCAATCCGCTTGCAATTGTAGCCACCACCACGGCAACGCTACACCTAGCTGCTTCAATGTTCACTATGAAGCTTACTGCTGTTCAATGCTGCTTGTTTAATTATTTTTTTTATTGAAGGAATTTATCAGTGTCAGCAATGGAGCCAACTCTGCCTTTGTCATCTTCTTTAATGGCTTTGTAGTGCAGAAAGCATGGCAATTGTCAAGTGTTAAATAGTGCTGATTCTTGAAAGTCAGCTTCGCCGCAATAAAATGCTGTTAGGCGGTGAAGCATACCAAGATTTAAAAGGGGACGCCGTCACGGGACACAGTATGTAGTTTATGAGCACTGATACGCCTAATAAGTGTACTGGCAGGCCTTCAGAGCTATTTCGGACCTGTCTGTGGCGATTTGAGCCCTTGGGGGCAGTAAAAAGCGTACACTCATTTTTTTCAGACGGCCCAATTTTCGGACATTTTTGCGGCCCCGAGAGTGTGCAAAAAATGAAACTGACTGTATGCAGCTGATGCAACACTTTCTATTTAAAAAAAAAGTATCAGGTCAATAAATGAGACCACTTAAATATGCTGTCTTTAGGGTTTTGGAAGTCGTGCACCAGTTGAAGAAACACACAATCACCAATCAATTGATTATGGATCAACTCATACACAGATACATTATCTTCCATAAATTAAAGAGTGCTTAGCATGGCTAACTAACCTCAAAGGAGTGCTCTTTGTTATCCTCTTGGCGATAGTCAAGCAGTAGGGACAAAGACATGACTGAGCAGTCAAAACGGCCCCCTTTAGCTGTACGTGATGGGTACACTAGAATGCTTGGTTGGCTAGGCAGGTCCTCAAGTCGCAGTGGCTTCCCAATTGTTGCTGGAGGTTTTGTTGCTTTCTCCATTGCCTCATCCTTGGCTCCATCCATGGCTTCTTCCTTGGCCACATCCACTGACTCCGCTTGCTTTTCTTCAGCCTGCAAAACAGGACAGTATTTACTGCATGGAATACTTCATTTACCTAAACACACATATCGCTTTCATTTATTTATTTATTTTATTTATTACATACCTGCATCATTACAGTGGCGGGGATTACATCTTAAAGGAAGAAACAAGTGATCACATACATAACGTGCGATAAAACGCATCATTGCTTTCAATATTAACAACGTCAGGTGAAAAGAGCATTCCATTCTCTCATTGATAGAACAAAAAAAGAATACCTAAAGACATTATCGCTGAAAAGAAACTCGCGGACTTTCAGTGCATGACCGCGTCTCAACGACGGATAAGTAGGCGACTTGATATATCTTTCTCTCGATCCCTGTTTTTGAATAATAAATAGCATGAAAAAATTTGAACCTGAGATTTTTTTTCGCCAGTCTATGCTTGCCACGATAACTTAATTTTACTTTCTGTCATACTTAATTTTCTACTATAATTATTAAGAACAAACCTACCTACTCTATTCTGCACTCTTTCAAGCTGTTACCTGAGATCAGCTGTGTACGGATCCCAACAGATACAATCGTAATCGACTAAACTACGAACATAAGTGAAATACAATTGCTCTTTTAGTTCATCCGGTAACTGATTGAAGTTATAAGTGCAGGAGTCCCAATGAACCTGCCTTATTCTTAATATGCATAATGTGCCTGTTCCATGTTAACTGAGACGTCATTAAAATTCCTAAATATTTGTATTCATCAAGCTTTTTTAATGCCATATTGCTCAAGGTATAAGTGCATAACTGAAATGCGTGATTCTTTGAAAAGGTGACGTGAACATATTTTTGAACATTTAGTGACATCTCCCACGTATTACACCATGTTCCTATAGTCTAAATCAGTCTGTAATGACGAAATGTCACTTGCGTTATCTCCGACTATAAATGACACAGTCGTCCACAAATATTTTAAATGAAGGTGTAAGGCCTCTTTCAATATCATTCATCAAGAGTAAAAATAAAAGGGGACCCAAAACTGATCCCTGAGGAACATGTGAGGTCACTGGAACATATACAGAAGAAAAACCGCTGAGTACCACAGACTCCTGTCTTGCACGAAGATATTTGGCAATCCAAGCTATGATACTGTTGTCCAATTTGTAGGCCCCAAGTTTTGAGATGAGAAGATTATGTGCAACCACATCGAAAGCTTTTTTGAAATCTAGAAATATGCAGTCTATTATTTTGGTTTTGTCTATTGCCGAGGCCAGATCATGAAAGAATTCTACTAACTGTGTAGAACATGCAAAAGCCTTGTCGAAAACCATGTTGACTAGAGCACATGGTTTTTCTTGCATGTGATACTTGTTAAACAAACCAGTCTGTAGTTCTCAACAGAGCTTCTGGATCCGCCTTTTTGAATGGGTACAATGTGTGCCAGCTTCCAATTACGCGGTAAACAAGACTCGGATAAACACTTTGTTAATAACTGAGAAAAGTAAAAACACAATATTGCAGAACAGTTTTTAAGAATCGCTGCCGGAATATAATCAGGGCCACAAGCGATCGTCGGCTTCATCTCCTGTAGTAATTTACGCAAACCTTCTACACTAAATATAACCTCAGGCATTTGATTAATGTCCATTTGGAAGATCACATTAACAGTGCAAGAATGCTTTGGTCTAAACCCTGACAAGAAAAAATTGCTAAAGAGTTTCACTTTGTCTTTATCAGCATTAATTATAGTTTCAGAGCTCTTTAAGGGGGGGATAGAATTGTTTTCTTTACCGTTACGCCTAACAAATCTCCAGAACTCTTTGGAATCATTGAGCAACTTCACACCAAGGTTTTCAAAATGGGTATGGTTGACCTGCTCCACAAGACCCTGAAAGCTTCTTTTCAAACATTTCAGCTCTAACCAAGCATTTACAACAAGCTGGCAAGCAGTGCCCAGGCATTTCAAATAATGATTACAGTGTTCTACACAGTAGTACCATGTGCTCATTCGAACACAGTTCTTGCTTAGGACCTCCTGTCAAGCCAAGTATCTGTCTAATACAGTACTTCCAGAGCTCTGGGTCCTAGTTTACAGGTGGTCATATGCAATTTTAAAGGAGCCCTGAACTGCTCCTTGGGCTTAGTGAAAAAAACACATTGTGCAGATAGCATACACTGCTGTGACCATGTCAGCCAAATTTTGTACTCATATGTGGCATGTGGAGCTCCCAAGTAGAGTGCGAAGTCACCTTTTCATAAACACTTTTTTTTTAAACAGGGACTTTCCACTCATCCATTAAGAAGCTGCTGGCGACTTACATATGTTGTCCGATTGAAAGATTTTCATAGACTGCTGCTATTGGCCAACAGCTGACATCAACAGTCAGTTTTAGCAGAGCATTGCTTGCACTACGCTGCACTCACATTTCACCTGCACCGGCAGCTGCATGAACTGTATTGAGTTCACTTAACAAGCGCATCAGCCAGCGATGCCAGAGATGCACTCTCCAGCTTGGCTGGAAACAAACAAAGAAACGAAGTAGACACACCCTAGCACTCCGCTCAATTAATTTTGTAGCAGAACGTGGGCAGCGTTCTGTGTTCTGATGCTGGTACAAGTTGTGTGCAAGTGCATTAGTGTTCCCACTAGTGTTCCACCGAGAGGCTATGTGCAAATTATTAGGATACACCGGACTGAATGAAGCGAGCCATACACACTCTACACAAGCTGTCTTAGCAAGACAGTTGCTTGGATCACTGTGCTTCTTCCTACTGTTTCTGTATATATTAACACATCTTTACTAAACAGGCGGAAGAAGGAAAAAAATTTCGCTTTGAATTTTGATAAGAATTGGGCACTTCCTGAAAAAGCAGACTGTCGTCTGCTTATGCTCTGCTGTATGTGCCCATGTAAGAATGAAACTTTCACCACACTGCTTATTGGTGTCGTAGCTGTGGTGTCTCAATAATTTTGATTAGTTTTGAACACTCAACTAGCCTCAAACTATGCGAAACTTAAGCCCAGGTCACAAGTATGCTACGCCTGCAGTGCCTCACAAGGGGCACATGCGCTAGCAGGTGCACTCCTGGCCACTTTTGGCTAGACATGCTTTGTATTGAACTATTAATAGCACTTGAATATGTGCAATTTGGATTTGTCTAGCATCCTTGGAGGACAAAGCCAGTCCACATCACGTAGCACCGCTATACTGGAGCACGAGTGCGAGCGTGCAATCCAGCTCTGCTGTGCACTACAGTTGCACACAGCGTAAATATCTCGGCTGTTGCAGGGTACATGACAAGCCATCTCGCTGTAATGCCATAGGTGGCTGCCCCGTTCCTTCAGAATGGACGACATAGGGGGGAAATGGGAAAGATAAATATTGTGCTTGCAGTATCTACAATCAAGCTAGGTCTTTTTGAAAAATTATTGTGGTACAGTCGAACTCGACTATATTGAACCCTTTTACATCGAATTATTCTATATATCGAACAATTTCTGGTCACGGTATAGTTACAATGAGTATATGTAGCAAAAATTGCGCCTACATCGAACAAAAACAGAAGCGAGTCCCGATATATCGAACGTCAAGCGGCGGAAAAGTGCCCCCAGAAGTTGGCTTTTCCTCGCAGTAGTGGGGAAACATGGCGGCGTCGTGGCTCCATCCAACTGCTCTCCCTACCGTGAAGTCGCTGCCTCGGGCTGCGCGGGCGAGCTGTCGACACCCCCTGCAAAAAATGATCCTGGCCCACCCGCAGCACTTGCTCAGACAGCCAATCAGAGGCTCCCGTTCTCTCGTCGTGCATGATGGCGAAAGTGCGAGTTGTCTCGCTGCTTTTCTGGTTTATTGTGTTTGCGCCTTGTGGGCCTTCTCCTGCAGTGTTGCCGCGACAAAGTGGCAGAATTCGCCTTTCGTCGTGAAGCTCGAAATCATAAATTGGGTCAAACCCGATAAGAAGTCGGATGACCCCGCAGCATGCAAGATTCAGAGGAACACTCTCGGCACGATTAGGGCTAAAGCGGCCAAACTCGCAACCCGGTGCCCGTGGCGCCCGACACGTACGCACGGCCGTGTGCTAGTGGTTCTTCATACGTGTCGGTTTCCGCGTGCTAGGTGATGACTGTAAATTCTGGTGAATGCGACGAAGCCGTTGCCCGTGTTGTTGAAGTTTGGAGCGAGCTGTCAGAACTTTCAGAAGCTGCTGATGAATCAATGGTGGACGAGTTTGTGAGTGCAGATGATGGTGTCACGACCATGCGAGAGCGCGAAAACGAAAGCTACATCGCCGACATCGTACCGAGCACAAATTAAAGTGGGCACAATGAGGAAAGCAACGACGGTCCTTTGCCCACATCGTCCGAAGTGATTCGTGCAGTCGCACTAGTCCGGTGCTTCTGCGCGAATGTGGAAGGTTGCGGCCTCAGCTGCTCCGACTCCTTTTGACAATGTGGGGAAGTGCATGCATCGCAAGCAGCGAAATTGCCCAAGAAGAAGAAAATGCAAGACTAATTAATGTGAAACTAAGCTAGTTTCATCAATAACGTGATTTTATAAATGGTATGTGCTTTTATGACATTCAATTATTTAGCAGGCTTACATCGAATTATGCTCTATATCGAACTGATAAATGTTTTCTTGCGAGTTCATTATAACCGGGTTCGACTGCAATATATTTCTGGGAGGCACCATACTCGTTCTAAGGGTTTTTTTGAGGTTTCAAACAATGGTGGTTTAGGGCCCTTTTTTAAGAGCAAAGGCAATATTTGGTGGTGGAACAACTTAAGAGAACACTGAAAACCTTCCATTTATTTATAAAAGTTTGTTTTTGAGAGCCGAATGCAGCAGAGAGAATGCCTCTTCACCCCCTCGAAAAATGCTTTCTTCTTACCTTCACACTAACTATGTGAAGTACCTGTGGTACTGTGCCCCTTGCCTTTCCAGAAGTATTGTTGTGTACTATCACAACATAATATATGTGCTTTCCCAATCCCTGCTCCCGAACATTCCACTACGATATTCTCTATGCTCCCTCCAATTTTGCCTTCCCTTTCAGCTTCCTACCACTGGCACTACCTTGACCTGCCAAACCTAACTTTTTGGTAACACTAGAGTCAAACCCAAAAATTGCTAATATTTGGTGAAAAAATGCCGAAAGCTTTTATATACTGCTTATTAAAAATTGAAAAACTTTTCTTAACAGGGAAGCTGAGAACGGGTACAGTAGAACCTCACTGATACGTTCCCGTTATGTATGTTTTCCCGGCGTCAATGTTCACAATCGAGAACATCTAAAATGACCCAATAGATATGCTCCTTTCTTCCGGTTCATACGTTCCTGGAAAACAGGATTTTTCGGCACCAATGTTCAGTGCATCACCAAACTGTGATTATATAAGTTTTCCAGCAGCTAGATAACATGTAAACAGGAAAATGCGCGATTGGAAACAGTATATAGCTGCCCACCGTGGCAGCTTAACCGCAATACTCGCCCACCCATCTCACGTGAAATGCAGGCGAGCACTCACTTTCTCATTTCGGTATCAGCAAATTTCCGGCGTCGTCACACGCAGCCTTCACAGCTATCACCGCCAATCCTATTGCGATAAGCATCTTTGCCCATCTGTTGCCGTTGGAAGCGTAGCGCAGTAAAATGCGACCCGTTCCCTGCTGCAGACTGCGATGGCATACGTTTTCGGGCCACTAGATCCCATGTGAATAAGAGAAGGCCCAAGGCGTGCGCGCGATTGAGAACAGTATAGAGCTGCCGGTCTCGCGTGAAAATGACAGCACGCACAGTTTCTTATTCTGGTACCAGCAAACCTTCACCTTGGTCGTCGCACAATGCATTCACAGCTATCGCTGCCATACCTATTGCGATAAGCATCTTCACCTATCTGTTCTACAAAGCGTGGTGCGTAGTGCCATTGGTAGCGTACTGCACGCTTTCAGTAAGCAGGTGCTGCGGCGGCGGTGCTCACATCACACCGCTGCAGGAGGTGCAATGTGAGCATCCTGTTTTGCATCGGCGGCATCTGGCGTCGCGCACCAGCTCAATTTCGTTTTGGTTACCCGTCACCCTCTTAAACCACCACGCAATAGGAGCGAGAAGGAAGGGGGTTAACCGAGGGGTCCGATTTTTATTAATCATATCATGAGAAGCCAACAAACACAGACACCAAGGAAAACATAGGGGAAATTACTTGTACTTGCTAATTGAATGAAAGAAAATGAAAAATTAGTGGCAATGAAAGCGGATGAAAAAACAACTTGCAACTTGCTGCATGTGCGAAACGATCGCACGTCGTCGCATTATGTGTGCAATGCTCTAACCAATTAAGCTACCGTGCCACGGTTCCCCATCCACTTTCTTGGGTATTTATGTGCTACTACTAGAACTTGGGAGTGTTAGCCATAGGATATAGGAAAGCAACACAACGCATCTCGGGCCACTGGTGCACCATCAGCTCAAAGTGCATCGGCGTCTCATGCCACAAGGATCTGCGTGACGCTTCTCAATACGTAGATGCCAATAATAGTCGAGTCTGTCGAACTTTTTTAGTTACTTCGGATCATATGTTTTCCTGGTTAGTACGTCTTTTCTCGCATTCTTTTCTTCGAAAGCGTATGAACAAGGTTCTACTGTATAATGCTCTACAGTGTTTACTAAACGTTTTCGAGCAGTGGACCAGCCTTCGTCAGAGTACAGTACTCTGACGAAGGCTGGTCCACCAGCCGAAAACGTTAAGTGAACACGTCTTGTTTCCAAAAGGTTCGTCATCTCTTTTCTGTATATGTTAAATCGGGTCCTGCATGCTGAACTTTGAAGAAACTTCCTATATATCCATCTCTCTCTCTCTCTGTGTGTGTGTGTGTGTGTGTGTGTGTGTGTGTGTGTGTGTGTGTGTGTGTGTGCACGTGCGTGCGCGCATGTGTGTGTAAAAAGGCTTTAGGTGTATCAATGTGTTGTTTTGACAAGCATAACAGCAGATCATGTTTGCCACTGCACAACATGCGAGCTGCTAAGCTTTGGAGCCCTCTGCTCGTCCAGTCACATATATGGGTACATTTTGATCAAACTTGCATCACTTAGGTATATTGGCACGCTGTTTTCAAAATGTGCAATTGATTTTCTTGTGCAACGAGTAGTTTTTAAAATATTATGAAATATACATGTTTTTTTTTTTCTTTGGGCTAGTTTGAAGGTGAGCTCTACATGAAATGAAGGAGACTAGCAAATAAAAATGATGTTTAATGATCAGAGTTTGAAGTGCTGAAAGTATTAAGGTGCTAGACAGATCTGGACCAAAGTTATAGCATGCCAAACTTTTTTAAGAACATATAGTAACACCCAGGACAAATAATTACCGTTCAAGAATTTCTGTAGTTGTATTTGCTAATATTTTAGGTCTACTTCCCTCGCTCATTGTCTACCTTTCTGATTAAAAGAAAAAAAAGGGAAGGAAAAAAAAGAGAAAAAAATTTAAAAAATAAAAAGAGAGAACATTATTGCTATAGGAAAAGTAGTACCAGAGATATCATCACTCCAAAAGGGCAACACCACCAGAAATGCTGTTTTGAGAAAATTATGACCATTTCACGACACGTCCATGGTGACTATGGCAAAGGCAAATTTGATTTAAGGATACAGGGGTCCAATCAAGCAAAAATACCATAAAAACCGGAATATAGGTCGAATTTTTTTTCAAAATACTATCGCGCAAAGTTGACCCTCGTCTTATATACCGGACATTGGTGGAAGAACTACGGAACTCTTTCAACAATGGGTGGACGAAGTAAATAGCTGCCTTCGCAATCGCCATCAGCAGCAGCGCAGCGTGGTGACATTGTGGCACCAGCATTTTGCGCTTCCATTGTCACAAAGTTATATTGGCTAAAGGCTGTGTTTTGACATTTTGTTTCGAAATGAGCGGAAGCCGACGTCAATTCACCGTCGCCTTCAAGAAAAAGGCGACTGAGTACGCGGAAGCCCACGGCAACCCGGCGGCGCAGTGCGAACTTGGGAGTATCCGAAAAGAGCATTTGGTAGTGGCGGAGGCAAAAGCAATGTATTACAACTTGCAGCAACCAAAAGAAAACGTCATTTTGTGGGCGGATCACAGCAGACCGCAGAACTGGAAGGCAAGGCTACGGAGTTCGTCCGGGAGCTGCATGTAAGATCGCTGCCTGTGACTACCGAATGCATCCATTTGAAAGCAGTAGAGATCGTGTGCGCCTATGGACTGGGCAGCGAGAAGCACTCATCATCTGACTCTAGTTTGGACGACTCTGATCAAAGGCGTTGCTCTGATTCGGAGTAGCGCTTGCACACTTCGTGCCCTTCTGTGTACTGTACACCAGGCCAATTTTTAACAGTATCGCACGACCATTGACCCGCATGTTTGTCAGCACCTTATCATCATGGCATGGAGCGGCGAAATAGCGAAAGTAAGCGCATGTGTGCACATGCGTGTATCTCGTTTTTTTCGCCGCTCAGCGCCGTTAATAAGGTGCTGACAAACCGTGGGTCAATGGTCGCGCGATACTGTTAAAAATTTGGTCAGGTGCACATGCGAGAAGCATTTAAATAAATAATGTCACCATTGTGCAACCGGCTGAGTCGCATTTGTTTCAAGGTAAGGGTGTCTTTCGGTACTTTTGCCATTGAAAAATATTTTTTTTTTCATTTTTAGAATTTGTTAGTTGGGGGTCGACCTATATTGCGGTCCGACCTATAGTCCGGTTTTTACGGTAAGTACGCCAACCTGGAACAAAGGAACACAAGAAGCTTTTTAGGCCGATTTTGTTGGATACAAAGAGCAGCGTCTGATGCGTGTTCAGAATGTTGTGGTGCAAACAGACCAAGCGCAATACATGTACAGACATAGTGCGCCAAATACTGCATAGGTTTTGCTGCTGACCATGAGTCCATGACAGCTGTGGTTGTGGAGAGCTATTCTACCTGTACCACACATTTCAAACTGCACTTGACCAGAACCAAACCATGAGAAGAACTTGCGTGGTGTCTAACATGGCCGTGGCTCCATTGGCACAGATTACACGTACAGTGAGACCTCGTTGATATGATTTCGTTTCATACGAATTCGAGGAGTGCAATTGCAAGCTTGCCAAAGCCCCCAAAACAAGAATGCACTTTTCAGGCCGCTGGGGCCCATCCGGCTAAGCACATGTGGTCATTTCGTGGCGCAACCAATTCACACGATTCCCATTACGTAGATGTCAACTACAGATGACTCCACCAAACATTTTATTGACTTTGGGATGTACGTTTTCCCGGTTAGTCTGCTTTTTTCTTATATTTCTCTTTCAAAACGTATGAACAAAGTTCTACTGTAATTTCTTTGCTAAGTAACCCGGCAACAAAAATGTTCCTGCTTCTGAGTGTTGAAATAAACTTTGCAGACACACTTTATGAGAAAAACAGTGTTAAACTACAAGCACTATAACTCATTGCTATCCAGCTTGCGTAAAAGTACATGGAATTGTCTGGTATGCTGCAACAGTGTTGGCAGCACCACCATTGAGGCAAACGTGTTGACAAGTAAAAAATGAGTGCTGAGCTGGGGAGGGCAGCGCAGCTATTACTACCATCTTTCATTGAGGGACATTAGCCATAGTCATCCTAGAAGAATTGGTCACTGAGTAAAAACCTGAGTAAAATTCACTGAGTAAAATTGGTCACTGAGCTCTAATGTAGCAATGTTCCTTTATAGCAATTTCTATGAATGGGTGGATGTCTGATTTTCCCTTCATTAATTGATAATGATGCTTCGAAATAAACAATTTTTTTATGGAAAAGTAGTTTGCATTACGTTTCAAGTGAACAGCTGCAGGTAAACATCAGCAGGTACTACAGCAGACATTGTTTGCAATTTATTTTGTTAGCAGCTGTGAATGTGCAAGAGGTGCCAGACTACCAAGGCATTCACTAGTAAATAGAAAAATGCATTTAACCCTTTCAGGGTCAATGATGTAAATATATGGCGCCGCAAACAAGTCCAAAATGGTTGATGCCATATATTTACGGTGCCGTCTGTACATTTGAAAAGTGCGCCAATTTCCTAATTTTTACTCTCCTGGCATGTGCTGCCACTATTTGGGAATACAGGGAATGTTTTTCTCGCGTCTCCCTCTCTCGGTTTTCGTTGCATGGTTTGTTTTAGAGCTCGTTTGCTCCGGCACGTCTATATACTACTGCTCGCGCATTGGTGCTCGCGTAGGCGGTTTCAGCTTCTTGCGCTCGCAAAACTGATGACTATCTCGTTACTAATCGCTCAAAGGGCAGCTGCCTGTTTCTTGCTCGTTTAGTGCTCACAGGGATGAGCATAGGAAGGATGCCACCGTGCATTTGTTTCCTTTCCTTTTCTTACTTTTTGGGGAGAGACTCGCGATATCTAATTGCCTCTGGTTGGCGATAAGATGAAGATTGGCGGAAGTTTGTCACATGTTTTGCTTTTTTGATGGGCACACAACCAGACAGTTTTTTTGAGTGCACGCACCTACACAGTTCGATTACGCTATGGACGTGAATATTGTAAGAGCAGGAACATTTGAGACTTGCCAAATATTCTCGTGTGGGCATATTCTAAGCTTTGAACTATAACAATGCATCAAATTTTTAATTTTGATAAGTTTATTTCCTTTTTTATTGTTGTTATTCATGAATAGCGAGTACATATATACCAATGCAAAATATTTTTTGCTCACTTTACGGTCACCCTAGAAAAATTGCGGTAAATTTTTTTTTCGGAATAGGTCCCTCAGGAGAATTGGAATCTGCATTAAAAAAAAAAAAAAAAAAGCATCGAGCCTGGGCGATCACATATGGTGAAAAAAAAAAAAAATCGACCCTGGAAAGGTTAAGGCATATAGAGAGTTAAAGTAAGGGGTGTATGAACAGACATTTTTGAGACCAAATCAAATATGAATTGAATAGTGCCTGATGGAAATCGAATCGAACATCGAATACTTCTCGAATAGTTTTCGAATAATGAACAGCTGTTATCACAGTTAATATAAAACGATGTTCATATTCCAGAATTCTTAATGTCAGCGAGTTCTGTCATCGCATATTATATTATCAAACGTTGTTTATTAAAAGCACAAATTTAGCATTAGAAGCAAGCAAGTAGTTTCTTCACATGAACAGGGCTCCTAAGAGAGCGTGAATGAATGCTGTACAGCCTGTAAAGTATGGCTACCTACCTAAGTGAAGTAGGCTGCTGCACTGCCCAAGTTCTAATCTTTTATGTCTAAAGTATGCCCGGGGGGTGAACATTTACCGTACTTTTGTTCCAATTTTGCGTTAATTTGGTGCAGTTGCTATTTCGAAGTACTTGAAAAGTATTCGAAAAATATTAGCAGTTACGTATAATGACTATTCGACTCGAAGGCTGAATCGAATACAACATTATTCCATTCGTTATTAGAAATTTTCGAATATTCACACACCCTCAGACAAATTCACTATTTCACGGAATGGTCATTTGATGTACGAACATGGTGAGATGAAGAGTGAGAGAATTTCAAGGCATGTTCCGAAGAGTAGATGGTACCCTTAAAGAATGCATAATGGGCTGAAATCTTGACCAAACTGCAACAAGACTTGAAACAAAACCTCACAGATCATTCAGTGGTATACTCTACAAGGGTGACACTGGAGTCGCTAAGTGGCTGGCTACGGGCTCAACACTTTGCCTCATATACACTCCTTTCTCTAAGCATCTCATGTCAAGAAATTTCTTTTGAACACTTGTACCAGAGGGAGCTTATAGGCCTCCTCCATGCTGCAACACTATGGAGATAAATGCTTACCAGTGCCTACCACTTGTCACCTGCCTTCTCATAACCACTTCGTGGCAAGTGGTCCTGGGCAAGTGCAATCATTTTACTAGTTGTCTTAACCCTTTCCATACCACACTATTATACTGATATGTGACCAAAAATGGCCAAATTATTCTTAAAGACCCTAGTTGCCAACGTGCTTTACTTCTTCCATTAGAATAAACTTGCTCCTGTTTGCGCTACCCCACAAATTGTGTGTTACCATCTACCAGAAGCATGACAGACCACTAAGACAAAACCAGCTCGTCAATGGCATTGAAAAAGAAGAAGAAGAAGAAGAAGAAGAATAAGAAAGAAAGAAAGAAAAGTACTGTCAACAGGCGGGGCACATGCTTGGCCGTTTTTACCAGAAATGCGTGGATGAACCGAGTTTGTCCACGGCATGAAAGGGGTTTAAGTTGTTCACTGCTCTAAAAAATCTGCCTAAGCCACAGATTATTGCAGCCACCCACCACAGTAACTTCAGCTGAAAGAATGGCAGGTGCTTTTTCTTCTTCTGCTCTTGTGCTTGTAGGCTAGAATTTCACATTGCCTGCGTTTACAAAGAGGAGGGAGGTGCCAAACTCATTTCATTAGAACAAAGGGGGTGGAGGCAGACACTTGTCTCACTTGTATATAATGAGCAGCCAAACAGGTTTTTTTTTTTTCTAATCAATGTTGACCGGTGGTACACAAGAAAAAAGCTTTAAAGCAAAAGGCAGGAAAAGGAATAAGCAGAAATGGAAAAAAAAGAAAGAAAAATAAAATAAAATGAAGTTCAGGTGCAATCTTGAGACTACCAAAGAAAGCGAAATTAGAAGAATACAAGTCAATTATGAAGCAATATTTCACAGCAAATAAAAAGTTGGGCCTATGCATACCTCACCAAGAGCCTCCTTCTCTTCTTCAGGCCTGTCAGTATCTTCCCCTTCCTTGAGTTCATCACCGGCCTCTTCCTTAACCTCATCCAGCACAGCCTCTTCCACTGGGTCTTCACCCTCAACATCCTCCTCCTCAACTTCCTCCTCAGCTTCTTCCTCTTCCTCCTCCTCTTCATTGCCCTCAGCCATTTCCGCCTCTGCCTTGAGAGCCTTGCTAAGCCGTGCAACCAGCTGTGACTTCAGGCCTTTTGTGGACAAGCCACGCAACTCCAGCTCCACACGTAGGTCACCAACCTGCAGAGACAACACCGCACTTACATTTGCAAAACATTCAAGCCTTTTAACAGACTGTGCAGGAGCTCTGTATGTTTCACAATTGTTATCCCCTCCATACGCAACAGCAGACACAGAAATCATGAAAAAGTATAGTAAACCCCCCCTTTTTTAGCTAAACATCATTGAGTTGAGTTATAACCTGAGCAGTTCAGAAAACTTGGCAGGGATAATGTAAAAATCCTATTACAAAGCTATTCTTTCTTGCGTTTGCTGTACCAGCGGCCCAAGCAGCACTCCACCCACATTATCACTGGCATCAGCTGGCTGTAAACAGTAGATTATAAGAAAGGAATAAAATTGAGCAAAAGGAATTCTTACGTAATACTGTCTCTTTATTAATTCCCGGCATGCACAATTAAAAAAAGAAAACGTCAAAACACGGACCATTTCACTCATGCCTATTGGTCGACATGACCACTTGCAGTGCTAACGGAGAGAAAAACCAATGTAGAAAAAGATCAGCACGCTTGAATGGGGCTGCTGTACAATGTCATTCCAGGAGTGATGCAAGGCCTACATTTTTTTTTTTTCTTGCAGTCTACTAATTCAGAAACAGATGGCAAATATATAGTGACATTCCCCCTTGAGTATAGCTGAAGCAAGCTGCTAAATGTTGTGTTAGCAGTAACGCATGCACTGCCCCAGAATCTAAACCAAAACATGTGGCAGGTGACGAAAGCCTGCCGTCTTCGTCTTAAGAAGTCTTTCCACTTGTCATTGTAATTGCATATACGAGACCAAGCCAACCAAAACAAGTGCGAGCGAAAGCTGACGCGGGCAGACAACAGTGCGAAACAAGCGGTACAGCTGAACCAGACGAGAGTACGAATAGAGCGGTTGGGCAGGTCTGTATGACACCAGTTTCCCCCGCGCACGTCACTGAAGGGGCCGCTCCCCATTGATTTCTGGCATTCGCAACTCACTTGCTGCCAGTAAAAAAAGTCCAGGACCAATTTCTCTTGCAGCACGAAAAAAACTGCCGCGAGGCAGCTTTTGCATCGCGCACATTTTTCCACTAGTGTGTATGTGACAACAAACGGAAGGAAAGCAGCACCATTAAAAAAAAAAGCTTTGTAGTTCACTTACTTACATATGTACGCACAAGTAATAGCCCCACTACTGGTAAAATAATTTTTTAACAAGCAGAACATACTCAGCAGTGACTAGAACATACATAATTATGGGTGATTTTACATGGCACATAAACCTTTTATTGCAGTGTTCCACTGTAGAGTATTACGTCAAGCCATTTTACTTACGTCTCTGTACTGATTTTAAAATAATTTCTTAATACAAATAACTCTCTAGGACTTGAGACTGACTCCAACCAAATAACTGAATTTTATTAGCCCGATGTTTCGGAGCCCATTCGGCTCCTTCTTCAGGGGGTTGTTCTTTAAGGGTGGCGGTGTGCCGCTTTTAAAGCGTCTTTTGCAAAGAAAGGAAGGGGGAGCACGGGAGGTGGGGAGATACTTCACAGATGGAAAGGTGGGGGGGAAACAAAAGGAAAGGGGGGGGGCATTGTTGACGGCTTTCGTGGTGCTGGGATGACCGGTGCTGGGGAGAGTGCTCGCGAGGGTGCCCTTGATGGGAGGCGGGGGGGGGGGGGGGGAGGAAGGTTACAGGGTCGCGCCGACGTTTTCGTGTTGGTGAAACAAGCGAGAGTCTACCTGGCTGTGCGTCCTTCTTTTCGTCATGTCGCCAAGGCCATGGACATACACCGAGGGTCGGTTGCCCTTCACGCGGTTTATGTTATTCCCCGTATTCTGAATGTGCCATGATTCCAGTAGTTCTCTCTTTCGCCAGTTCGTCTCTGTTTGAAGGATTTCAGTTTCCTGGAAAGCAATTTTGTGGTCGGCGTCTTCAGAGTGTTCAGCGACGGCGCTGCGAATACGGTTGAATGTCCTGACGTCGTTCTCGTGTTGTCTGATCCTTTCTTTTAGATTTTTGGTTTCCCCGATGTACGACGCCGGACAGTCGGCACAACTGATTTTGTAGACGACGCCTTGAGCTTTTTCTTTAGGTGGACGATCTTTTGGTTTAGGGAGGAGGATATTGAAAGTGTTTATTGGTTTGTGCGCCACTTTGAGGCCTTCTTTTTTTAAAATTCGGCTGAGCGCTTTGCTGGTACTTCTGACGTACGGGATGGACACTCGCTTCTGGGGTTGGGGAGAAGTTAATGGCTGAAGGTCCCGCATTTTGCTTCTTCTTTTTTGTTTTCTGGTTGTTTTTCGAATGAAGTCGTCTGTGTAGCCGTTCTTCTGAAGTTCGTTGAGAACAGTTTTCTTTTCTTTCTTTTGATCCGATTCCGATGAGGAATGAGTTTCGGCTCGTTTTAATAAAGAATTTACAACAGACGCCTTGTGGTTTGCCAGATGGTCGGGGTGGAAATGAAGATAGCAGCCTGTGTTGGTTGAAGGTGTGGGTGGAAATGAAGATAGTGGCCCACACAGGCCGCTATCTTCAATGCCCCAGGAGAATACATTTTACTACTGCCTTTCTTGCAGGTGTCTCCAAAAGCCTTCTTATTGTTCCTTTTTATCTGTCGTCCTTCCTTGCTCTCGGCAAAGTCGTAGAATTCTGCCCTGTCAACATGCCCTTTGTCCATCCTGTCGAGGACAATATTACAAGAGAGACCTGGAACAGACCAAGGGCCTCCAGAACAGCTTCTCGTGCAGAATTACAATCGTGTTAGTAGGCTACAGCATCTTTAGCTTCTGTCTTCAATGTGCGCACACTGACATAGTTTTCTTGGGGCAGTAGCACCAGATGAGTTGGTTGAGCGACTCACTGGTGTTCTGCATCCGTCCATTAATAGCACATTTGCTCAGAGGACCCATTACCTTTGAAAGTTCTTTCTGCTCCATTTGCGGGACGATCGTGACATCTTCTGGGCAAGTAATACGTTTGAAACTTGAAACAGAGGCGACCACGACCACGTAAGCAAAAGCAAGAATTTTACATAATAGTTTGTTCCTATAAAGGGCTATTCCGTCAAACTCTTGCTTCGAGTTGTTAACAAATTCGACTTCACCCTGCTATCTGCTAACCACCTCGTTAGCTCAGATGGTAGAGTGGCTGCACCAGAAAGGCAGTGGTCCCGGGTTCGAGCCCTGGATGAGGAAGAATTTTTCATCAGCTGCGGCGCTTTTCTTTCGAGGAACCCGTATGCGATTCCTTTGTGGAAATTGCTACGATTGGGTCGATGTGTCATTTTCCTTCAATTAATACATGATCTTTTAGTACAAATCATTTACTTACCACACACACACACAAGCAAGAAAAAAAAAAACACGCCATAACGATGAAAACCACGAACAACAATGATAAACAAACCGGCCTTCCCTGCTATTTTTAAACGCCAGGGCGCACGGCACACTTCGGCGCAACATTTGAACCGCTTTGAGCGGGCGCTCGAAGTCGTGCTTCCGCAGGTTTGTTCCTCATAGTGCAGTCAATTTTTCTGTGCCAATATTGCAACTTCGATTTTTTTGGAGGTTTACCCTACCATACCCCTTCAAAAGAAAACCACTATTACATCAGGGGCATATCAAAAGAAGGGGGAGGAGGTGGGAGAGAGAGGCTTACAGGACCTTTCCTTGAACAAAATTTCTGGCTATGCCACTGGTGCATGTGTGCGCGTGCACAAACACACACACACACACACACACACACACACACACACACACACACACACACACACACACACACACACACACACACACACACACACACACACACACACAGACATACACACAAAATCCACGCTGGCAAATGATAATGTGGTACACTAAGAGCCAAAATTACTATTACATCTCATCATGTTTTGTGATGCGGTACAACCAAAAAGGCAGCCTCACAATGCTGCATGTGAAGGTTGGGAACTCCACATTCCTGGTGGCAACATATGTGGATGCAACACAATGTGGGGGCAAAAAGATACTTCTAGTTGCTTCTTCCTCAAAAATTTTACGCAGGAATTAATGGTCCTTGTGTATTGCTCCTTCATACAAGAAGTATCACAATGGAATAAATGCAAAATAATTCTTTACGAGTTGTAAGAAAGTTCAGGTAGATAGTAAGTTGAGTACTTGGAGGAAAACCCCATTTTTCTTTCTCTGGCAGCACTGCTGTCAGGACAGTCAGTGGCATCTACTAGGCATATTTGGAAGCGTCGAAGTGCATCGAAAAGTGCAAGTGACATAAAAGTTTAGCAACACACATGAGATTCACAGCATTCTTTTATATTATGGCCATATTTGTTGCCATTGGGATACAAAGGGTTAAAATAGACAAAAATGATAAACCGCACAATTATTCGTGCCAATTTATAAACAAGCTCTAAAAATCGGGCATATTCTTATATCATACAAGCAGGCAGGTCATCTGACATCTATGGTCTATTCATGTGCACTCAAGGAAAATGCAGTTTAAACAGGCTGCCACTGCTGTCTCATTAGTTAAGACTAACAGCCCTCCCCAGCCCTCCCTACTTGAACGCTATCGCATTTGCACACAGAAAATGGAGCTATCACAGGTTACTAACACTTACCTTCATAGTTTTAGGGTCCAAGTCAGCATAATGAGTTGGCTCCTTTACGCTGGTCTCCTCTGCAGCATTTTCTTCTTCCTGTATTTTTTTTTTTTCATACAGCACGAATCAAAATGCAACAAAACAAACGTATCATCAGGCACTAGGTATGAAATAAGTATCTTGCAGTCCCATGCAAGTTTGCAGCTGAACAAACATTTAGCAGTTTAGATAAACTGGCTAGTAATATAGGCGAGGCACAGTCCTTACACAATTAACGTTTGCCAACCCCTGTAATACTAAGCAACCATTCCAGATTCTTTTTATGCATTATAATGTTACAGAACAAGGGTACTGAGGAAGCAGGCAATGATTCATATTTAAGCATCAATTTAAGAAAGCTAATTGAATCATGAACATGACACCACACAAATCACATGAAGTTTAGATAACTACAATAAATAAAAAAGACTCGTTACAGCTTAGCAGTTCACAAACACTGCCGGAGAGATTGTGGCAAGCAAAACCTGACTGAATTAGAGTATTTCATCTGTATGCTGAAAGAGTTGTGACACTACAAAAATTATAACGAAAGTTAGTTTTAATTTAAGGCTTCTACAAAAAAAAAATCAAGTTAAAATCTTGAGCTAAAACAGTAAAGCATATTCATATAACTGAAAAGAAGCACCTTTCGTCATATGAACTGGAGTTCTCGAGTATTTTTAGTGAAACTAGCAATATCACATGAACAGCAGGCTTCAAAGCTGAAGATATTAATCATAGAAAGTGCTGCAATATCCTGAAACCACCTTACAATGCAAAAGTTAGGCTTTAAATTTTGCTTGGCTGTGTTTGACCATGTTTAACAATACATGCAAGTGATATGTCAGCCACAACGCATTACCACTATTGCTAGACACTGCATTACACTAAAGAATAGCATATTTAGCCATTAAAAACAAATTCAGATATTAAGTGCGTCTTGTGCGAAACTATATAATGTATGCCTACATAGACCACACAATTACTTAAAAGCTTTAGAAGGAACACTTGAAGCTGTAATATCAGTTATGCAAGCAATTTCAGCTGAATGCCAACATTGAAAACTGTTTACTTGGCACAAAAATTCAGTGCAGTATGGAGAGCCTGCATATGTGAACTGTGCAGTATTATATATATATATATATATATATATATATATATATATATATATATATATATATATATATATATATATATATATATATAGTGCAAGATAAAAGTTTTGAACTCCTGCTATAAATTGAGCCCCTCGATTCCCCTTATTCTTCTCACACACCACTACAAAACAAATTTGAGGTTCCGACTAAACAATTAAAGCCACATTTGATAAACTTTAGTTTTGGATATCTGTTCTCACCATTTCTTCTTACGCCCAAAATTTAACCAGAAGGTTCACAATTTACTTAAAATATCGTTGATAAGAGTAATTTGTCATAACTTAGATCTTCATTCCTTTTACTCAGTTTTTTTTTATCCTCTGTCCCCTGAGTTACCACTCCCTATGTATTTTCCCCCATTGCGTCATACTTCTTATTCTTCTTGTGATCACAAATCCCTTATTTTCCCCATTTACATAGATGGCTCTTTCCCCACGGTGGTCTTGCGATGACTGTTGACATCTGAAAACAATGGGTGGCTTACAATACCACCCCTTTGATATTAAAAAATAAAATAAAGCAGGCAAGAGTGCCCCATAAGCATTGGCATAAAAATCTTGGCCAATATAAAGTAATGTCCAAAGTGACAACCTGTACTAAAATTCAGTGAGAGAGAAAGAGAGAGAGAGAGCAAATAACATAAAATATAAGTAGTTTTCCCAAGCAAACGTTGCTGGTGGTTCCATCCGATGGGGCTGGAGCAGCAGTGGCACGTCCTGCTGGGTGATTCATGGCTCGAGCAGTGGAGGCACAATGGATGACCAATGTGGTAAAAAATGAAAAAAAAAAAAAAAGCCCAGGGCACCCCAATGGCTATGCTGTGCCAACAAGAAAGTGAGCAAATGGGGAAGAGAGGCGTGGTAGAAGCAAAGAAGAGGGCCGAGTGCCTTGGAAGGAGCCGCTGCGTCGCCTGCCGTTGCCGAGTCGTCTGCCGCTGTGTCAGCGTTGCGCAGCCGCAGCTCCAGGTCGGCCCACTCCTGTCGGGTGGGCATGCAGCGCCACACGTCGGGGAAGAACAGCACCACTTTTTCCAGGGTGGCCGTTGGAACCTTGGCGCCGTTGGGGGAGGCGTTCTCCCTACGGTAGCAGATCTCGGCGAAGCGATACCTGCGGGCCAAACAGGGGCCGCCGTCAACCCTGCCCGCCCCGACCCCCCCCCCCCCACCTCCCAACCATTGCCAGACGAGGGTGCACCTCTCCCCACAGAGCCCCACCCGCCGGATGTCGTCGCACTGCCTCACTAGCTCTCTCATGATCACTCGTGCAGCAGCAGAGTCGTGGGACAAGCGAAACAAAGCCCAAGCCTCTCATATTCAGGCCCGGCACGTACCATGCCTCTTCTTGCTGCAGCTGCAGTTTCAGCCACAGGAAGCATCCAACAATCAGCATCAGTCATCGAGGCGATCCGACGTAGAAACAGAGTGGAGGTAAAAGCAAGTATTCTGTATGCAACCAATATGATTGGCTTGCTGGTCATACATCCCGTTGACGATAGCAGCACCACAGTTTCTATTAACTCTCATCTTTCTGAACGTAATCACTTGATCTGAAGATCCTATATGCAATGAAGTAGCTTGACGTCAGATACGATTGTATAATTTATCCAGTGTGTGGCCTTGTATAACTTAATTTGTAAGAACACATCAACCTGTACGGGGGCCATAAGCTTGGGCCTTGGAATAATAAGTGTTAAGATCCCTAATACATGCAACACAGATTATCTCATCATTTTTTTTAATACTTTGACCAACACAACCCTACATCAATGCAGTCTAGAACCAATGAAAAGAAGTATTTTATTACTGCATCAAGATGGCCTTTTCTTTATTTTAGAAAATGTATTATCAATCTACTAAACAAATGGCACAGTTGAAACAGCAGGAAGGCTGAATAAAATCCAAATGTAATAAAATACACCTTAAAGATACCAAAAAAAGTTAGATAAAAATTAAAAAAGCTATTTAGCTTCATTTGGTGTCATCATTTCATGAGAAAAGTCATGAACAACCAATGCGACATCGTAGCCTCCTAAATGTTGCACCAAGAAGGGTAGAAGTATGGTTACCTGTCCTGGCTTCTCAGTACAAGTGACACCAGTCCAGTAGGCAAAACAAGAAATTAATACCCTCCTTGATCACTTGGAAGCAATTTTTAGGGAACAGATCTGCTGAAAAAAAGGGCCACACAACAGGCTTATCAAAGAAGTGATTGCCTCTACTCTATGCCTACGCTGAGCCACTATGTCAAGACTATATAATATAGCATGACAGCACACCATGTGTATGAAGGCTTAGCTGACGAGCAATGCTGTTTCTGGCACAGCAGCTGAGCTCAGCGAAAAATTATCTATATATTGACAACATGCTACGACACAGATTAAGTGTCAAACACACAAGGGAGGTGGCACAGCAGCCCCTGGAAGCAGCGTCTAGGTTTTTGCATTTGCATACACGCATGCCCCCTACAGAATTCTTCAGCACCATATTTGTATGCTCCTATCATATGCAACTGGCAGCCCTTGTGCACACATACGAACCCATAGGTTGTCTAAATCCAATGTTTAGACACCTAGATTATTGTTAGTCAGAAAATGCTGAAAAAGACATTTTATCCACCCAGTTTTGCAGGATTATATACACTGGAACAGAACGTTAGCTTCACCATACAGTGTGAGGCGCAATATTTTTTTAACCATCGCAGAAGGTACTTCATGTAACTTTGGGTGTGCACGCAAGTTATCAGTGCAAGTCAGGTTCTCTGGAAGTAAGCCATTAGACCTATTCCATTTGACTGCAAGCACTTTTGGTGCTTCTTTCACGAGCTATAAAAACATACTGTCAATAAATTTCCCAAGAAAAAAAGAAAGCTGATGAATTTTTATACAAACAGTAAATTATAGAACAATACCGCAGCTCGCAACAACAACAAAACGTTGCTTTTTAATTCACAATTACCCTCAAAGTTTCTTCGGTGGCCAAAGATATCATTACTTCTTTTTCTTGTGTGTTCACATAAAACATCCAAGAAAAACCCTTTCCCCAGATCTACTGCCTTAAGTGCTGGTTAGATGCTCAGCTAACATCACGATGCAGTGGATTAAATCTTTCTGCACAAAATAAGAAAAAGTAAATTAAGAAAGAAAAAAGGCTGAAAAAAATATCACTAAATGGGAAACGTGTATAAGGGTGGGGGAGGGGGATGGCTCAGAGGCCTAAAGAGGCAGAGCTGGAGGAAACGAAGGGGAAAACATTTAAATTAATATGAATTAGGGAAAAGTGCTTGTATAAAACTTCAGTCAGATGATACAAAACGAGATTTACTAGAAATTTTCTCAAATAATCCCACCTGTAGAAGTGCGCCAAATTTGTAAAATCAACCATGCTGTACATAAGTGTGGGCATTCCCAACACAAGTAAGCTTGCTCCTGTAAATTGATTTTTATACACTTTATTTGCAAGCAAGGTGCTTTCAACCTTGCTGACAGAGACATGTTATTAACAAGCATCATGCAGCAATACGTCAAAGGGCAGCTTGACGTTCAAGCCTGAATGAAACTATCCCATCCCTAGGTGCATGCTGCAACTTTTCCTAAATGTGATTAGCTCCTGAAATATATCAAAGCATGCTTGCACAAACGGCAGTTTGCAGGGACGAAAGCTTTCGATATGTACTCAAGTTCTAAAGATCTATTAAAGGTAAATTGTGCTTCTTTCCTTTTCTTTTTTTTTTTTCCTGGCAGGCACTCACAAAACTGTATGCACCCTTCTAATGAGAGCTCCCTGGGTGTTGCCATAATGCACCCTGGACTGTTGTGAACCTGCATTGCTACCACTCAAAAAGCATTGCAGAAGTGGCAGTATGCGTGTTTTGTTGTCACGTACAACAGTACAGAGTGAAGGTGCTCTCTCCTTTTGATGGAAATATCCATAATGTGGTAGGTCTTTCTCGGGCTCTACCTGAGCTATAAGAGACACTGCATTTTGGCACAAAAATTTATTTTGGCCACTTCAAAACCAAATACCCAAACAAAATTTTTATTTTACTTCTATAAAGATACTGCCCTTGCAGCCATACTGTCAAACCCGCAACCCTTTGCCCAATGACAGAACACTCTAGCCATTAAGGCAATACCGCAGATGTACAACTGCGCAACATGTCTTTAGGCTACTACAGGTGATATAAGTAACCAGCCATGAGCAAGCAACTCATGCTCATATAAATTACACAAACCTCTGACGCAGAGAGTACGCAACTCACAACAATGCCACGTGCTAACTGAGCACTCATGACAAACTGCAATGTTTGTTTTTATGCTTAGTACGCAAGAAGATAAAGTTTTGCACACATGATAAACGTTTTTATCTTTACAAGCTGATCAGCAACCCTTAATATGTCTGAATACATATCTTCTCCCCTTGTTTCCAGAATACTGCAGCAAGAGTTCAACTGCACTCTTAGAGGGAAACTAAAAGGAAACTGCAAATTATTCTAGACAAGCAGACAAACCTTTAAACTCACTGGTTATATTCCTTAGGTTTAGAAAAGCCAATCGCTAAAAAAGGAAATTATTGGCAAACAACGCTTTATTGAATTCCAGGCCCAAACTGGGGCAGCAATGACATCAGCCTGACATCATTGATTTCAGAGTATTACAGTGAACAGTTGTCTCTGCAACACTCAGCGTTGACCCTGTCATCTCTCCGTCTGTGCCTCAGTTTTTTTTTCCTTTCTCACCTCTTTGCGACTCTCAAGGGCATTGCCTCTTACGCCAGTTGTTAAAGGCTAAGTGCAACGAAATTTAACTTTGGCTAAATTGGTTATTAAAGAGCAGTTTATTGAAGCAATTTTGGCAAAGCTAGTAGTTGAACCAGGCTGGTAATTGTCTAATTTTCTTAACACTTCTTAAACAGCACCTAACCATAGACGACGCATGCACCTGGTGGTTAACAGATACGATGCTAACGCCAGACCAGGGCCTCAGAGATTTTTCAATGCACCATGGACACCCCCGAATCTCGGAGGTCATGCAGAGGAACTACAGTGGTTCTCCAACATTCTTGGTTCAGTGTCATTTCTGGTGAGCGATAATGGCTATTTTTTTTTTCAGTCTTCGTATAAGAAATGTCTCTGTTGCACAATTTTCACGGGTGATACTCTGTTATGTCATCCAAAATTTTGTACTAGTTGGCTTCGAAGAGCTCATCCAAACTTTGTCAAGTACGTTTTTTATTTATGCAGTCTTCAATCTGTGCAGAAGAGGCATTAGTATAATAGGAACAAGGTTGAACTCTGTCTATGGTATGCAGTTGTCTAGGATCTGGTTGTACTATCTGCAAATACATGCAAGTTGACTCCTCTTCAACCAAAAATTCAAGGACAGAAATACTTTTACAATCCTATTCGAGAATTAAAAGGGCTGCCATCTGGTTTCCGTATGCAGACTATACTTCTGAATGGCTCAAACCATGAACAGTTACTGCCTGCCTTGAGGACTATGCATTATTATGTGTGCGATGTGTGCGAAGAAATACTTAAAAAAAGAAGGTCTTTTAATTTTTTTTCCAGAGGAGAACAGGAGGACCACATCCTTCTAAGAGGTGTGATTAGGTTTGTGAGAAAAGCACTAGAGCATAGCAGATGTGCAGAAGAAATCTATGCCACATGAACTATAACGCACACCCAAAACTGAATTCACATTAGAGTACCCAATGCAAATACAACACACATCGCACCCATGAATATCTCTTAATTCACAGACATCGACATGTGTACAATGCAGAGATCACTTATCAGTGATACACGTTTTAGTCAGTTTTGCCGACTAAAAAAGGTGCTATAAAGGTGCTAAAAAGGTGCTAAATAAAGGTGCTAAATTTAGCGAGTTTTTAGTCAATTTAATGACAACTTTGCCTTTTTGGAGTCTGGGACTTTCTGGTGACATATTTAGTTACGTAAATAGTCAGTAAATGGCCCTAGTAAAATTCTTCATGGAACTACAGCTTACTGTGAACTAAGTGGGTGTATCAAAACTACTTTTCTATATTCAAGGAAGAACGGCACAAAGGAACAGGAGCAAGAAGGAAAAAACAGATGAGCGCAGTCTATGTTTTCTTTCTCATCCCTGTTCGTTTGTGCCATTCTTCCTTGAGTATAGATTACCAACACACCCAACAGTCAGTACTTCTAATTTTCTAGGCCGAGCATGAGATCTGATACAGTTTGAGCAAATTCATGGCAGTTTTCCGTTTCCTTATTCCAAGCAATGACTCACTACCACAGGAGGTAATTTAAAGCTACAGTGTGAAATATAATAAGAAGGGCTTCTAGAGAAAATAAAGATGAAAAAGACAAAATTACGAGTGCTTATTATTATCATCATCACCTGGCAACTTTTCGTTAAAAGTGGAGTGCTTTGGGCTGTGACTTGGTTACATAGTCGAAAAAAAGTTGCCAGAAATGGTTTTAATGAAGCTATAGCAAAAAAGAGGAATGCTATAGTGGGCCATCCTCTCCAGTGCTTTCTAGTGGGTCTAGCTAGGGGAACGCAGCTTAGCTTCTGCTGAGAGCCCGTGCCTTGCTCTGATGGCCGGTCCAAACACTGGCGACTAATAAACACCTTTACAAGTGGTGAAAGGTGCTTCGGCCTACAACGCTAATCCTGGAACTTCTATCCTGTACCCTATGCTCAACCATGCCTGAAGATGCATCCCAGCAAACCCTCCTCAGTGGCTCATGTGCTCTGGTGTGCCTCGCCACAGGGACCCTGCCATTTTCAGTGGTGCGGACGACACCGATGTCAAGGACTGGCTGACGACATATGAAAAGGTGAACGACCACAACAAATGGGACAATCCCACATAACTGAGCAACGTGCTCTTTTATCTCATGGGTGTGGTCAGTCTCTAGTACACAACCACAAGTCTGATTTTGTGACGTGGTGCTGGATCAAGACCTCTTTAGTGGCTGTGCTTGATTGCCCTGCTGTGCACAAGCTGTGCACAGAATCGCATTTGCAAGAATGTGCACAGCAACCAGGTGAACCATTTACCAGCTACAATAAAGATTTTCTGGACTTGTGCAAGAGAGTCAACATGACGATGTCGGAGTCTGACAAAACCAGACATGTGATGAAAAGAGGACGATGCTTTTCACATGCTACTTTTCACTGCAACCAGTTCGTGACTGACATCGTCACTCTATGCCAAAGCTACGAGGAACTATGTAGGCAGTGCTCACTGGCACGTCACCCTTCATCGGGTGATGAACACATTGCTGGTTTGGCTGCCATCTCTGACCAGGCAGTGCTGCTTGCAGAAATGAAAGCATTCCTCCGGGAGGAAGTTGCATGCCAGCTCTCCTTAACGACCTTCACTCAGCTGGCACGTACACAACAGCCTGCCTCGAATTTTATGCCTCCGCTCCATTGCATCATCGCGCAGGAAATCGTCGAGTCTTACCAGACCAACACCATCATTTTCCTGCGGCTGCTCCACTAAGCTACGCTGAAGTCGTTGCGCCACCCCAACAGGTCCTGGTGGCTGCACCACTCGGCTACACTGAAGTCGTCGTGAGGGCCCAACCACTCTCTCCAAGTATGCCTCTCCATTATTTTGACGTCGTGGCTAGGCCCCAACTGCAGCCAGCCATGCAGTCATATCAGCAGCTGTCCCATACTACGCGTCCTGTGACATGGATGCAATCTGTCCCAGCAAATCGGTGGCATACTCCCGACCACCGGCTCAAATGCTTTGTGCCCGGCTACGCCGGTCACGCCACACGTTTTTGTAATTGTGTGCAGCCACCTAGCACCGCCCCACCCATGACCAGCCAGCCCAACCGTACATATTATGACCCCCCATAGCCTATGTCATCGATACTGTGCTTGACGTCAACTACCCTCTGTCCCAACGTCTCCTCGCCGTCGCTCTCTGACACTGATGCGACCTTGCCCGTAACTCGGGACAAGGAAAACTAATCATCACAGTCTAAGAGGCAAGGGTTGCGACACCGGCAAAATGTGAAAGTCTTCAATGCAGTCCCTAGAATGTAATTGAAGTGTTTGTTGATGGTGTTCGTGCATCTGCACTGGTAGACACAGGAGCCGTATGTGTTATGGACGGTAAGCTTTGCTGCTTACTTCGAAAAGTCGCGACACCCCTTCCTGGGCTGTCCCTCCGCGCAGCCTTTGCTCAGCATATACACCACTTAGCGGCTTGCACTGCTCGTGTAGTCATTGACAACGTTCTATATGCGATAGAATTCCTCATCTTTTTCTCACGCTCTCATGACGTTATGCTCGCGCCACAATGCCATCATCCATTGCGAGTGGGCTGAAATAGAACTCTCAGCGCTGTTATTTGCTGCTCACTGACATTTATTCGCTCTTATGGAACTACGTACTTGGCCAAGCCGACTCCTACGTTCCTCCTAACATGTCAACGGTTGTGCCCATGTACTGCAGTGGAATCTCAGAACCTGTTGCACTACTGTTTCCATCTGACCGCTTTCTCACTTGGAAAGGTCTGCTGCTACCTTTTGCGACAGTAGACATCATACAGGGCTCCAGCATCATTTTAGTTTGCAACTCGTTCCCATACCCTGTGTGACCTATCGCCCAGCGATGTATTCGGTTCTTCTGTTGCCGATGACCTTACACTGGTCCAGCGGTTTTAGCTTTTGTGCCTCTTAGAAGAATTTCGTTTTTCCTTCGATGTAGGGCAATCTTCACCGGGCAGGACATCCACTGTTACAGATCGCATTGACACTGGCTTGCAACCACTATTGCAGCAACGTACATATTGTGCATTTCCTGCAGAACGCCATGTAATCAATGAACAGGTTGACAACATGCTTTGCCGCAAGGTGATACTACCTTCCAACAGTCCATGGGCATCCCCTGAGAGCCTTGTTATGAAGAAAGATGGTCTTGTGCGGTTCTGTGTGGACTACTGGCACCTCAGCATGATCACTCGCAAGGACGTCTACCCTCTCCCGAGCATAGATAATGCAAGTGACGGCCTACAAGGCGCAGAATTCTTTTCATCTCATCACTCGCAAGGACGTCTACCCTCTCCCGAGCATAGATAATGCAAGTGACAGCCTACAAGGCGCAGAATTCTTTTCATCTCCAGATTTACGCTCAGGGTATTGGCAAATACCCATGGCAGACACCGATTGGGCGAAGAAAGCTTTTGTGACACTCGACAGCTTATACGAATTTCATGTAATGCCTTTTGGACTTTGTAATGCACCCACAACGTTTGAGTGCATGATGGACACAGTTCTGCATGGCTTGAAGTGGCACACGTGCTTGTGCTATCTTGACGACGTTGTTTTTGCTCCTGACTTCACCACGCACCTTCAACGGCTCTAGTCTGTTTTAATGTGTTTAACAAATGCCGGGCTACAACTAAACCTCAAGAAGTGCCGATTTGCTGCTCAGCAGCTGACAATTCTAGGTTATATTGTATCCAAGAATGGAATTCTCTCCGATCCAGCTAAGCTTCTGGCCGTTGCCGAATTCCCTAAGCCAATGTCCATCAAAGATTTGCGCAGATTCATAGGTCTGTGTTCTTACTTCAGACACTTCATATGCAATATCGCTGCCATCATATTGCCCCTGACGAAGCCGCTTAAAAGCAATGGGCCCCTCACTTCGTGGTCATCGGAGTACAGTCGCCAACTGATTTTTCGGACTCCGAAAATTCGGACATGCTCGATTATTCAGTCTGCTTCGCGGCACCGCCATTCTCCCTATAGACCATAATATATAATAACTGCCGAAAGTTTAGACACCTTGCAACCTCACGTCTGATTTTTTGGACACTCCTTGTGCCAATTCGATTGAGAGCACCATGTACCGACTCTGACCGGTGCATGGTTCGACTTGCTGAATGCCATTTTTGTTTTGAATGGAGCCTCCTTGCTGCACCACGAAGTGGCGCTACTGCAAATGCCCGCTCATCATCATCGTTTCTGCCTAGTTTGTAGCTACAGCAGTTCCAACCTCAGCTTAGTGAGCCAGGTCAAGACAATCCAGCAGCTGATTTGTTTCTTTCTTCATGCACGGTGCTGCAAGTAGGCCACATTTTTCGTTTGTGCAACTGGTGTCGGCGTGACGGCGCGGTGATGTTTGCTTTGTGTGCTGTGTTGAGGTTGCGGTGATGCAACGCGGCATTAGTAAACATCGCGTCAAGTGTCTAATGGCGCCGACAGTGCCTGCGCAGACAACGCTGGGGAATGCCGGCAAGCGGGTGCCGGGAGGCCTAGAATTTGTCGCCTTCCGATGTGCTCCCTACTGACGCCGAAAATGTTCTGCCGAGACCTGCGCAGTGGTTGCATTGCGATTCCGGACACCGTCTCATTTGACAGTTTCACAGGTGCTGATACTGCTGTACTGACATGCGCAGAACTCGACGACACGAGACCATTCGTCAGGCTTCTGCTGCGCCACCAGATGATGACTCCGAGTCGGAAGATGACGCACCGCGTGCAACGGCGCATTCACGATTTCTTCATACCTACTGCCGAGCACGAATAAGTGCGTGGAAATAAAGGATTTCTTTTTTTTTTTTCTTAATCTGCTTTTTCGGACAACTGTTTATTCTGACATTTCCGCAGTACCTGTGAGGTCCGAATAAACGGTCGGCGACTGTACGACGAGCCCTTCACAAAGCTCCGTTGTTTGCCAACGTCTCTGCCAATTTTTCGCCATTACGACCCGACAGCCCCTACCGAGGTGCATACAGATGCCAGTGGTGTTCGTCTTGGTGCTGTTCTAGCCCAGCGCAAACGGGGGTTTCCTGAATATGTCGTGGCTTACGCAAGTCGTACGCTTACAAAAGCCGAGACAAGTTACACTGTGACAGAAAAAGGATGCCTGGCCATCATCTGGGCATTTACTAAGTTTCGGCCTTATTTTATGGCCGTCCATTTGTTGTAGTCACGGGCCACCATGCACTATGTTGGCTCCATTCCTTGAAAGATCCCTCAGGCCATCTTGCCCGATGGACAAGATCGCCTGCAGGACTACAATATCTATGTGCTGTACCGCAGCGGATGCCAGTATTCTGATGCCGACGCCTTCTCACACTCTCCCTTGCCTAACGACAATGCCTGCTGCTCACTATCCCAGTTTACAGTTCTTTTGCTCGACCGTACCATCATCGCTTCTGAGCAGCACAAGGACCATTGGATTACATCAATTATAGACTTGCTTTCTCATTCATCAGCCCAACCAACCACTCGCACGTTGCGTCATCAAGCTCATCACATCACCATTCGCGAACCCTTCTCCACTGGCACAATTATAATCCTGATGGTCGCCAGTGGTTGTTAATAGTGCCTCGCTGTCTGCGTTCTGAAATATGCACAGCTTTGCACGCCAATTCACAGTGTGCACACACGGGAGTTTTCAAGATGTCCCAGCGCCTTCGACAGCAGTGCTACTGGCGAAGGTTGTACAGCTACGTTCAGAAGTTCGTTCGCTTTTGTCACGATTGTCAGCGCCGAATCTTCACCCCGCCTCTCACCAGCCATTTTGCAACCTTTACCTTGCCCTACCCGGCCGTTTAAAGGGGCCTGTTTGGGCCCTTTCTCCTGACATTAGCTGGAAACCGCTGGGCCATTGTGGCAATCGACCACTTCCCGCGATATGTCGAAACTGCCGCCCTCCTGACAGCTACAGTGCGCGATGTTGCCTGCTTCTGCTTCGTCAATTCATCCTGCATCACAGGCCTCCTCAGAAACTGCTCAGAGATTGTGGACGTGTCTTCCCGTCTGAAGTAGTTGAAGCCATTCTTAAAGAGTGCCACACTGTTCATCGTACAACTACAGCGTACCATCGCCAAACCAATGGCCTACAGAACACTTCAAATGTAAGCTTGGCGACATGCTTGCCATGTATGTAACCTCCGACCGCACAAATTTGATGTCATTCTGCCTTTCGTAACTTACGCATAGAAAACCACTACTCAGAGCACCTCCGACTTTTCACCCTTTTTCTTACTGCACAGTTGGCACACGTCACACACCATCGACACAATTCTATCATGCCGGCTGGATACATCTGAATGTGCGCCCATTTTTGTCACGGCAAGACATGCTGAAGAGTGCTGTGATCTCTCATAGGCCTTTACCTCCAATAACCAAGAGCACCAGAAGAGCACTCGTGGTGACACCACCTCTGCACCCGACTTCCTTCGTGGAGCCCTTGTATGGCTGTTAGTTCCTACCGCTGCATCTGCTCTTTTTACAAAACTACTGCTCAAGTATGAAGGGCGCTACCGTATCGTCGAACGCGAATCCCCCGTCAACTAAGTGATCGAACCCGTTGAAACGTCTTCGGACATGCGCTGTAGTGGACAAGACATTGTCAACAACCAGCGCCTCAAGCAGTACTAAGATTCACTCATAGTGAGGAGCTGTTAGGTTGCCGGTCAGCTTCCTTTTCGTTCCTGGGGGTAATTGCAGCGAAGAAGAGGAACGCTATAGTGGGACATCCTTTCCAGCACTTTCGCTCGGGGAATGCCGCTCGTGCTGAAAGTCTGTGCCCTGCACTGACGGTCGGTCCAAATGCTGGTGACTAACAAACACCTTTACAAAGTACGGAAGTACGTGAGCTTTGAATTCAAAAGAAAGAAACATTTCGCGCGAGTTTTATACGCATGATTAACAGTGTGCACAGTTTCTTCTTAGTCAGTAATCCTATGTTCATTTCTAAGTGAGTTTTAAGTTTTTATTGTGACACTGGTTTCCTAGCACATGTACTTTACCATCCGGAACCTAAGACTTGTCCTCACAGTTGAGCATGAGTACAAGTCTGAGCATCTTTCTACGGTCAAAATGCTCAACTCTTGTTTTCCTGGCAAGAATAGAAGGTTGAAAGGTTGAGAGGCCATGACTCCATACCAGCGTTTATCACAATAGTACTTCACAATTCATTTTTGTCGCAAATTTATGAAATGAGATATCTCTTCGTCCTTCTTGCTTTCAAAATCACAATCCCATTGGCATTCATATACCTGTACATGAAGGACAGTTGGTCTAAAGGTTCGGATGGCAACAGGACTAGTGCCAGAGTGCCGTCAGGCATATGTTTTACCTGGGCCTATATACCCAAAAGTTCTCTTTTAATGCCTCCCACCGCACATTTTTTTTATAACATATGACATTGAGATTTTAGCAACATACTCTTTTAGGATGAGTACATCACAACCACAGCAATCGCACTCTTTTGTTGAAGGCATCTTTCTCCTTTAAACCTGTGAATTATCATCATTGTCCATTAAAGTGGGGCAGCTGATTGAGTAGCCATTAGCAGACAGCATGAGAGTTACATGAAGAATGAAGCAGGTTTACAAGTGGCAATACTTGCACGTGGTTAGTTTATGCTTATTAGAGACAAAAAGCACAGGGTGCCTGCCATAATTACTTGCATACCAATACACCAGCCACAGTTTGCAATAGAGAATTAAAAAATTCTCCCACACACCCTTCACAAAATGGTCACACTGCCAAACCAGGAGCTGCAACCTGCTGTTTATTCTGCTCAGTCGATAATGACTACAGCGCATGCCACCAAGCACCATCTATCAACCACCAGATAACATAGTGCAATGTAGCAGTGAGTCACTTAGCCCACCCAGTGCAATGCATGTAAATGCAGCGAGTCCGGAGGTTGGTCCACCAGAAGGTGTTAAGAAATAGGTCTACTACTCCTACTGTGGATATGGCAGCGTAGTGATACCGAAGCTATGTCATGTGGCCTGCTTCGATGCAGAATGACGCTGCTGTCCGACTAAGTAAAATTGGCTCCATGTAATACGGAAGGGGGGAGGGGGTAGGTGGGGATGACCTTGCAGGATCTGATGAAACTGCACCAACAAAGTTGATAGTATACACATGTAACCACACACCGCTAATTTAATATGTAAAATGACCACCAAGCCAGAAATTTGTGTACACAACAGCACTGCCACCCTGTACATACTGTGACAGCCTGCAGCAATGCTTGGTCTGGCCACACTGCTCCAAGCCAAACCAGCTACTTACAACAGTGTGGCTTGGAGGTATGAGGCCTTCTGTCAACTGCATGCACACACAATCTACTTCCTGTTTAACACTTTCCATTCTTGTACCAATCAAGGTGACTAACGTACATGTGATGAATGTGATGACTTACTGAATTACTAATTGTTTCCATTATTTTGAAGTGTTCAACAGAAATGTTGCTCGATATAATGTACAAGCCCCTTAATTAAATATTGCTTTTTGAGATGCAATCAACAAACAATTGTCAATTTCAATTTCCCTCCATTATTTAGCCATTTTCATTTGACTTGGCAGTTACAATTTCATTTACAGTAGACTCACGATAATTCAAACATTGATAATTCGTACTTTCGGTTAATTCAAACAAAATTCAAATTTTTGGTTGGCCTGCTATGTTTTCAATGTATTTAAAAGCCGTTTAATGCAAACTTTAAGTTATTCGTACCAGCGGCGTCAGCTGTAAGAACGTTTATTGCTACCGGCAATAAAGAACACTGGCAGAAGGACATCCTCTCTGTAACAGTAATAAATAGGCTGGCCTCGCTGCCTGGGATAGTCAGGCAAACGAGGTCACTCACGGGTTGCGGCCGGTACTCCAGTCCGACAGATTAGGGGTCGGGCGTCAGAGAGAGAGGGTCTCCCCCGGTCGCGCTGTTTTGTACCTTTTTACCTGGGCGAGGGGAATGTCCTCCTCGCAGTCAGCTACCTGCCCGCGAGTCGGGGAGGAAGGGTGTGCGCAGGTCGCGAGAGCGAGGAAGTATCGGGAGAGGGCGTAGTGCGCCTTTCCCCTGTCTATCCGGCTCTCGACGCGACGACGCGGGGGATGATGGGCGCGTGTGCTCCCCACACAGAATACCATGTGAAAGCAGGGCTCACGCGCACTGACCTCAACAAAATCATGAAGTGCCTATAGCTATTCTGGATACGTTAGAATACTGTAGATGATTTCGCTAATTTTTCACACACCTTTCCTGTATTCTCACAATGTCAGCAAACTATGGTATAGAGTTATTTCGAAAATGATGCACACTACAGCTACACTACCTTGCTACACATATAAAAGCAAAGGCTTTGCACACATCCACAATTAGGGGCCATTTGCAGGTGTGTGTTATGCGCCAAAAAATTGCAGCCTAAGAAACAGTGCGCAGCGTACATGTGCAGGCAGCACAATAAACCAGGTGTGAATAAATGAACAAGCTCTTTTCTTTCTTTCCAAATGAAATATGGAAGTCTTTGCATATGTGTGAGAAGTTGCATGAAAAGAATGCAGATTGTGTGAAAAAAATTAGGCAGCATTTTCATGTTTACCTAATGTAGCCATATCAATGTACTAAATTTGCTGATATTTCTGGTTTTAAGGACATGAAAACTCGGCTAGAGAACTGAAAAACCAATGCGTTCCAACTCATATTTCAAATCATGTCAACTTGTATTTCATGCATCATTGTCAAATCAAAGCAAATTGGCAAAGTGCATTAGCAAACTGCTTAAGTGGGCTGGCTAATACATCTTGATGCAAAGGAAACTAACAGCACAACGCAGAACAGAGAAAGAACCACAAGGACAATGTCATACGTCCCTCCCTCCCCATGAAGATCATATAGAGTACTTCACACTTGTGGTCTAGGTGGCTAGGTACCTACAATACCTACCTAAAGTCATGCATGATTGGCACACAGCTCCAGCCAACTGATGAAGACAAAAACAGGCGAGGCCATATGCCATGTGGAGAGGTTCATAATAATGTTGGATTTGGTAACTATATGGTCATAACACTGTCCTCTGTGCATTTCAACACTACCAACATCTATAAATTATGTAAACTTCACAAATTGTGAACCCCGGTGAATAACAAAAGTCAACCTACCAAGGTCTGTTTGCGAATAGGCCTAAGGACCAAGAGTTCTAATCTTCCAACAGATTGTTCCACTTTAAGCACTAACAAGAAAGCAATAAAATGTGAAATAGTACATATAAAGCAATTATGCAGATCTCACACACTGTGGGAATTGATGTTATTGAAGCATTTGATGGTAGCTGGCTATCCAGCATTGTTTGGGGTTTTGCAAAGCCTAACAAGATCGACCAATAAGTTTGCGTAAGGTGAGCAATTATGTGTGACATGAGCATGCGTGTGGTGACAGCAATAGGATGACGACGAATACAATATATAAAGGCAATGGTATGATGACTGCTTTTTTTATACCCCAGCGAAGAAACGTTACACCCTGTTCTGTCACAGACTAATACCCGTGTCACACGGGCGTTTGGAAGGCCTTCCAACCGATAGTCAGTTGACTCAAAGGTCAAATTCGAGCTGCCACACGAGCCGTTTCGAAGGCCGTCGAGTCAATAGTCTATCGAGTCAACGGACCACGTTACAACTCTATCGAAATCTCGATCGCCTTTGAGCAACGGAAGCGGAAACAGCGCGTACATGCCCTCTCGTTCACAGTGTGCTCGTACTCATGGTTAGAAAAAAAACATCAAACCAAAATGCTCTAAAAATACTATATATGATGTTATTAATTATTCAATAAAGTATTTTTGCCACTTGACATGTGCGAACACACACCAAAACGGCGGCCGCATGAGCGGCGCAAGTGTTGCCGCAGTTTCGCTACTCAACAACTTGAAAGCTAAACATATATGTATGGCGATGTATAAACAAATGTTTGTGTATAAACAAACAAAAGAAATTATAGGGCTTTTAAGAGGTTTTAATGTTGTTTAACTTTTCGTGACATGAAAACGAAAATAAAGATCCGCAGCGCCACACAATTTTGCGAGAAACGCCTGAACCGCTCAACGGCCTTTCAAAAGTGCCGTGTAGCAGCGCGACAACTCCTTTGAGTCGATGGAGTTGTGGCGTTTCGAAGGCCGTCGACTGGAAGGCCTTACAAATGTGCCCGTGTGACACAGGTATAAGCCAATCCTGAAGGTGACACAATGTCATACAGTGTCTACGTAGCACCAGCTGCGATGAGAAAAGGATTGGAGGATATGGGCCGTTCCAAAATGTGGGTGCTGTCTAACACAGCCTCAGAAAGCACCAGCTGCCAAAAGAGAAGAATGAGAGACACTGCCATGCTCTTGCTTTTATAAGCAACTTGCTATGTAATACAAGATGCACATGTATGATTTAATATTATTCGCCCAGTTCGTTACACTCTGTGGTTGAATGGAAACTGGTGCATGCTCATGTGCTTTTGCTTGTGCTAAGCAACATGCGGCAAACACCAAATGTTGTGCTGGCAGACCAAGGTTCGATCCCACTATTGGACACTTGATTTTCTTTCTTTCTTTCTTCTTTTTTTGAAAAGGGCCAAAACGAGGCAAGACTGCAACCTACCAGAAAGTGTCTGGTAAGAGCCAAATAATACTTTGCATCAAAAATTGCAGTGGTAGATAGCATAGCAGCAATTTGCTGTGGCACTGGATACCCACTAAGTAACAAGCTAAGGATCTTGGAGCTAAAACAAACAGGCTTCGCTGAAGGCCAATATACTTGACTGCTTAACACACTGGATGACAGACAAGTTTTCAAAGACGTCAAAAGTCCTGCGAGAAGCAAGGCTGGACTTTGACTCATTCCGTTTGATAAGCCTTGTAGGAAATCAATAAAGAATGAAGATGGAATCAATTTTAGCAGCACTCTACAGAATGCAAAGTTTAAAAGACAAAATGAAATATGCACTAATAGGTCCAATAGTTAAGGAGATGCAAAATTTTAAATGAGCATTCAGTTGAGTCTGTTTGCGATGGATACAGGCAAAAACATGAAAAGAAATTAGATTAATTTATGACATTTTACATACCAAAACCACAATATGATTATTAGGCATGCTGTGGTGGGGGACTTAAACCACAATATAATTATGAGGCATGCTGTAGTGGGGGACGTCAAATTATTTTTGACCACCTGGGGTTCTTTAACGTGCAGATAAATCTAAGTACATGAGCGTTTTTGCAATACGTTCCCATCGAAATACAGCTGCGGCGGCCAGGAATTGAACCAGCAACCTCATGCTTATCAGTGCAATGCCATAGCCACTAAGCCACCACGGCAGGTATAAGAGAGAGAATAGCAAGAAGTAATAAGCATTGCAGAAGGGTAGTGATTAAACAGGGGCAGAGCGAGAACAGAACAAGAGATGAGCACTGACCACTGGGTGCAGGCCGAGAGGTCAATGCCAGTCAGGGCACGGCAGGTGCGCACAGCTGTCCGAATCAGTGTTTGAGGGTCGGAGTCCGGATTCGGTCCATCAAGGGATGGTGACCATGGCCCCCCAATGGCTACTGTCTCACTCTTGCCTTTGAGGCCCACCAGAAAGGAGAGCACACGTGCTGGGTGCATCGCAGTCCCCAATCGAGATTCATCCTCAGCCAGGGCACAGGTCTGCTGATACAGCTCTTCCAGAGATGGGCTTGAAAGCAGCATCACCTATTTGTAAAAAGCAATGCACCTACTTCAGTTTCCTTTTTCTGAAACATTACTATGTTAATATATACTTGTATTCAAATGATACACTATGATATGATATGAAATGATACACTATGCAATACCATGGGCCGTGTTTTTTAGTACCCATTTTAAGCAGAATGTTTACTATTCTTTGCTCTCTGCTCACGCTCACTTGCTCAATCACATAAGAGCAGTGAAGAAATCCATTTAGCTGATTGGTATGAGGGGTCAAGGATACACCATGCAAATACATAGTTGATTTAATGTAACAAAGCAAACATTGGGACAATTAAAAATGTGCAATCAATTGGCCCATCTGGCCCGCACACAGCCTTTGGAAATCCTGTCTTGTATTTGTCACCCAACACTGCTCCACGTGTGTGCCAATGCTATGAGTTAGACGCACAAAGACCCAGTCTACAGACAACGTGGCTATCCTACATAGAGTGGAACAAAATGAGAAGTCATAAGTTCCGCAGTAATCAAAAATTTAATGAAGCACTTTTGAGTAGTACAATTCTTTACAACAAGGCTGACATCAAGGCAAAGGTAGTGTAATGCAATCAGGTGCTTGTCAAGTGCTAAAAGTACCTCATATTGAAAAGGCTCTGCACAAGTTATTCATGGAGATCCATGTCAGGAACATTCCTGCCGATGAACTTATGCATGTGGCTATAAGAGGCACAGCATCATCAGCAGCATAACTGCCGACCTGGAAACCTCGGAATTCAGGAGATTTGCAAAGCAGGGGGTGGAAATAACAAAAAAGATACTTCTTTTTCTGGGCCAAAGCAACATCAGAAACAGCTGGGACTAGAACTATTAAGGCGAAAGCCTTTCTAGGCTTATGGTTTGTGTCAACAAACTTGACCGCCGGAGTGTCCGCTGAAGCATCATCACATCATATGAAGACAGATTAAAGAATGAAAAATGATTGACAGTGATAGAGAATGGTAATGATATAATAGAGATTGGTAGAGGTTATTAATGACTAGTAACGACTAATGATGACTACGAATGACTACAAAATGACCAATATGTCTAACGAAAGCTTGTAATGACCACAATTGATTACAAATGACTAAAATGCTTACTAGTGAGCAGAAATGACTACAAAATGACCAATATGTCTAATGATGAATTGTAACGACAATTGATTATAAATAACAAAACATGCTTACTAACGACCAATAATGACTAATAATGACTGAAATGACATGTAATGACTACTGATGACTATGATATGACCAACATGTCTAAAGACGGCTTGTAATGACCACAATTGACTGCAAATTACTAAAAATGCTTTGTAGTGAGCAGTAATGACTAAAGGAAAGAAGAGAAAGAGGAGAGGCAAAGACAAAGAGGCGAATCATAAGAGGAGGAAGAGTAGGCTTTCGCCGTTCACCTCTTAAGAGAGATCTTAAGAGGCCCTGTAATTTTTAGATGTCTAGGCACTCATACTATGACTGGAGATGGTGTGTGCATGCCTGCATAATTAGGGAACACATACTATGTCACAAGTCATTGGTCCTTTTCAACCTTTAATAAGCTTTGTTGAAATTGCTTGCATATTCTTCACTGCATTACACTGCTGTATTACAGTGAACTTGACTGTTTCGTTACCACGTCTATTCAGATCGATCACCGGCGATCGATGCTTTAAATAGCTGATTTCGATGTGTTGGAGTCATTTTTTAAGCCCTTCGTGCCAACCAGTTGTTAGTCTAGGCACTCCACTTTTAGAATCAGTTTAAATTTTCTAGCTCCAGCGATACGATTTTTGATGGACCTTTTTTGCAAACTAATGTGTGTATACTGTAGTGAAAAGGGGCGTGACTGTCACCTACTGCCATGCTCAAGAACAAAACGTGCTGCGCTTGTCATTATGCCATGCTCACAACATCAAATTTTAGAGCACAGCTCTTAAACGCCTGTTCGTGTGGCGAGTGTCGGTGTGGCACCACATAACCGAGTGAATGAGCACAGCGAAGGATAAAAGTGGATGCTGAGTGCAGTGGGAGATGAAAAACTGCAACAGCAAAAAGAGCGTGAGGAGGAAAGTGCAGGAGGAGGGTATGGCGAAAGCGTGAGAAGAAAAGTGTAGTGCTGTGCAAGACTGGCTGTGCAGCGATGATGGTTATGAGATGGTGCCAGAGAAGCGCGCGTCGTCTATATGGAAACAAAGCACTGCATCACTGGAGGTCTGTCTGCAGCGGCTGCTGTGAATTGCGCCCACGCATTGCCTCTCACGATCTCCCAATTAGCGAGATAGTCACGGCACTCTTCGTTCCATTTGCAATGTGCTGCACAAGACAGATTGTCCGCGCCCGTCAATATATCGCGAAAGGAAAGCACGTATTGAACTACACTCAAACTTCACATTAGAGAGTATCGTAATCGTCGGTGAAATTTTTGTGATTAAAAGACTCCCAGAGAGTCAAGAATTAAATTATGTAGTCGGCTTTGCCATATGACGGTGTTCAGCGGTCATAATTACCCCTGAAAATGATGCCAGCTGTTCACTAGTGAGCTTTGGTTTGGAGTCCAAGTAGTTTTAGTTCTCTAAAGCGCATTTCTGAAGGCCAGCCACATGTCCAACAGTCTCGGTTTCACTTCTCTTGTAAAATCTCGGCGAAGGGCGCTGCCAGTGTTATTATGCATTTATCGAAAGTCGTTCCCATGGCGCCTGCATCCCATGCGCCTGCCGAATCTCTTTACCGAATACGTACAGTGAACGCCACTGCGCGCGGTCGCCACGATGGAGTCTCCCGAACCGGCTTCTTGCGTGAAAGGTAGGTAAACGCTGAGAGCAAACTATGTGAAATATGTTCCTATAGTGTTTGTATAACTGAATGGAGCGTAATAGAATGAGGCCTCAATGCTGCGATCGCACAGGTTCGCAGCGACCTACTGCGCGTCTGCATGCTTGTCCGCGCACTGTTTCGCTTTCACCGCGTGCGCGTTTTCGTACTGTGCCATGAGCTTTAGGCCACAGAATATGAGCATTTGACAGTACACAAGCAACCATTGTTGCGTGGGCGCTATCAGAGTTGTTCAAAAATAATTTAATTGTAGAGACTTCAACGGGGACTGTGATGTGCCGTCGCAACGATTCAATCTTTTTTTTCCTCGTTTAAATTCTTGGACGTTTCAATACTATTTCTCGAGTTGCGTCGCACTGTATGTTTATCGGTGTTCTCAGCGCGCGATTTCCCGCTGCTTCTTTTTTTGTAATCCAGTGCATTAATTCATAACACAAACATGACCATATGCCATGCTTTTTTTTAATGTGCTTCTTACCGCTCCCTTTCCACTCCAATGAACTTGCCAGTATCTATAGCATCGACAAGTTCTGTGGGGTCTGATGTGGGCATTCTCACACCGTACTCTTGGGACAAAGGAACGACAACACAGTAGTGCAAACAATCACAAGGGCATTTATTGCACCTTTCATACATCAATGCCTGCTAGCCGAGTTGCTATCCACAAAACATGCCGATGGGCGCGCGACAAATCTAGAAGTCCGACTCACCGCGTCCTCGCGAGCGAATATGTTCGCTCCATGCTGGATCCCAACGCCTGGTCGTTCGCGTGTATGGTCACGCGAATCGTGGTGTCGAGGGCGGCCACGCGAGGCAGTCTCGCAGAGGCACCGGTCGCCGCGCACACGGAATGTCCGCGCTGTTCGGCGACCCGCCGGGGAAGCGTTGCTGCCCCACGTGCAGCACGACCGTCCCGCTTCCTGTCTCGAACCCAAGAGAACAAGCGCCTTCCTTTCGGCGCCCTAGTAACCTCGCGGCGCGCAACACTAGCGCCATCTCTCGCACTGCGCCTGTACCACTCGGACCGCCGCGTGTGCGGCGAAGCCGCACTACAGGAGACGCGGTATGCGGGAAAAACATCAGGGGAGGCGCGAGGGTCGCGCATCCTCACAGTTCATAAACCAAACCGTCATGACATTGGTCGGGCAGCGGACTCGGGCGAGCGTCTCCATGCACGTTTTTCGAACATTGCAGACCCGGTGCCGTAGCAGAAATCTTCCTCGCGTCTGTGCTTGCTGCATACCCGAGTTGTAGCCGATGACTGTTTGCCGGTTTTATGTTTCGCGAGCCAAGCTTCACGCAGCTTCTTGTCCTGCGGCTACGTACGAATAAGGCTGACACCAGGCTCCGTTGCGTACGTGCGGCACTGCAGCAGCGAGCAATAGCCTACCATGTTGCGCGCCTTCAAAGGCAGCCACTACCTATTGTGGTGCTTTCAAGCGTTGTAAAGGATACACTCGAAGCGGGAGAATCTCGCCACTAAATGAGGACCGCAGCCTACGAGGGAATTTAAACTCTCGTTTTCAGCTCCCTTCAGCGCTCCCGAAGCAGCCGACGCGGACGCTATGTCCACGTGATCCCTAATAGCATGTCACGCCGACGGTGGCGCCAGCTTTTCCAGTGGTGGAGCTCGAGGCCAATAGCCACACAGCAATAATGAAACCAAAACTTCTAGCCCACATTTCTGACTGAAATTTTTGTTCGGATCCACATATAGCACGAGGCGAAAATTTGAGATGCTAATAATAGGAAAAAACCTCGTATTATACGTGCGTTTTTACGGCACGTCTGAGGCGGATTTTTTTGCATTAAGTCCATGGAAAATCGAACAAACATTCCCATGTTGTTTGTTATATGTGAGAATTCGGCTTAACTGAGTTCGTCTTAACGAGAGTTTACTGTAATATGGGATGGAATAAACTGCCTGCTGCGGCTGTTGCCTGTGACACCACAGGTTCATTTTTAAAAGTGCTTAAAGAAATTATAAAATGTGCAAAGTACGTTGACAGCCCTATCCCACACACACACACACTTTTTTTTTCAGCCTGCCTTTCCAAGTGATCGCACGCACGTATTTTATGCTTCTGCAACTGCCGAAGTATTTTTACACACCCCATTTCACTACGTTGGTCTAAAAAGATATGTTGTGAAAGCATTTGCTACACGTCGTACATATGTTTTTCTGCTTTTCTATCTCTAAATGTTTGCCAACGCAATGTGAAGAGCAGCTTGCTTAATATTTTGTGGAGATACTCTCACATTGTTAGCACTAAATGCTGTGTTTTTGCAAATGACATGCTTTTCACGTCTTCAATTCAGTGCTATTTCATTCTGCTCAACTTCTGTGGCTTGTATTCAATGTATTGTTTTAGTGTTATTTTTTTTGTTCATGTTTATAACCCTTCCTGCTTAAGGTCTCTCACCAGAAGCTGGCAGTACTATTGAAATAAATAAATAAAAAGAACAACCATTTTCTCACTCTAATGAAAGGCTTAAGGGAACTCGCCATTATGTAATGCATGATAGACCATCACTTTCTCTAAATTTTTCAATGCCAGACAGATACGGCCAATCCGATTATTCACCCCCACCCCTCTCCTATCTTCTTTTCCCACTCTCTCACATAGGCTAGCATTCACACCTGCTTTCCAGTTGTGGAGGAGAGCACCATCTGGGTGGCGCATCACGACAGAAGTCAGAGGGACTGATAGAAGCATGATAACCTGACAGACGCAGGACGGAGCGTCTACCGCTTCTCCACCGAAATGGCAGCGACGCACGCTTTGACGCACACATGGCGTAAGCAGTCACACCATCTGGGTAGCGTTGCATCACGGCAACTGACTGAACTAAGGCGCACCAATGGCTCCCATTGGGAAGAAAGCGAGCGTTTGCGCTGGCACTGAAAAAATAGAGAAGGCAATGGATAGACCTTTGCCTAAAGCACCCTTCTCAGCACGTCTCGAGCTGAAGCAAACTTAATGAAGCCAAAACTACCCGTGCAGAAATGACTTACATTTAAATTTGACTTCAGCTGGCTACCTAGTGCGTAAGGACAATTAGGATGCAGGCTCTACTGCAATTGTAATACCCCATAACGGGGTCTTCAATGTAATAAAGATAAAAGTGAAAGCTGTGCTGCATGATGCAGGTTTTTTGTGTGTGTGTGTTCATTTCTTGCATTGGGGTTGGGTTAGTCTTTTGGGGATATTTATGACGGCGTCCATACAATCGGGAGGATTTATTCAAATTCAGGATACTCCCGGCCAAATCGGGAGAGTTAGCAGGAATGTGGTAGGACAAATTCAGTGGGTCAAATGACCTCCTTTGTCTATTATAATGTCTAGCAATCTACAGTACACTCACCTTGGCACTGAAGGAAAAATCTATGTCTGATGGGTCTAACACAGCCGGAGGCAATGGAGACTCCAAATGGGTTGCACTGAGCAGAGACGGTGGAGTAGGGCAGGTGTCTTTCGGCAGCACTTGGAAACAGCACGGGTAGTTGAGGCCAAAGGGGCGGTGTAGTGGAAAGCACTCTTGCCAGCAGATGTACGCATGAAAGAAGTCTGATGGTATGTACATGTTTGGATAGCGCTTGCGCAAGTCCACCACACCAAGCTCCCGCCTAGAGAAGAGACCACAAGAGAGAACTACTTGGCATATGGACCAGCTAAGCTTCCCATGTGAACACAAAATGAATCACTCAATCAATCATTCAGCAGCTCAGTAGAAAATCTGACTGAAATCCAAGCAAAATGGCTCATGTCCTTCAGATTTTCAGAGATCCCCACAGAGAGCTGAGCATTACTGGGAAGCCACAGGCACGACTTGCAAAAGTAGTACACCACAGACCACTTAAAACACAAGCCAGTTATAACAATGCATTGTATGGAATGAGTTCCACCAAGCGGTCTGGAAAGTCATATCATCCCAAAATTAATATCAACAGTGTAATTACTGCCAACATTTTCATCATCATCATCAGCTTATTTTATGTCCACTGCAGGACGAAGGCCTCTCCCCGCGATCTTCAATTACCCATGTCCTGCGCCAACCGATTCCAACTAGCACCCACGAATTTCTTAATTTCATCGCCCTATCTAGTCTTTTGCCGTCCTCGACTGCGCTTCTCTTCTTTTGGCACCATTTCTGTAACCCTAATGGCCCACCGATTATGTAACCTACGCATTACATGACCCACCCAGCTCCATTTTTTTCTTTCAATGTCAATTAGAATATCGGATATACCTGTTTGCTTTCTTATCCAAACCGCTCTCTTTCTCTCTTAACATTATGCCTAGCATCCTTCGTTCCATCGCTCTTTGCGCAGTCCTTAGCTTGTTCTCAAGCTTCTTTGTCAGTCTCCAAGTTTCTGCCCCATATGTCAGCACCGGTAAAATTCACTGATTGTACACCTTCCTTTTCAATGATAATGGTAAGCTTCTAGTCAGGAGCTGACAATGTCTGCCATATGCGATCGAGCCCATTTTTATTCTTTTATGAATTTCATTTTCATGATCAGGGTTCCCAGTGAGTAACTGACCTAGGTAAACGTGCTACTTCACAGACTCTAGAGGGTAAGTGGCAATCCTGAACTCTTGTTCCCTTGCCCAGCTATTCATCATTATCTTTGTAGTCTAAATATTGACACGTGGACTTATCTTTTACGGGTGAGCACTTTTCACCGTCTAACGAATGTTATCGCTCTGCGCGGGACGCACCTGCATGTAACGGAAGTTTCTCGAATGGTATCGATCGTTCTGTTGTCACCGAAGCTTGTGTAATCTGACTGCATGTGCGACGTGAATTGTGTAGAACTTTCGGGAAGACATGTGGGCAGAACCGATTACTCTGGAACCTTTGATGACTCGTGTATAAAAGCCGATGTGTTTGGCTGGCAGATCACATTTTTGCCGATCGCCGACTGTGTTCGCCATTGTCACCATTCTTTAAGTGTAGCCTGTATTTGAGGGCACAACTTCCCCAAATAAAACACTAGTTTCGTCATTCCCAGTTTTGCTGCTTGTTTTCACCGTCACTACTACGTGACAATATTAATCTTTAACTCCACTCTTACACTCTCTCTCTTAAGTTCCTTCCTCAATCATTTGTTGTAACTCGTCTCCAGTGTTGTTGAACAGGACAATGTCATTTGCAAACCAAAGGTTGCTGAGGTACTCGCCGTTGATCCTCACTCCTGAGCCTTCCCAGTTTAATAGCTTAATACTCCTTCCAAGCATGCAGTGAATAGCACTTGAGAGAATGTGTCTCCTTGTCTTACCTCTTTCTTTATAGCTATCTTCCCACTTTTCTCGTGTAGAATTAAGGTAGCTGTGGAATCTCTGTAGATATTTGCCAAGACATTTACGTAAGTGGCCTGTACTCCTTGATTACGTAATGCCTCTATGACTGCTGGTATCTCTACTGAATCAAATGCCTTTTCGTAATCTACGATGGCCATATAGAGAGGCTGATTGTACTCTGCAGATTTCTCAATTACCTGATTGATGACATGGATGTGATCCATTGTAGAGTATCCCTTCCTGAAGCCAGCCTGTTCCCTTGGTTGACTTAAGTCCACTGTTGCCCTTATTCTATTGCAAATTATCTTGGTGAATATTTTATATAAGGCTGAAAGTAAGCTAGTGAGCCTATAATTTTTCAATTCTTTAACGTCTCCCTCTTTGTGGATTAGTATAATGTTTGCATTCTTCCAGTTCCCTAGGACCTTTGAGGTTGATAGAAACTTCGTATAGAGACCTGGCAGTTTTTCAAGCATTATGCCTCCACCGTCTGATTTAATTGACTGTTATTCCATCTTCTCCTGCTGCTCTTCCTCGTTTCATGTTTTGCAAGGGCCTTCTGACTTCATCGCTATTTATAGGAGGAGTTTCTATATCCTGTTCATGACCATTTCTAATGCAGGTATCCCGACTCCTCCAAGTACTGTTCAGGTCAATATAGAATTCCTTTGCTTTTACTATACCTTCGAGATTGCTGATGATATTACCCTGCTTATCTTTCAATGCATACATCTTGGTTTGTCCTATATCAAGTTTCCTTCTCAGCGATTTCATGCTGCGTCCATTTTTTAGGGCTTCCTTAGTCTTTCTCACATTATAATATGTCCCTTGTTTTCTCTTTGTTGATCAGTTTTGACAGTTACGCGAAATCTATCCTATCTCTTTAGTTAGACACTGCCATTCTTTGTCGTTTATTTATTAGGCCCTTTGTTACTTGGGAGAGCTTACCTACTGGTTGCCTTGGTGCCTTACCTCCCACTTCAATTGCTGCCTCTGAACGCAGCCTGGTTACTGTTTCATTCATTATTTTTATGTCATCTTCATCTCTCTGTTCTAAGGCTGCATACTTGTTTGCAAGTAACAGCCTGAATTGGTCTGCTTTTACCCTTACTGCGTCTAGGTTGGCCTGTTTCTTCCTGAAAAATTTTGCTCTTTCGCTCTTTAAATTGAGGTGATTCGTAGATCTCACTAACCTATTATCACTGTACGTTACACCCTACCTATTAATTCTACATCCTGCACCATGCTGGGATCAGCCGGAAGTATGAAATCTATTTCATTTCGTGTTTCACCATTAGGGCTTTTCTACTGTACGAAAAAAAAACTAACACAGAGAAAAAGTTCGCCAAGTCACATTCAATGTGATTACTGTATCATAGAGCCTAAATTTACAAACAGGACAAAGAAGAGGCAACAACACATGGCTGTCTTTGTCCTGTCTGTAAATGTGGGCTGTACGATACAGATATCATGAACCAAATCTTTCAAAACCGCTGCTGACACTCAACAAGACTTGCAAATCCCCTCCTTTGCAAAATCATTTGAACATGCAATAAATGCCCTTCAGTAAAGGCTAGAAAAAAAAAAACAAAAAAATCAGGAAATAAGAATACATCACACTCAACTGCTCTAAGCAGACTGCAGGAATGTCCACCACGTAGCGAGGCATCATTCGTGGTTTGCGCCGTGGCGGAGAGCCTCCACCACCTCGTCGGGGAGGTGACAAGGGATGCTTGCGGGCCAATGACGAAGTGCTGCTGCCATCATGGTCTTGACCTGGCCCTCGATAGTCACGATCAGGTGACTGTGCTGGACCCCGCAGATCCCGATCCCTTTCCCTGTCACGATCCCGATCTCTTGATCTAAGATCTCGAATGGGTGACCTAATGAAAGACAGTCAAATCAAATCACTGTCCATGCCAAATATGGCAAAATAGAAAGCAGTCAGTGCCACTCACACCGTTTTCTCTGCCTATCATTTGCAGAAGAATGACAACACAGAAAATAAAGACCCTGCTTGCGAATTAAATGACTGAATATGTAGAAAGTTTCCCAGCTATCATTCACCAAGCTTGAAAAGAAAGTGAAACCTTCTATGCAGAACCAACTGTATGTTATTAGCAGCAATCTGAAGGCGGACCTAGTATTTTTTGTACTGTTCCTAATTATTTAGTTTATGGTGATTCATTAACTTTTACACTGTTAGAGCACATTCTGAAACAACAATTTTAATTACTTGTGGCGCACTATTTCTTGTGTTATTCTTCCTTCCCATTTAAAAGAAAGTTCATGCCCTGCTTGCACATCGAAGCAGTGCTGGTCTCAAACATGAATGATGATGCAAAGGAACTACGATATGTGACCCATGACTGGCCTGGTGGTTGCCCTGCTTTAACAGGGCATCTACCTTGATATGACAGTCACATTTCTTCTAGCCTCGAGTATCGCATCAAAGCAAACAACCACTTGTGACAGCAGCAAGCAGACCGCCAAAACCAAGTTATCAAAAATCACAGCACAAGCTATCAATATGCTGCATAAGGCCAAACCGAACATGGACATGAATGTCGCAGCCACCTCAAAGAATTTTGGCATGTCTTTTTTTAGATCAAAATGGTCTAACAGTGTGAAATTAGGTCATTTCCTGCATGTTTGAAAGCAGCACTGCTGCGGCACAGAAGTGGGAAGCCTGGTCAACTTTTACCATATTTTTGCACGTATAACCCGCCACCAAGCATAACCAGCGCCCCTCCCACCCCCTCCTGTTAAAACATCACGAGGAGTAAAAAAAAGTGAAGGGAATAAAATTAGAAAACGAAAAAATCAGCCCATATAACCCACGAAAATGACCACACAATAACTTTCAACTCTTTGCAAAGACAGTCTCCATTTGTGAATGCATGACTCATCCACATCTTCAGCAAGCAGCTCTGTTCCCCGCCTCTTTGGCGATGTGGGTAAAGCTGGATTCACTTGACTGGCAGGATTACACACGAATCAGTCACATCACATGTGACGTGAATTGGACCTCTTCACAGGTAGTATTCAAATGACAGCGCGGACGGAGAAGCCCTTGTACGGGCATCGACAACGAAGCAAACACGACTGAGCCAAAAATCTTTACAGTGATTCGGCTCTTCATCATATGGCAAAGCACTTTGTACAGACTGAGGGAACGTCAAAAGAACAGGTAACATACACATTTGCTGGCACTGCGTGCACTGTTAAACAGAAAATGGTGAATCGTAAAGAGGAGGAGAAAGGAGCTTCAACACACAGGGGTGGGATTCCCTAGGTGATGAAACTTTCGAATGGTGAACCTTGCCATGAGATGTTGCTTCACAGCAGCACAGCGTACCCTTTCAAGAAGCCACACCTCAAGGCAAAATTTGCAAACAACCCGCACCCCGACTTTACTGTTAAATTTAAAAAATGTTTGGTGCGAGTTATACGTACAAACACACGATTAAACATTTTGCTGGCTTTCTTCTGAACATAAAAAGAAGAGCCACATAAGAGATAGCATGCCACAAACAATTTGAGTTAGAAGAAAGGGGGTTAAGCGAGGGGCCCGATTTTTATTAGTCATATCATAAGAAGCCAATGAACACTGACACCGAGGACAACATAAGGGAAATTACTTTGCTTAATAAATTAAATAAAGAAACGATAAATTAATGGAAATACACTTGACTACTTGCTGCAGGTGGGGAACGATCCCACAACCTTTGCATTACGCGTGTGATGCTCTACCAATCGTGCTACCGCAACGCCGTCTCCCCATCCACTTTCTTGGCTACTTATGTTTCCTAGTAGAACCCTGGGAATGTTACCCAGCGCCACAACTCACAAACCTTGGCGGCGAATGTGGAACATCCTTTCTGCCACAGGCGTCATGAGAATTATCTTTTTGGGTAAAGGCAACTGGTCAAAAAACTCACACATGCTACCTGAAGGCACCAATGTTGCCGGATTCAAGATTTGGTGTCAGTGTTTGTTGGCTCCTTATCATAAAACAATTTAAATTGATGTTTCTGAAAGTTTTAAAGTAGAGTATTGATATAAGTACTATAATAATTGAAAGGTTAGGTAAATAATTAAACTACTTAATTTGGAGCAATACAAGTACTGGGCACTTTTTCAGTTTGCTACAAGCAACATAAACTTGGCTTCATCCACATAGAAGACTTCGCTTTCTTTTTAAGCTTGGTGCATGATAGCTGGGACACCCTGTACAAAAGAAGAGGTGTACATAAATATAAACAAGAGCTTAAATAATGTACTGTCCATAACAACAGATCTGAAAATTGTGTTGGTACATGTACAAAAATACTTTGAAAGATATACAGGTGTGCCAACTCGCCTGAAAAGCAGTCCAAGTGATGTCCTGCGGATTCAAGATTTGTGGAGAAACACATAGGTGGCTTTGAAGTTTATTACTACCCTAAGAAACAGCCGCCCAGCTTGGAGCCTGTGCCCTGTCACAACGTCGACAATAGTGCGAGCTCTCAGTGCAGCAATGGGCCTATCCAGTTTTATTTCCAGCTTTATATATTGAGCTGGCAAATTTTAATGGCTTGTTTTCCGCAATCACTGCCGGGTTTAGCAATGCAGGCACAGTTCGATTGGTTGAAGGACAGCACACGTCCTCGTGCACAATAAATTTACTTGCTGTCCTGTCTGTAGAGCGGCCCGCACATTTTATGCTAACAGCTGGCGGAGAAAGAGAAAGGAAGAAATTAAATTATGGGTTTTTAAGTGCCAAAACCACAATTTAATTATGAGGTATGCCGTAGTAAGGGACTCCGGATTAATTGTAAACACCTGGGGTTTTTAATGTGCACCCAATGCACGGTACCACAGGAGTTTTTGCATTTCACCACCCCGGTTGAAATGTGGCCACAGTGGCCGAGATTCAATCCTGTGCATTCGGGCTTAGTAGCGCGTCATAGCCACTACACCACCACGGCAAGTAAAGGTAGGGGAGAGAGCCTGTTAAAAAGATGCGGCGAAGAGAGGAGGCCAGTAGTAGAAGAGAGCACTGTACAAAGCTAGGCGTGTTGCAGTGCAATGCTGGGACATTAGCTGGACGCTCCAAATGCACTGCAACATAGACAAGTAGGCACTCCTGTCTATCTTCCTCCATGACCATAAAACTGCCAACATGCTACCAGCACTTATAGAGACTGACAACCAATATTCATGGCGACAATTTCCTTTAACCCTCTCTGTACGGAAGGCGTGCTCAGCTTGTCAAGGGTTTATTTGCAGAAAATTCAGAAATTGATTCAAGCTCACCCATAAATGCTTGGCCCAATACAGAGCCCTAGATACGTCTTTGGCTCACTCATTTCAATACATTTGTAGAAAACAACACTACATGGCGCACAACGTTCAGCAAAGATGAATTCTTTAAGGGAAGGCTTGCTGTTGTGCCGGCTACACTCAACTTAAATATAGCAGCCCCCGTGGAAAGCACCAGTCTTTCAGCCCGTGGTGTTGATACAGAAAGAAAATGCGTGCTTTCTGAAACTTCATCGTCCTGAAGTGGAAGTAATGCAGAACTGGTATCAACCTACTCTGGCAAGTCATAGGCTCTCTATCTCAGCTCTGATGACAGTGACACCATGTTTCCATCTGTTGTATACAACAACAGAGCTCTGAGGATTGAGACGACAGAAGCTTTTTCTCGCTTTCATTCAGAAGATGCCTTCATTCCACTTGCTATTTTATGCAAAAAATGTTTTTATATTCTAGAATGTGAGTCCCAGAAGATGCTTGTCTACAGTGAAGCCCATCTTCTGTTACATATTACTACAGCACAGACTACTTATAACGTAAGTCACTGGAGTCATGAATTTGCGCCCTGTAAGTGGTATCACACTATAAGCAAAACAAAATTTTTCAAAGGCATGTGAGTGCAAAACATGTACACCAAGCTGCTGCATGCGTCAGGTAATCAAAGCATACAACTGGAACGTGCCCTCACTTTCGTTAGCGATGTGGTTCCTCCATTTTCTTAGTGCCATACAGCTACTGCGAAGCATTTCATTGACTCTGCCCCAAACGCACCTTTGGCCACCGACTCCCAATGAGACTGTGCTGGTTAGGCCTAGCGGGCGGGGGTGTCAGGTAGCATGTGATTACGGGAAGCTTGCTTTGATATACGTTCATACCCATAGATGAACAAACGTTGATCTGGCATGAGATCACACACACGGGTTGCACTAACAGCAGCGCACATGAAGCAAATTTGTGGGTGATCAGGCAGCAATTACCTCACAAGCGTATAGCAAAAGTTTGTAGGTGCATATACTGGTAGGAATGGCGAAAGCACATCTGTAGACAACGTTCCACACTGATAAATTTTGAGGACACAGTTTAAACTTTTTTTTCGGGACACAGTTCTATGCATCTTTTTTTTCCCCCACCTCCATTCCTTGTTTATTTGTTTGTTCCACTTCTCCTCCTTTTCTGCATAGCCCTCCTAGCCCTCCACTTGGCCAGCACACCTCATTGAGAAGCGTGCTCGCTACCCTGCTTGTTTGCGGGGTTTCCAGGCAACCGCATTATAACCAGTACTTTGTCTTACACAGCTGCACTATAAGCAGTATGCATACACATTGCATTCAATGGGAAGATAAATGTGAGTCAGAAAAATCCGCATCATATCCGATCATGCACTGTAAGTGGTTACGTTATAAGAGGTCTCAGCAGTATTGTTTTCATTATTTTTATTTTCAAATAAACTACGCCTTTTTTTGTGCAAATTACAAGTGTGGATATGCTTTTTAGACATATCTAAATCTATCTAAATAGCTTCCACGAATAAAAAATACTAAATTTAAAAAAAAATTTCGCATTTATTACTATCCTTAAAGGGTTAATACAAAGGAAAGCTCACCGTCCAGAGTGCCCAATCCTGAAGCTGTAACGCAGAAAGCGTAAAAATTTTTTTACAAGAATTTTCTCATACACGCCACCATGCAATGGATGCCATGGTGGCAGCACCGTATGAAAATGTTGACCTTCTTTGCATTGTAATACGCATGAAAAAAGTTCAAATGTCTATAAAATACACAAATGCATTTCTAAACACAAATTATACTGCACTTTATAACACATAAGCGACATACAACCATCTGTTCTCACATGGTGAGGCTAGTATAATGCTAGTGCAAAATTCTACAGTTGAGCATCACAACATGCTGCTATTCGAGACTGTGACAATTTAAAATGACAATTACTATTTAAATCACAAACATGTGTGATCCTGCCACTATAAAGCATGTCCTTTTCATTTTTACCAACATCGTATGACACATTCTGGTAAGCTGTCGATACCATTATTTAAGGTTAGAGGTCAATTGAATTTGCTAATGACAGTTTATGACAACTCTGGGAATATGGGTTTTCTAACTCAGCCGTGGCCCTTGAAAAAGACACCGACACCACAACATTCAAGGTTTAATCTTTTTCCCATGAAACCAGGCTATCTCTGATTGCTGAGTGTGCCGAGCGCGTGCCCGAGAGCTTGGACCACAGCCAATCATTCACCCAGCAGCCAGCAAGAGGTGCCCCGTACAACTTAAGAGAAAAATATTAGTAGTAGAATATAGTGCTAGAAGAGTAGCAGCCAACACAAATGTTGCAGCAACTACAATAAAGTCCCAACCATACACAGCTATCAGAATGTGTCAACATATGCCCCATCATGTCTGGGTGCTTCTGGCATCAGGTGTGCAGAGCATGTTGTGTGGCAATGCTGGGAGCTACCACTGGCAAATATTCACCAGCATGACATAGGTGGCCCGCCCATGTGACTCGACCTCACATGAGCACAGTAAGCCAACATCACTTCTGGAACTAGTTAAGCGTAGTCAGCACAGGGGCACAGCCATCACTGATGTTTGATGCTATGTCGATGCCCAGCCCAAGTGATGTATGATGCTACGCTGAAGCTAAAGCTACTACAGGTTCTACCAAGGTTGCAGCAATCACATTAAGTGGCAGTTGAACAAATAGGAGTGCTTTAATGTCTTCTAAAAAGGGAAAAAAATATTTATAAATCAACTTGCTTGAGTGTCATTTTGAAGATGCTGCTTTACATGGCAACTCAAAAACTTTCAACATGGCGCTCTGGCATCTTTTCTCCAAACGGCTGCAACACAATGAAATGCAATGTGTGCTAGTGCATCCTGACGGCTGTGTATGGTCAGAGCTTAATAGAGGCACAGTCACTTTAATGGGACTGGCAAGCATGGCAAAAGTTAACTCATTTGCAGAATATCTGACAGTAGCGCTATCTCAATGTTTAAACTGGCCATCACATGAACTTTTTAAAAATGTTTCAAGGTTTTCTTTCTAGACCATAAAAAGTATAGAAACAGCAACACAGAGAAAACAAATGAACTTGATGTTTGCTAAACACTGCACAACTACTTAATAAGCTTGTGTGAATATTCAATATGTTTAAATATTCAATCTAATATTATGCCGAATAAGCCATTCTATTTTCCCTTCGTCTTGAATTTCAGTATTCAAAGTTTTCAATCGACACAAATGAACATACAATCTTTTTCCACGTATAAGCTGCAAACCCAAATACCACACCCAGGAAAGAAATAAACTCTGCATGTATAACCAGCGGATATAACTGCATACAACTTCAAAATCCTTGCTAAAGCAGTCTCCATTCGTGGATGCACAAATCGTCCACGTCATATATTTGGCCGGCAGCTCTGGTCTACCTTTCTTCAGCAATGCTGATGATCGAGAACTTTGCCCTAAAGCTGGTTTCATGGCATCGCAGGTCGCATTGATGTGAAACCACACCTCAATGCGAAATTTGCAGTGTTGTAAATTTTTACTGCTAAGATTTTTACCACAAGTATAAATGACAGCTTCGTTTTGGTTCGTAAGTGACATCAAATAGCTCATAGGCCATAAGACAAGGCAAATTCATTTACTGTCACCTACTGATTTCTGCACATGCCCGATTATTCACAGATATTATTTAAACATATCTATGAATAGATTTGCGGCAACACAGCATTAAACTAATTTTGGTGGCCAACACCCAGCGAACGATGCTGGTTAGGCCTAACAGCCAAGGCAGGAGCAGGGATGGACACAGAGCTGTTGCAGAAAGTTTGCTGCTCATCGGTGATCAGTCCACAGACCATGCGCACAAGCAGCACTGAGGACTGCAAAAGCAGCAAATGTGCCTGCCACGTTCATCTGTGTGCTTGCAGAATGGAACAAGTTAAGCTAATGTGCAGCCGGAAAACATCCAAGCTGAATTTGTGCACCACAGCATAAACCATAGTGCAGTTAAGGTTGCACTTCAGAGCATCACGACAGCGCACGACAGGTGAACGCAAAATGGTCTCGCGGTTTCAACCACCACAAAATTTAAACAACACTCTTAAAAGAAATTACACCTTTTGGGCTGTATATTGCCACACAACAATAATCGTTGTCTTGTCTGCATTTCCTTTCTTTAATGCTGCGACCCTGGTACTTCCAAGTCATGAACGGCATGCGCATTTTCAGTATGATAGAGCATTCTCGACAGGAAAGTAGCAGGCGCAGAATTTTCAAGAAAGGAAACGCAAGCAAGGCAGATGACGATTATTGTTGTGTGGCAAATATACACCCCAAAGGGTGTACACTTCCCTAAGAGTGTAGAATGAAGCAAAACAGTCAGAAAGAGCTTGTAAGCAAATTTTCTTTGCTGCTAGAGTGTTAAGAAATGTTAAACTTGAATTTTTGAATTAAAATATCCGATTGACAGCACTTCGAAAATAAACCGACGCCAGAGATGAACCTGTTCCACTTTATTTTTATTTTTTTGGAGAACCAACTTTTCTTAGTATCAGCATCTGGCTCTTGTGTCAAGGTTTTATGCAAATTCCACAATTATTCGAACTATTCACTTTGAATACCCATGTCCCAAAGGCACGCACGAACTCCTTTAGGATAAGAGAGCACAAGATTTCCTAAGGGAGTTGAACCTTCGAAGTGTAGATATATATTATTCAATATATTTGATGCAAAAAACATACAACTTGTTAAAAATAATGTGCGTTCACTAAACGTAGTAGTGCTGACAGTGACTCTAGCCACCCTGTACTTACCCATGTGTTTCGTTGCTGCCTGGCAAGTAGGCTCTGCATTCTGTGACTCGAACTGCTGCTACCTATATACTCAAATCGCTACATTTCATGGACGGTGACCTTGTGAGCTTTCCTTTTGTTTTGTGTACCGTGCCAGTGTCAGTCATGAGTGACCACACTGACCACTGCACGGCTGGCACGATAAAGGCTACGTTTACATGAACCAGACGCGAGCGGGTTGAGTAAAAAATCGGTTTGACTGGTCCCAACGTGACCGCATTTACATGAACTTGCTTCAGATGAGGCTGGACAATGACGGCACACAGCATCAAGCCGAGACATCCAATGCGTTTCAACTGTGCTTCCAGTTCCTGCTGCCGTCTTCATGAGTCTTATCGCTACGAAGACATTGCACTGCACAGTGCTTGTCCTGGCCTTGTCCTGACACTATTCCCGCTACCAGCACCTAAATCGCGACATAACAGTGGTTTTGCGCAAGTCTCGGCGCTGACGGACCAGAATCGCCCGTGTTTACATGCACACTGCAAATGGGTCGGGCTGGGTCAACCTACCCCAAGCAGTCGGGCTGACTAAGCTGACTCAACGCTTGTTCAGCTCAACTGGCAGCGCTTACATGAACTCAACCGGCATATTCTAGCTCGACAAATCAACTCGACCCGATTCTGTTTTCATGTAATTGGCCTGAAAGACGAGAAAAACATGGCACCAAGCGCCCTAGGTCGAGAGTATTGTGCAGCAGCAAGCATAGCTGTGGCTGAATTTTGATACACCTTTTAATTCAATAGAAATGCTATAAACACACGCAACGTTAATTTTAATGAAAATAATAATTAAATTTGCAGTTTTACAACAACCAGTATGGGCACGAGAGTGCGTGCTTCATCCACTAAGGAGTATCGCCAATTTTTCCTTGACCAAAAGCTCCATTGAATTCCCTTAGTAGAAGGGCAACCGTCTGCCACTGAGTGTGCATCTCCCTCATTAAAAGGAGTTTGCGGGTGCCCGTGTGACAGGGGCAGAAATTATCTAACACTAATTACTATTTTCTTCGACTTCACTTCAAACCAGAAAATTTATATTCACACAGGGAAATCAACTTCCGGTTCGGATGCGAGCACACATCTATTCCTGGCGCTCCGACTCTCTTTGACGGTTACGCGTGCTGTTCGTGTTTCACCTTCTTCTGTCGCACATCCTCATCATCGGTGTCGCATCGGCCATGCGTCGAGACAAGCCTCGAAAAGATGCGTTGCTTGTTAGCCGTTTTACAGCCGCTTTTAGGCACCAGCGGGCAGCCTTGCTAAACCTAATGCATGGCCACAGCTGCATTGATGACCGAGTCCAGGCCATCAAAGCTACCTTTATCTGACAACCATGAACAACACCAGGGACAATCAGCTTTGACGACGCCAACCGAACCAACCAACCGGCTCGGCACCTGTGCAACAGAACTGAACCTCTTGTTTGACTGTGTTGGACACCCCCTGGCACTTTTACTTCAAGAGATTAATGGCATAGATGGGACACTACAACAGTTCAATGCTTACTACCAACCATTAATAGAGCATCGAAACATGAAACGACCCCGAAACCCACAGCCCAATGGTATCACCAGTGCAGCCGACAAATTTGTGATACAGGGACAAGCGTCTGTCTTTGCACAGACATTCTGCAAACGCAGATTGACACTTCTCAGTACTCGACTGCCGTGCCGGAGGTGGTGGCTGTATTGGTATACATGCGCCTGGAAGTTAGCACCCGCACACGCGGCTCATTCACATGAATTCGCGCTCTGCGGAGACGTTACCCAAACGACAACTTCCTGATAGGTGGCGATGTCAACACCAAGCATCTGCAGTGGGGCTATGATTATCACATGCCCCGTGGAAGGGCACTTGCAGACGCCACGGAGTCAGCTGACTTAATGCTCGCGAATGACACCGACTACACCACCCGCGCCGCCCTGCATAGTGGACAATGTAATACGACCCCGGACCCAACGTAGTCCACAACAGCCTACGTGAAAGAATGGCGATGCGATCAGATGCCTGGGGCAGCGACCACTATCCACTGTGGATTACTTTGAACGTGGGACGAAAGCTTGCAGCCGGGTGCACTGTGCACACGATCAGATGGGATGACTACAGAAGAGCATTTGCGGAGCAACTCAAGACCGCATTCGTGCACGAATGCGCGCAAGCGAGCACAGTTGACGTACGCAGACAATGGCCGCCGACATCGTGACCATGTTCGACTTCGACGTCGCACTGCTGTCGAAGTCGCACTGCTGTCGCTAGAAGATACGCCAAGCGCCTGTATCGGAAACGCTGGAGCCACCACCGCTCATCATTCAACAAAAGAACTGGCCTCCATAACGTACGGCACACGTTCAAGGCTAAGACAGATCAGCGTAAACAAGCAGTGCTATTTCGAAGATCTTGCTCAAAACTGGCCAGTCAGTCAGCCAGCTCCAAGATGATGCTGCCAAGATGTTTTTCCCAAACCGTTGATGCCCTCGAACGCCGACATTTACAGGAAAACGCCACCTATTACTGATAAGGGCCTCCAGGCCCCATTCTCACTCTTCGAGCTCAAACAGGCACTTTCTTCCATCAAAGCACGCAGCGCATCAGGCCACGACGCCGTGATGTCGGCAGCTCTGAGGAATCTTGAAGAATACGCAAAGAAGCAACTTCTTGATGAGATTAACACAGTGTGGGCCAATGACGAAATCCCAGCAGGATGGAAGCATTTGATAGTCACACCCATACCGAAACCAAACGAACAGCTAGATGTACTATCGAACATGCGCCCTGTATCTCTCTCACTTACTACGTGTAAGGTGGAGGAGCGAATGGCCCTGACACGCATATCTCACTTTCTAGAAACCGAGGGTCGCTTCCATTCAGCACAGACAGAGTTTCAGCCAAACCTTGGCACTCATGACAGCCTCCTGTTTGTGAGGGAAGGTGTACTGCGTCAAAAAACAGTCGGTCGCACAAATCGCCACTCGAGCATCCTTGTGGCGGTGGACCTCTGTAAAGCTTTTGACAATGACGCATGAGGGAATCGAGACAGCAGAGAGGGACGGAATCACAGGCCGCCCCCTCAAATTTGTGCGTTCCTTCCTTCAGGATCGTACTTTTTCCATACGGGTAGATGGAGGCGATGGGGAGGTTTACCCAAATATGGCGGGTGTCCCACAAGGTTCCATACTGTTACCCGTCCTCTTTAATTTGACTATGATAGGCCTGGCTGAGCGACTGGAGGCTATTTCTGAACTGGGCTTCACAGTAAACATCACGTTATGGAGTGCATCACGACCAATTGATGACCAGCAGGAGACCCTGCAGGCGGCACTTCACGTTATTGACCACTACCTGCCACAAACTGGCATGCAGCCATCTCCAGAGCAGACAACATACGTGGTGATCCCAGGTTCAACGCAGGACAAAGCAGCCCTCGCGTTCACTCTCGGAGGCAAAACACTGCAGCGAACGGAAAAATCGGTGTGCAGTCTCAGGATACCAATTGACTACACAGGCACAGCGGATGCGTGGCTCGCAGACCTTCGTCGGACATGGCACAACACTATGCACCTCATAAAACGAATCTGTTTCCACATGGGCTGTGCTGGTACCGATGTGTGCCAAAAACTTGTTAGTGCTTTGCTGACCTCCCGACCGAAATACAGAACACGCTGTTATGACCTGCTTGCTCAGCACTGGACACAGCTAGAGGTACTCCACAGATCAGCTCTCCACATCATCACAGGGCTCTCGAAACACACACGTGACCAGGAGCTACATCGCTATGCGAAGTTGCCTACCTCCATGCAACCACTGAAGCATTGAAGGCAGGACACGAGGAACGCCTGAAGAACACCAGACAAGGCAGTACTCTACTGGCCTACATGGGAAAGGATATATAAACTTTACCACAACTGCCATTGCAAATTCCAATGTGATAACATTGCTGTTGTTGACATTACGCCAATGCCCCAAAACATGAGTGCCCAATATGCGCACCGCTAGGCAGCATTCGCTGTGCGTCCCGTGCAGAGATTGGCAGACAGACCACCAAGCCATGAACAAGTGTACACTGATGCTGCTTTCGACCCACGCACCAGCGATGGAGCAGTCACCTACCCTGTAGTGGGTTCTTGTGGGACACATTCTACCTATACAACTGCTGATGCTGACGACCCAACAGAACTTCAACGCTGAGCAAGTCTGGGCATTAGATAGTCTCAAGCATCATGCAAGCAAAACACACTGATATATATACACAAACTCTCAATATGCACTGCATGCCAGCAAGTCTTGCCACACAGCCTCATCTGAAGTATTCCTAGTCAAGCAGGCCTTCAGGCGTGCAGAGGCCATTGCTGGACTTCCTCCGAGAATCCGGAGTGTATCTACACGTTTAAATATTTCTTTATGCCAGAAGGCACGCTGTTGGAAAAAAAAAACAAAAAAACTGGCTCGGTGGATTCTGACAGTGTCATTCTGGATTCGCTCTCGACTTTCGCCAAGGACGCGCAGCTTCTAGAACGGCTCTGAATACGCCTCTCCCCTCCCTTTCCTATTTCACATTATAGGCCTTTGAGCCGTCCCTCAATAAGTACATCTTGTAATCATCATATTCACACAAGCCTACTTTTTAACATAAATATAGGACCTAAATTCTTGTTTGCAATCACGATTTATAGACTTTTTTTGGCATTCAAATGAAGTGGAATAAAAAGACTAGCTAAATTTGTGTAAGGCAGCTGAGTGTATTACGTACTTGACCATTGCAATGCAATATTCAAATGCTATAGCTCAGTAAAGGTACACTTTATGCACATTAGTGCATACCTTTCCCTTAATTTTTTATTACCTATTTCTGTCTTGCACCCGATCAGGCAGCCTGTCTTGAATACGATCACGGTCCATTATTCGATCTCGGTCACGATCTTGGAGGCGATCCCTGTCTTGCACTCGATCACGCTCTTGCATTCTGTCTTGGTTTCGATCTGAGCTTCGATCAGATGCCCGGTCCTGGTTACGATCATAGGGCCTTCGGTCTTTGTCAAAATCTCGACTGCTGTTGCGGTCTCGGTAACGGTCTCGTCGGTCATCATGCCGCATGTCACGGTCACGCCGACTGGGTGAACTTCGTCTGTTTGGAGTTCTTGTATTGCTGCTTGCTGCAACATTCAAAGAAAAAGGAGGAATGAAACAAATATGAGCTCAAAGTACTATAATGAAATCCTACAGCACTATGTTAGCCTGCAGCAAAGTCATAGCGACAGCTGAGAAACCTAGCGTATCTAAACGCATTCTACAGCAAACTTGCTAACATTATGATGGTGTTGTGGTGAGTTTAGAACTGATTTAAGTGAGCCTTGCGACACCATAATTCCTTTACAACATCCAAGTTTGTGCAGAGGGTGGACCCCTTTCAATCATTTAGTGATACAGTTGCAGACCGATAATTTTGACCCGAAGGGGACTGCCAAATGTCCGAATAATTGGGAGTTCGAAATACCAGATTCAACAGAAAACAAGGGACTTTATTCCACAAGTGGTCAAGAAATACTGACTGTTGGGCATGTTGGCAATGCATACTCAAGGAAGAATGGCGCAAATGAACAGGGACGAGATAGAAACACAGACTGTGCTCATCCATGTTTTTCTATCTCATCCCTGTTCGTTTACGCCATTCTGCCTTGACTATGGCCAAGAAAGGTGGCCGTCACCTTCAGGGATACCTCCAATTTCGTGCAACTAGCACAAGACTCATGAACGTTAACAAGCGACAGAATCCTTGGCACAGTGCCAAGCACACCATCTTATCACAGTGCGTAAACGCTGCCACCTGTTGATGCGGCAGTGCTAGTCATGCGAAATATAGTGAAACCTTGTTCATGTTTTGGAAAAAACTATGGGAAAAAAAAACATACTAAACTGGGTAAAGGTACAGCCCGAAGTAATTGAAAAAATTGGACAGACTCAACGATCGTTAACATCTACGTAATGTGAAGCGTCACACAGGTCGTTGCGGTACGAGATGCCGATGCATGTCGAACTGATGGTGCACAGGCAGCCTGAGACGCATTGTGTTGTTTTCCACGGTGTGGTGTGGTGTTTGCGAGGTGTTTTAAGAAGGTGACAGGAAACCAAAATGAAATCGAGCTGGTGAGTGACACCGGATGCCGCCGAAGCGAAACATGATGCTCAAATCGCGCTACCTGCAGCAGGGAACAGCGGCGCGTTTGAATTATTGCCTACTGAAAGCGTGCAGTATGCTACCATGGCACCATGCACCACGCGCTGTAGACAGATAGGTGAAGATGCTTATGGCAATAGGTATGGCAGCGATAGCTGTGAATGCGTTGTGCGACGACCCAGGCAGAGATTTGTTGGTACTGGAATAAGAAACTGTGTGTGCTGTCATTTTCACGTAAGACAGCGGCTATATACTGTTCTCGATCGCATGCGACGACCCCGACAGAGATTTGTTGGTACTGGAATAAGAAACTGTGTGTACTGTCATTTTCACGTAAGACGGGCGGCTATATACTGTTCTCGATCGCGTGCGCGCCTCGCGCCTTCTCTTGTTCACATGGGATCTAATGGACGGAAAATGTATACGAACACAGTTTGCAGCAGGGAACAGCGGCATGTTTCGGTTATTGCCTATTAAAAGTGTGCGATACGCTTCTGATGGCACCAAGCGCTGTGAAACAGATAGGCGAAGATTCTTATCACAATAGGATTGGCGGCAATAGCTGTGAATGCCACGTTCGACGACCCCAGAGATTTGCTGGTACCGAAATGAGAAACAGTGCTCGTCGGTGTTTTCACGCAAGACGGGTGGGCGAGGATGGCAGTGAAGCTGCTGCGGCGGGGAGCTACATACTGGGCCTCTTCGATTTTTGGAGTTCTGGCAGCCCGCTGGCAGCTAGATGGCAGCCAGCTAGTTCTGGTTCTGATAGGAAGTCACATGGGCAGGCATCCCAAGACAACCACAACCTGCCTGAAGTTTGCAAAATCGAACGCCGGGACAGCTGGCAAAATGTAAACATGCTACCAGCATGATAGCGCCCGGCGAGGTCGGCGCATGCTCGGCGTAGTCGGCCCATTTATGCGTTGCCAGCTTGAAAATATACAGTTGCATTTGTGGGGATGCGCGACCCTCGCGCCTCCCCTGATGTTTTTCCCGCATAGCGCGTCTCCTGTAGTGCGGCTTCGCCGCGCACGCAGCGTCGGAGTGGTACAAGCGTGGTGCGAGAGATGGCGCGAGCGTCGCGCCGCTGCGAGGTTACATGGGTTCGGGAAAGACAAGGCTTGCTCGCTTGGCTTCGAGACAGCGAGCGGGACTGACGTGCAGTGCCGCACGTGCAGCGGCCCTCTTTCCCGGCCGGTCGGCGCACGGCGGGGGACGACTCCCGCGTGCGCGCCGACCGATGCTTCGGCGAGACCGTCTCGCCTGGCCGCCTTCGAACGCGCCACGATTCGCGTGACTATACACGCGAACGACCAGGCGTTGGGATCCAGCATGGAGCGAACATATTCACTCGCGAGGACGCGGTGAGTCGGAATTCTAGATTTGTCGCGCGCCCATTGGCATGTTTTGTGGATAGCAACTCGGCTAGCAGGCATTAATGTATGAAAGGAGCAATAAAGGCCCTTGTGATTGTTTGCACTACTGTGTTGTCGTTCCTTTGTCCCAAGAGTATGGTGTGAGATATCCCCACTTCAGACCCCACATCTGGCTGCCCAACGTGGGACTCTTGGGGCATCGGACGATAATTTTAAGTGTTTCTTCGTTCGAGACCTTTGTTTGAACCGAAGCGTAGGCCTAGCGTGGATTTTGATCGCTAGCGTCAGCGGCGTGCTTTCTTGAGCGAGGCGGCGGTGGGTGTAGCAACGTTTATAGATACTTGTAGTGTGTTTGAACATGTCAACATACTAAGCCTTTTCGCAAGTGTTTTTTTAATGGCATTCGTTGGTACGAGAGCCACGTGGTCTGCATCCTGGGAGAGCGAGGCTGAGCGCCCGCGGAGCAGTGGCAAGCCTGAAGCGAGTGAGTACGGAAGCCTCGTGGGTGGTCCGAATTTCCTATGTAAATAGCTTCTTCTATCTCTTTGACTCGGATGAAGTCGCGGCTCTGGGAGCCGGGTGGCCGCGGGCCACGGGTGCCACTACGGGCTGACTGGTATTGCGGCCTGGCACCGGGTGCTCCGACACCGTCTGGGACGGTGGGCGCCGTCAACTCGGATGCTGTGTGCACCGAGCGGAGTAGGACCACCTCACAGAGCTGACGTCTCCTCGCGGCTGCCTGTTTTGCGCCCATTGTGGGTGTTGTTTTTTGGATGCCGGTTGTTGTCAGGGTAGCGACGCTTTAGGCCTAAGGCTTTACGAAGCTGCCTGTCGCACGTGGAGGGACACAACCGGGTGGACCGTGGAGTTGAGGCGTTGCAATTTGCTTCCCTCATTCTATTTAGCCTCGCACGAATTAAAATTGCTCGTTCGACTCAAGAAAGCGAGCTTCGTTCACGTGAACTTAGCATCTGAGTTGCTGCCCGATCTTTTGCTAGCCGAGTTGAACATCGTACCACGTGGGCGATACGCATGCAGAATTCCTCTCCCTTGCACTACTTTAGTGTTTGCCGAGTGTGTTGAGTTTACGCAGTGTGATTGGAGTCACCCCTGGCTTGCTGTCACCTGGACATCGCCTGCGCTGCTGCCCCGGACTACGATCGAGCCACCCCGGGCGATGGTGAGGCTGTGGCCAGTTCGGCGCGGCGACTTCGGCGGCCTCCTGTATCCAGCTCACAACCCTCGGCGGCGGACAAAAGAGCCGGCGGTCACCGACAGCTACTGCGGCTCCCGCCAGCAGGGCGAGTCGGCGCGAGCGACGCTTGCTCGTACCGACTACTGCGTCGTCGGCTCCGGAGTCCTGGCCTGGGATCGTGCCGTCGAGGCTGCAAAGCCGCTGCTGTGACCGGCAGACGCCAGCGGTGTACACAAGGACAGTCGGCTCGCATGCTATGGACAGCGTGTGGACATTTCTTCGGTGCGGCCAATGTTACATGTACTACCTTGTCGCGAAGCGTGCGTTGATGTGAGACCAAGTGACATGTTTCGCCGGAATAAGAAGTCATTTAAGGTTGGGGGGATGTGGGGATGCGCGACCCTCGCGCCTCCCCTGATGTTTTTCCCGCATAGCGCGTCTCCTGTAGTGCGGCTTCGCCGCGCACGCGGCGTCGGAGTGGTACAAGCGTGGTGCGAGAGATGGCGCGAGCGTCGCGCCGCTGCGCGGTTACATGGGTTCGGGAAAGACAAGGCTTGCTCGCTTGGCTTCGAGACAGCGAGCGGGACTGACGTGCCGTGCCGCATGTGCAGCGGCCCTCTTTCCCGGCCGGTCGGCGCACGGCGGGGGACGACTCCCGCGTGCGCGCCGACCGATGCTTCGGCGAGACCGTCTCGCCTGGCCGCCTTCGAACGCGCCACGATTCGTGTGACTATACACGCGAACGACCAGGCGTTGGGATCCAGCATGGAGCGAGCATATTCGCTCGCGAGGACGCGTTGAGTCGGACTTCTAGATTTGTCGCGCGCCCATCGGCATGTTTTGTGGATAGCAACTCGGCTAGCAGGCATTAATGTATGAAAGGTGCAATAAAGGCCCTTGTGATTGTTTGCACTACTGTGTTGTCGTTCCTTTGTCCCAAGAGTACGGGAGGAGAATCCCACATCAGACCCCACACATTCAGGGATACGATCACTTTCGCACGACTTGATGCAGAATGCGCACTGGGCCAACCTTATCTTGCGCAGCGCAACAGATGGCCTCTGACGCGGCGGATGACAAGACGCGAAATCGCACGTGATTGTATACTTCAAAGCGATAGCTCAAGGATCCCTGCTCGCAGCAATCACATCGTCCACCGGCGACATTGATCAGTTGGCGTTGTGTCAGCACAAGACATGAAAAAGCAGGTTATCGGGTAGGTCTCATATACATATAATTTCGTGCCGACCTGCTTGGGCTTCGATTTCAGAAAATTTGTTGTGGCTGATTGTGCTTATCATTTTGACCCTAGGGAGCTGGGAACGCGGCTGGCGCATGAAAATGCACGCCGCCTGTGACCAGCAAAACGTTTCGCACAGTGGTCGCGATCATGAGAGATATGAGCCAATGTATATGTGTCTAATGTACCGAGTGCAATCAGTGCATTCTTAGATCAATGGCCTGCAGTCGAATAGATATTGGTTTCGAGCTGCCACCTAAGCATACGATGGAGAGGCGGAGCAAACACAGGCTAGCTGCAAAGCCTTCGTTACCTGCAGAAAAAGGAGATATATACATACGCCAGATATGTGAAAAGGAATGCCACCAGAGAAAGATGAACCCGAAATGTACCGCAACGTGTGAATGAGCGGTATTTTTCCCACGCAAATGCAACTAGCTAGAGTAATACCAGTGTTTAAAAAAAAGTGATCGCAATAATATCGCTAACTAGAGACCAATATCCCTTTTACCAGTTTTTTTCCAAAGGACTTGAGAAAGTAATTGCTAAATGCCTGCAGCAATTTTTGGATCACCATAATATTATTACCCATTTTCAATACAACTTTCAAAACGGATTTTCCACTGAAACTGCATTAGTAGCCCAGAAAGAACTTATTTTACAAAACTTTGAAGCAAAGAGGATAGTTCTTAAAAAAATTCATGAGATGAAAGTATCAGAAGTCACTTTCTGGAGCTAATTCGCTCTTATTTATCGCACAGATATCAGTATGTTGATATCAATGGGAGTTACTCACGCATGACACAAATTAAAGCTGACATCTCACAAGGAAGTATTTTGGGCCCACTTCTATTTAATTTATACATTAATGATATCATTAACATTAATAAGAATGCATACTTTATAATATATGTAGGTGACACGAGCATTTTCTTTAACGGGGACAGCCCAGACGACCTCATTACCCTTGCAAATGAAACTCTTTCAGTGCTTGCCCACTGGGTAAAATGTAATGCATTACAAATAAACACTTCAAAAATGAAAGCAATGTTCTTTTGACCCCGCTTTGCTATGCCTCATGTACAATAGAGATTGTTAAAGAGTTTTAAATCTTTAGGAATCTGGTTTACGAAAGAACCGCTCTGGGATACCCATGTAGATCATGCGTGCCTCAAGGTTCCGCATGTGGTTGGCATACTTTCTCGCTATTGCCATTTTTCCTTGCCTAAAATTAAACTGCCTCTGTTTCAAACCCTTTTGATGTTGCAACTGCATTATATAACCTAGTATGGGGAACTGCTTCGTACATCACTCTTAAAAAAATCTACCTCCTTCAAAAGAAGGCTTTGCAAATTGCCTTCAACCAACCTGAGTGCCGGAGTGCCACAAGGGTCCGTCTTGGGGCCTCTACTATTCTTGATTTATATTAATGATCTCCCTAACTGTGTAAAGTCATCATCAATTAATTTGTTCGCAGACGATTGCGTAATATACCGAAAGATTACTAACCCTGATGATTCAGATAAACTGCAAGAAGATCTTCACAACATATCACTCTGGTCTAAAAAATGGCTCATGAAACTTAACGCTAACAAGTGTAAATCAATGCGCATATCACGTAAAACCAGCGATAGCAATCAGTGTCGATATGTACTGAATGACACTTCATTAGCATCCGTTAACGCTCACAAATATCTTGGCCTTCACATAACTAATGATCTTTTATGGAATTTGCATACTAATTATATTACTGCTAATGCTAATCGTATGCTAGGATATCTTCGTCGTAACTTTTCTAACGTTCCTACTTCGGTAAAATTGACACTCTACAAAACCCTAGTTCGCTCAAAACTTGAATACGCATCTGCCATTTGGGATAACAATCAAGCATCACTAACCGTAACACTTGAAGCAATTCAAAATCGAGCAGCTCGCTTTATTTTATCTAACCCATTCCCGCCATTCCAGTGTTACATGTATGAAAATAACCCTGAATCTGCCAGATCTTTCTTTACGCCGCAAATGTGCTCGTCTTTGCCTATTTCACAAGGTTTATCACTCAAACCAGGTGCTCAAGAATCAACTTATCACCCCACCTTCCTACACTTCGTCCCGTTCAGACCACAGATATAAAGTTGCCGTCCCATCCTCCCGAACGAACAAGTATCATGATTCTTTTTTACCCCGCACAAGTGTCGACTGGAACCACCTTCCTGCTTCCATCGTTCAGATCACAGATGCAACTTCATTCAAAACAGCAGTCTACCACGCTATCGCTTAACGTTGCCTGCATACCATTGTCTGCATATTACATTGCTTTGTACCACTCCTTTCTGTAGTGCCTTAGGGCCTTGAAAGTATGTATAATAAATAAATAAATAAATAAATAAAACCTTGTGATTGCCCCTCCGCAGACCTCTTCCACGACAACAATGTACCACGAATATTCAGTCTTTTCAATATACGTCTGTGCTTACGCTACAAACAGGAAATTCAGGGCAACGTTTCAACTCTGACAGGACTAACCAATCTAGAACTGCTATTGCCGGCATACCCACAACGCCAGCCAAAGCACTACACTCTTAACACATCACGGACTAACTATGGGCAATAGATGCTTGAATATTATCTTCCAGCATTATTGAACTGCCTCTATGATGCATCTCTTGATATTAACAGAAGCAGCAATGCTGACCTCCGAGCATTCCAGGGTGTCTACCAAGTTGACATTTCCAAGTTCCCTGAGTTTTCCAGGTTTTCCCTGAGCACCTTTGCGAAATTCCCTGAATGAGCCAGAACTTTGTTTTATGTCAAGACAGGCTGACACCACATTGCCCGATGCTGTCACTCTCTAGTAAGCATGCTGAAACAAAAAAATGACTTAATCCAGTTTGAATAGTAAGGAGTAATATCTATTTTATTTAAAAAGAAAACAGAAGGAAGGTGTTAGTAAAATGCACAGCGAAAGTAATGGTAAAGCTCATGCCAAATTGAGTCAAACATTTTCAAATGCGAATGAAAAGGAGATGCATACATAAGTAAATATTTTTTAATATCAGCTATTTCTATCAACTGATAGCAAGCTCATCTGTATGAGGACCTGAACTTTGTCACAACTAAGGTTCTCTCTCAGCAGCTGGGAAGTCAACCTCAACTGTCCTGACATACTCTCAGCCTGTACACAACATCTCAGTGTTGGGTTTCACTGCTTAAACAATTTATTTTGGTTTGGATGAGGGACACCTGTGTCTCAGCGTCAGCCAACACTTAGTTTTTTTTTTAGCTCAAGCTCCTTCAAAAAGGCGGCGGCACCCTTCCTTTCCCTTTAATTCCTCAGTGCGTCGGTCCTTTCCGTTCTCATCCTCCTACTACCATGCTTTCACCACATGGATCATCTGAAGCATCCCCTTGGTCAGTTGTACAGTCAACATTTCATTTTTCGGACTTCCGAGGGGCCGCAAAAAAAAACGAAAAAAAAAACGGGCAGTCTGAAAAAAGTTAATGCATGTCTTTAACTGCCTTTAAGGGCTAAAATTACCACAGGCACGTCTGAAAAAGCTCTGAAGGCCTGCCAGTACGCTTATTAGGTATATCAGGTGTTGTACTGTGAGACGGGGTGCACGCATGTGTAATTAAGGAATACATACTGTGTCCCGTGACAATTGCCCCCTTCCCACGCTTGTTATGCTTCACCGCCTAACACTAGTGTATTGAGGCGAAGCTAACTTTCGGAGACTGGCATTACGCAACACGCTGTGCTCTGCGAGCTTCAAAGCCAATCGCGAGGATTAAAAAGGCGGAGTCGGTGCCATTGGTAATAGCGGCGAATTATTTCAATGAAAAACACGGCACCGCACGGCAAGAAGCTTAATAGCGAACATAGAAGCAGCTAGGCCTAACGTTGCCGCGGTCGTGGGGCTGCCAGCGGATCTGCCTGCGAGAGTGCCGGTTCGAGGCGGCGAGATAATCAAAATAGCGGCAGTGGCGGCTTTGATTAATGCCATTTCAGACCTGCAGTCAGGGCAATATACATTGACTATATGGAGTACGTGGTGGTGCCGCAAAACCGTGCAAATTATCGGGCATGTCCGAAAAATCGGGCGTCTAGAAAATCGGTCGTTAACTACTCTGGCAATACATCGTGCCGATGACACGGCGTCAATGACGATTCGTTGCGATTCCTCTGTTACTGGAGCCAGCATTAACACGACTTTCGTTCCCTTTCAATAAAGTTACAGCTAATTTTCCCTGATAGAAGCACAAATTCCCTGAGTTTTCCCTGAGTTTTTCCAGACTGTTCAAATTCCCTGAGAATTCCCGGTTTTCCCGGTTTTCCCGGTTGGTAGACACCCTGCATTCTTTCGATATAGAGTTTTTTCTCATTTGTGTATGGTTTGGCTGATCCTTTCTTAAGCACCGGTTAAAAGTGAAATATGTAGCTACCAGAAATATGTAGTGAAACCTGCCTGTAGGTAAACATATCTTGATCATGTGTGCTAACATTTTTTTTCTTCAAACTGTGCCAGTAGGTAAATATCATATCTTGATCATGCGTGCTAACATTTTTTTTCTTCTTCAAATTGCGCACTGAAGTACAGCATGAGTTGGGAGCGTCTCATTATGCTTTTGTATATTGACTCCGCTTGCGGTATATAAAACCTTGTCATTGCTTTTTTCTTCCTTACCTAACTTTATAGCCAATGTATTTGCTACAATCAAATTAGTGCCATTATCCCCCCGTCTCTATTCTTCTAAGGTTGAATTCTCCAAGCCCTAAATTTTGTATTTTACTTGTTGTTTTGTGTACAGCCGAACCAGGCTATAACGAACTAGCAAAAAGCACCGATCAGTTCGATATAGGGCATAATTCGATATAAGCCTGCTAAAGAATTGCACATCATAAAAGCACATGCCATTTATAAAATCACTTTATTGACGAAACTAGCTTAGTTTCACGTGAAATAGTCCCATCATTTCTTCTGCTTGAGCAATTTCGCTGCCTGTGACGCACGCACTTCTCCAGATTGTCTAAAGAATCAAAGCAGCTGAGGTCGCAACCTTCCACATTCGAGCAGAAGCACTGGATTAGTGCGAGTGCAGGAGGATGTGGGCAAAGAACCATTGTTGCTTTCCTCAATGTGCCCACTTTCACTTGTGCTCGGTACGATATCGGCAATGTTGTCTTCATCTTTGGGCTCTTCCATGGTTGCGACACCATCATCTGTACTCACAATCTCATCGACCGTTGACTTGTCAATGGCTTCTGGAAATTCTGACAGCTCCCTTGTGGGGTTCTCGCCCCCGTGCTCTTGGGATAAAGGAACAACAACACAGTAGTGCAAACAATCACAAGGGCATTTATTGCACCTTTCATAGATCAATGCCTGCTAGCCAAGTTGCTATCCACAGAACATGCCGATAGGCGCACGACAAATCTAGAAGTCCGACTCACCGCGACCGGATAACGAGCGAATATGTTCGCCCCATGTTGGACTCCAACGCCTGGTCGTTCGCGCGTACGGTCACGCGAACTGTGGCGCGTTCGATGGATCCCGTGTGAGACGGTCTCACAGAAGCATGGATCGGTGCACGCGCGGGACGTCCGCGTCGTACCTTGACCCGCAGCCAAAGAGAGCTTTCTCCTTTTCACTTCCAAGTAACCTCACCGGAGGCGGCGTTAGCAGCGCCATCTCTCGTACTGCGCCTCAACCAGACCGACTGCCGCGGGCATCACGCAGTCTACACGGCGAAGCCGGATTGCAGGGAAAGGGAGCTATGCGAGAAAAACATACCAGGGGACGCGTGAGAGTCGCGCATCCCCACATCCCCCCAACCTTATATCCCTACTTATTCCGGCAAAACATGTTACACGGTCGAATGTCAACCCGAGCTTCGCGAACAAGATGGTACATGCAACAGTGGCCGCGCCGAGGAAATGTGTACACGGTGTCCATAGCATGCGAGCCGACATTGTCCTTGGGTACACCGCTAGCGTCCACTGGTCACAGCAGCAGCTCTGCAGACTCAACAGCATGATTCCAGGCCGGGACTCCGGAAACGGTGACGCAGTAGTCGGAACGAGCAAGCGTCGCTTGCGCCGACGTGCCCTGCTGGCGAGCCGCGGTAGCTATCGGTGATCACCGGCTCTTTTCTCCGCCGCCGAGGGTTGCGAGCTGGATACAAGCGGCCGCCGAAGTCGCTGCACCGAACTCGCCACAGCATCACCATTGCCCGGTGGCTCGATCGTAGTCCGGGGCAGCAGCACAGACGATGTGCAGGTGACGGCAAACCACGGGTGACTCCAATGACGCTGCGTACACTCAACACACTCGGCAAGCACTACAGTAGTGCAAGGGAGAGGAATTCTGCATGCGCATCGCCCTTTGGTATGATGTTCAACTCGGCTAGCAAAAGATCGGGCAGCTACTCAGATGCTAAATTCGCGTGAATGAAGCTCGCTTCCTTGAGTCGAACGAGTAATTTCAATTCGTGCGAGGCTAACTAGAATGAGGGAAGCAAAGTGCAACACCTCAACGCCACGGTCCACCAGGTTGTGTCCCTCCACGTGCGACAGGCAGCTCCATAAGGCCTTAGGCCTAAAGCGTCGCTACCCTGTCAACAACTGGCATCCAAAAAAACAACACCCAAAATGGGCGCAAAACAGGCAGCCGCGAGGAGACATCAGCTCTGTTAGATGGTCCTACCCCGCTCAATGCACACGGCATCCGAGTTGACGGCGCCCACCATCCCAGACGATGTCGGAGCACCCGGTGCCAGGCCGCAATACCAGTCAGCCCATAGTGGCACCTGTGGCCCGCGGCCACCCGGCTCCCAGAGCCGCGACGTCATCAGAGTCAAAGAGATAGAAGAAGCTATTTACATAAGAAATTCGGACCACCCACGAGGCTTCCGTACTCACTCGCTTCAGGCTTGCCAATGCTCCATGGGTGCTAAGCCTCGGTCTCCCAGGATGCAGACCACGTGGCTCACGTATCGACGAATGCCATTAAAAAAAACCCTAGCGAAAAGGCTTAGCATGTTGACATATTCAAACACACTACAGCCACCGTCGCCTCGCTCAAGAAAGCACGCCGCCAACGCTAGCGATCAAAATCCACGCTAGCCCTACGCTTCAGTTCAAACAAATTTCTCGAACGAAGCAAAACTGTTAAATCTATCGTCCGATGCCCCAAGAGTCCCACGTTGGGCAGCCAGATGTGGGGTTCTCCCCCCCGTGCTCTTGGGACAAAGGAACGACAACACAGTAGTGCAAAAAATCACAAGGGCATTTATTGCACCTTTCATAGATCAATGCCTGCTAGCCGAGTTGCTATCCACAAAACATGCCGGTGGGCGCGCGACAAATCCAGAAGTCCGACTCACCGCGACCGGATAACGAGCGAATATGTTTGCCCCATGCTGGATCCCAACGCCTGGTCGTTCGCGCGTACGGTCATGCGAACTGTGGCGCACTCAAAGGCGGCCATGCGAAACGGTCTCGCAGAAGCATGGATCGACGCATGCACGAGACGTCCGCCGCGCTTGCCGGCCCACCGCCCAAGAGAGCTTTCTTCTTTTCGCTTCCAAGTAACCCCACGGAGGTGGCACTAGCAGCGCAACACTCGCGCCATCTCTCGTACTGCACCTCAACCAGACCGACTGCCGTGGGCATCACGCAGTCCACGCGGCGAAGCCGGATTGCAGGGAAAGGGAGCTATGCGGGAAAAACATACCAGGGGACGCATGAGAGTCGCGCATCCCCACACCCTCCAAACTTCGACAACACTGGCAAAGGCTTCATCGCACTCATTAGAATTTACAGTCATCACCGGGCACATGGAAGCCGGCATGTCTGAAGCACTTTTGGAGGAACCACTTGTACTCAGCCGTGCATACGCGTAGGGTGCTACGGGCACCGGGTCGCAAATTTGTCCGCTTTAACCCTAATCTCCCCCTTATTCTTCAAGATCGTGCTGAGAGTACTCCTCGGAATCTTGCACGCTGCAGGGTTATCTAACTTTTCCCCACGTTTGACCCGATTTATGATTTCAAGCTTCACTGCAAAAAGCAAATTCTGCCACTTCATCAGGGCAACACTGCGGCAGAAGGCCCACAAGGTGTAAACACTATGAACCAGAAAAGCAGCGAGACATCGCACTTGTGCCATCCTGCACGATGAGGGCACAAGAGCCTCTGACTGGCTGTCTGAGTAAGCACTGTGGGCGGGCCAGAATGAGCGGTTGAATGGAGGCAAACCCAACTTCTGGAGGCACTTTCGCGCCGCTTGTCATTCGATATATCGGGAGTCGCTGCTATTTTTGTTTGATCTAAGCATAATTTTAGCTATATATACTCATTGTAACTGCACAGTGTTCAGAAATAGTTCAATATGCAGAATAATTCTCTGTAAATGGGTTCGATATAGTCAGGTTCGACTGTATCTTATACTGCTGCCTTACTTGGTGTTTTTGTTTAGTAGTGCAGAAGTACTCTGTTTTTACTAGAATGTGAATCATGCTTAATGTTTCTGCATCCAATCTTTGTGCCACGTGCTTGATGGTGTCATTGTCAACGAACCTTATGGGTCTTGGGAGCTTGTCAAGCTACGGCATTTTTTCCCTGAGGTCCGCTGCTCTTTGAAGCAAGAAATAAATGAAATGAAATAAAAACATGATAACTTGTGTAGTGGGGCAAGCTACGTCTCTTAGGTAGCCATAGGTCAAAGGCTATACACAAGGTTCGTACAGGTTGAAAAGAAGGAAATTCAAAGATTTTCAAGGAATTTCAAGCATCCCATGGAGACTTCTCAAGGCCCTCTATTAGAGTGCTAGGGCCCATACTATATGTAGAAGTTCTTTAAAAATTGTTATTCGGTTTGAAAACATTCATACAATTGATAAAGACAAAAGGAAAGGAAGGCGATAGGGAGGAGGGCAACAGATCACAAAGACTTAAGTAAAACAAAAACAAAGATTGGAGTAGGGCATGAACTTTCTTTTAAATGGGAAGAAAGAATAACACAAGAAATAGCTCGCCACAAGTAATTAAAATTGTTGTTTCAGAATGTGCTCTAAAACAATGTAAAAGTTAATGAATCATCATAAACTAAGTAATTAGAAACAGTACAAAAAATACTAGGTCCGTCTTCAGATTGCTACTAATAACATACAGTTGGTTCTGCATAGAAGGTTTCACTTTCTTTTAAAGCTTGGTGAATGATAGCTGGGAAACTTTCTACATATTCAGTCATTTATTTCGCAAGCAGTGTCTTTATTTTCTGTGTTGTCATTCTTCTGCAAATGATAGGCAGAAAAAACAGTGTGAGTGGCACTGACTGCTTTCTATTTTGCCATATTTGGCATGGACAGTGATTTGATTTGACTGTCTTTCATTAGGTCACCCATTCGAGATCATAGATCAAGAGATCGGGATCGTGACAGGGAAAGGGATCGAGATCTGCGGGGTCCAGCACAGTCACCCGATTGTGACTATTGAGGGTCAGGTCAAGACCATGATGGCAGCAGCACTTCGTCATTGGCCCGCAAGCATCCCTTGTCACCTCCCCGACGAGGTGGTGGAGGCTCTCCATCACAACGCAAACCACGAATGATGCCTCGCTACGTGGTGGACATTCCTGCAGTCTGCTTAGAGCAGTTGAGTGTGCTGTATTCTTATATCCTGTTTTTTTTTTCTAGCCTTTACAGAAGGGCATTTATTGCATGTTCAAATGATTTTGCAAAAGAGGGGATTTGCAAGTCTTGTTGAGTGTAAGCAGCGGTTTTGAAAGATTTGGTTCATGATATCTGTATCGTACAGCCCATATTTACAGACAGGACAAAGACAGCCATGTGTTGTTGCCTCTTCTTTGTCCTGTTTGTAAATTTAGGCTCTATGATACAGTAATCACATTGAATGTGACTTGGCGAACTTTTTCTCTGTGTTAGTTTTTTTTCGTACAGTAGAAAAGCCCTAATGGTGAAACACGAAATGAAATAGATTTCATACTTCCGGCTGATCCCAGCATGGTGCAGGATGTAGAATTAATAGGTAGGGTAACGTACAGTGATAATAGGTTAGTGAGATCTACGAATCACCTCAATTTAAAGAGCGAAAGAGCAAAATTTTTCAGGAAGAAACAGGCCAACCTAGACACAGTAAGGGTAAAAGCAGACCAATTCAGGCTGTTACTTGCAAAACAAGTATGCAGCCTTAGAACAGAGAAATGAAGATGACATAAAGGTAATGAATGAAACAGTAACCAGGCTGGCTTCAGAGGCAGCAATTGAAGTGGGAGGTAAGGCACCAAGGCAACCAGTAGGCAAGCTCTCCCAAGTAACAAAGGACCTAATAAAAAAACGACAAAGAATGACAGTGTCCAACTCAAGAGATAGGATAGATTTCGCGTAACTGTCAAAACTGATCAACAAGGAGAAAACAAGGGACATATTATATGGTGAGAAAGACTAAGGAAGCCGTAAAAAATGGAAGCAGCATGAAATCACTGAGAAGGAAACTTGATATAGGACAAAGCAAGATGTATGCACTGAACGATAAGCAGGGTAATATCATCAGCAATCTCGAAGGTATAGTAAAAGCAAAGGAAGAATTCTATATTGACCTGAACAGTACTCGGAGGAGTCGGGATACCTCCATTAGAAATGGTCATGAAGAGGATATAGAAACTCCTCCTATAAATAGCGATGAAGTCACAAGGCCCTTGCAAGACATGAAACGAGGAAGAGCGGCAGGAGAAGATGGAATAACAGTCTATTTAATCAAAGTTGGAGGAGACATAATTCTTGGAAAGCTGGCGGCTCTACATACCAAGTGTCTATCAGCTGCAAGATTCCCAGAAAACTGGAAGAATGCAAACATTATACTAATCCACAATAAGGGAGACTTTAAAGAATTGAAAAATTATAGGCCCGTTAGCTTACTCCCAGTACTGTATAAAATATTCACCAAAATAATCTCCAATAGAATAAGGGCAACACTGGACTTTAGTCTAGTCAACCAAGTGAACAGGTTAGCTACTGGAAGGGATACTTTACAATGGATCACATCCATGTCATCAATCAGATAATTGAGAAATATGGCTTTCATAGATTACAAAAAGGAATTTGATTCAGTAGAGATACCAGCAGTCATAGAGGCATTACGTAATCAAGGAGTACAGGAGACCTACGTGAATATCTGAGAAAATATCCACACAGATTCCACAGCTACCTTAATTCTCCACAAGATAAGTAGAGAGATACCTATCAAGAAAGGGGTCAGACAAGGAGACACAATCTTTCCAATGCTATTCACTGTGTGCTTGGAAGAAGCATTCAAGCTATTAAACTGGGAAGGCTTAGGAATCTCTCAGTAACCTTCGATTTGCAGATGATATTGTCCTGTTCAGCAACACTGGGGACAAGTTGCAACAAACCATTTAGGACCTTAACAGAGAGAGTGTAAGAGTGGGGTTGAAGATTAATATGCCGAAGACAAAGATAACAATCAATAGCTTGGCAAGGGAATAAGTGTTCATGATCGCCGTCAGCCTCTAGAGTCTGTGAAGGAGTATGTTTACCTATAGTCGGATACAAGTTTAGAAAAAAGGGGGTGTTTACTCCTCCAAGGCGGATGCACATGTGCATCCACCAATGGGCGCGCACTCTGGACCGACGTCATGAGCCGGACGGCCGGTGACCCCGCCGTCGGAGATGGCCGCCCGGGCTTCGAACTGGGCCAAGTTGCGTCAGCTGTGCGCGTCAACCCCTTGTCACAGTGAATTCCCAAACTGTTTGTGATTGTCTATAATGCCAGAAATATTACTGCGAGCTTACGATGGCGCATTTGTGCCGCGTGCAGTTTATTCTAAGCCGTGATCCGGCAAAGAAACATTGCAGCGAGCATCGCTGACGCTTTGCTTGAAAACAGGATCCCACGGCGACCGCTGCAAACACACATCCTGCGTGTTTATTTTATGTTTTTTTTTTTCATTTCGCTCCCGAGTGAAGTTACGACGAGAAAAGTTTGCCAAAGTCTGGTGCCTACTGCCAGCGGCGGGTGTGTTCGTGTACTGTGTCGCTGCGTTTCTCGTCGGACGGGGTGAAGCGATGGCACAAAACCATTCTCAGGAAAAAGGAAAAAAGCGCGCATGCATGAAACAAATCTATGAGCGTCTCAACAGAAAATATTTGCAAAAGAAACCTCCAACACAAAGATTTGTCACCGTCAACTTAGCGTGAACGTTCATTGTCAGCAGTGAGATAGCCGAGCATCTAACGGCAGTGTTCGAGCGTTGTGTAGCACCATCGATTGGTTGCTTTCCACCAGTGCTCACCGCACGCGCAAGCTGTAGAATGCGCGCTGTGGCACAGTCACGCATAAGTTGTGTTGCAGCGCTCGATATGGTTTCCCACAGCACAGCTTCGCACTGCTTCTCGATCCTCGTGATATGTTGCAATTAAAAATTCGCAAGACAGTGTTAAGAGAATGGTAAAAAAAAAAGCATACGAGAAGTTAGGCACAGCAGTTTGTGAACCAGCTCCTATAATACCTCTACCCACGTCTGTTTGCAAATGTGTGTATGTTTTCTTGCGTTTGTCTAACTTTTTTTATTTCCCACATTTCTTTATATTTGCGATTTCTTTAGTTTTCGCGTTTGTGTGTGAATAAGTGCCTGCTTCCATGTGTGTTTGCGCTTACTCTTATTTCTGTCCTTTGATTTTATATTAGCATTTGTTTTTGCTAGTTTTCTTTCAGCAAAGTGTTTTTACACATTTTAATTAACCAATCTCACTCAAAGCATGAATGATGGACATAGGCTTTTCTCGTGCAAGCCAGTGTGAAGTACGTGGCGAGATGCTTGTGGCGATCTTTCCTCAGCGTTTCTTCTAGATTTCTCAAGCTCACAGGCTGCTGCAGCGTTCTTCTCGCAATTTTAAAAGGCCCCTTTTGGGGCCACCAAAGCGATGGCTCGGCAGTGCTCGCATATTGCTTGCCACCCGTGACACCGTCTTTGCAGTTGTTATAGCAGTGCCATTCTTTAACGCCGACAGCCGCAGCTTGTTTACACGCGATCGGAGGGTCCAGGAAAGAGTTAACTGAGTGAACACAATCAGCAGCCGTGCGGAGGAAGGTGGTGGGAAGAGGCACTGGCCTCCCCACCTATACACCTTTTTCACATCAGCTCTGCCATCCCCCTATTTTGATTTATTCATGCAACCTGGTTATAACAATGGAATTTTCATGGCACTTGAATATTGTTATAAGTGGGTTCGACTGTATTACAATCGATGCTTCGCCTTTTCGCCGAAACTACGAATTTTTTGTTAATCACTACTTTAGTGCATTGGGCAGTAAGTCTTTCTTTTTCCAAATAAATGAATGTGTGTTGTTTTTCCAAATGGGAGAATGCTGTATTTCTGTATGAAAGCATGAGGTGTGCAGTACTCTAAAGGACTGTTTCTTTTTTTCTCATGAAAAAGAGGTGCGCATTACAATCGAGGGCGTTTATTTGTTGAATTTTTTTTTGTCTCAAGAAGACAGGTGTGCACTACCATCCAGGGTTCGTTAGAATTTAGTACAGTAAAACCTCGTTAAACCGTACCCGTTTAAACAGTAGTTTCGGTTTAAAAGTAGTAAAGTCAATTCCCCGACTCAGCGGCCATTGAACATAATGTATTTTGTATCCGCATAAACCGTACCAGCTTATTGCGTACGCATCGGTTAAAACGTAGCGTTTCCACTTTTCGTCACGCAAACACGGCGGTGCGTAGTCTCCATCGGGCGGCCCGGCAGAACAACAAGCCTCAGAGATCGGTACAACGGCCTCCAAGCGTCCTGTGCGTTTGCACGTGAAGCCGCATCAACATCAACATCATTGCGACGCCGCATGGACGCCGTGCCAGAGAGCGTTGTGGCGTCGTGCAAGCCAGGACTCGCGTCATGCCGAAGCTAGGATATAAAAGACGCCGGGTGCTCAGCATAGAAGAAAAATTAGACAACGTCCGTGCTACCGAACGTGACACGAAGAAGTCGGCGCTGGCCCGCGACATGGATCTGCTGTTGACTACAGTGTGTGGCATTTGGAATGCGAAGTCGGCGAAGTTGCTCGGCAGCGCTGCTGCGACCGCGAAGAGATGTCGGCTACGAGGTTCGACTTTTCACCATCGTTGCCGCTGTTGTTGCCGAAGTGTCAACTAGCGACAGTGATGAGGACGACACGGAAAGCGACAGCACGGGCTGTTCAGGCCCGACAGTGGCAGAAGCTGCGCGTTACGTCAGCCTCATGAATGCGATCGTCGCAAGAACAGGGGCGCGATAACGTAACTATTCCATACGAAAAGTTTCCCAAACTCCGGCGCCCGGCAATGAAAAAGGCGCCCCGGGACTTATGCAGCACTACTGCACGCGTGCACGGAGAATACGTAACGCCAACGAGGAATCTGCCGTGCGAGTGTTTGCCGAGAGGAGGGGGGCTGGCTGAGAAGCTGGCACGCAGCTTCAGTAAGTTTGAGGCCGCTGTCGTCGTGCTAGGCCGCCGCGACATCAGACGAAAATAACACTTACGTCCCGCGAAGTGAATAAATACTGCATGTTTTTTCCCCTTTCATAGCACTCTCTCTGAGTTCCGTTTTCGACAGGTAAGTGGGCGATCTCATGCCATTTCGCTTAAACAGTACTACCGTTTAGTACGTACTTTTTCCGAGCTCCGGCCGACTACGGTTTAACGAGGTTTCACTGTAAATACAGTATTCCTTATCGCTAAAATTGTAGATCAAAAGCATCTGTATACTCACAGTACTCCGCTCTATGCCTGCTCTCTGTTCTCTCAAGCAATTGACTGTAAGAAATCTTCTCCACATCAGAACGACTGCTCTTGTTCTCTGCAATAAAACCACATGACACATCAACAAAATGCACTCACACCCCATCTATACAAACCACAATGATAAAAACAAAAGTTCAAAATACCAGAATCGTTGTTAGTTCCCAACAGTTCCCAGAAAATTTCCTTCTCATTGTGAATAAAATCGCCACAAACACAGGACGGAGGGAGACGACAATGCAGGGCTATCCTATGTTGTCACCTCCCTCCGTCCCGTGTCTGTAGTGGTTTTATTCACAATGTCTCACCAACTGGCCTACAACTTTACCTTGCTAAATTTCTTCACATCACAACTGAATATTATTCAAGCTTCATTATAGGTAACCATTTCACTTTATTAACAAATTGAGCACTAAGCATTTTGGTTTTTCGCTTACTGGGTGCCTGACCTTTCTCTAAGGCGAATCAAATTTCTGCCAGAGAAACATATTAGCAAAGTTTAATTTCAAACTGTATTTACTGGCAATATAGTCTGAACATCTTACAAATTTCCTTATGCATAACAAGAAAAATACTAATTATACTATCGGTGAAAAAAAACAGCACAAAATAAACACGTACAAGGGAGGAACGCAGGACAAGAGCTGGAAAAAAAAAAAGCAGCAGCAGCCCTTGTCAAAGTTTATTTCGCGCTGTATTTTCACAGATGGATTCATACGAACTAGCTCGCATTCATACCGTTTTAAATTATACTACTTAACAATTGTAATCGGGGCAATTAGTATGTGACTAAGAAAAAAATTTAATGTGGGTTATTTCAGGATCAGAATCCTCTGAATCAAGAGTTATAAGTTCTTGAATTTTTAAAGCACTCAACATTTTTTTAGGGCTTCTTGCACTGTCAGCAATGCAGGAATTTGAGAGACGCATGCTTCCGAGCAACAATGATTCATAAGTTTTGTCATGCCGCTTGTCACGTACGAATAAAAGCTACCATGAAATTTCAGTTTGACTAATTTATTCAGAGATGTTTTGACCAGTACATGAGGGTTTCACGATCATGAATTATCTCAGGAAAGGCAAGGAGAGAGTGAAAATTGTTGCATGGCTTAACTCTGGCATGGCAAGGGGGTGTGCGCAGGCACATAAACGAGATAACTGCATCATAGCGTTAGCTATGCGCAAGCAACACTCACTATCACACCTATTTCTCTAGTGCTGTACATTGCACAAACTGGCGCAGATTGTCTGCAGCTAGGCATGGCCTCTGAATATGTGCCAGTGCAATCTCGGAGGCCATGCCAAGGCCTCACCTAGCTGCACCAGCATGCACAGTGTGCTGCAGTGAGAGAGAAGTGCAATGACTGTGAGCATAACGGATGGCAGTGAGTTGCTGCTTGCGTGTGGCCACACGCGGCGATGTTGCTGTTGGCGATACACTGTTGGCGATACACTGTGTTGCTCCACAGTGTATTTGGCACAGGGACGCGGGAGTTATGAACCGGCATGGCAGACAAGTGCCAAACCCTGCAAAAAGCTGTACAAATAAACTGTGCTTGCCCATGCCGTTTGCAAAAATGGCTACGCCGTCATTAGTTTGGCAAACTGCCTCGCAGGAAAGCTAGCTTTACAATTATGAAATGAGTCTGCAACCAACGACTGGCTTTTTGAACATGGTCTAATTCAGATACCTTCGTGGCACCAGCATACTCCATAGAGCTGATGTACAAGGACAGCTGAAATTTTTTTGGATGCTGAAACCTTTTGCCGTCCGATTTTTCTCACTTTTTTTTATGACCGCAGGTCAAAAATGGCATTAATTGAAGCCACCCTTCCTGACACTTTATTTAGTATCTCACAGCCCCGAACCAGTGCTCTCATATGCCGATCTGCTGGCAACCATAGTGTTTGCTTGTGCTGTTGTTAAAGGGCTCCAAACTACCCCTTGGGCTTGGTGAAAAAACACAGTCCATGGATAGCATACGCTATTGCGAACAACTCAGCCAAATTTTGCAGTTGTATGCAGTGCAAGGAGCTCACAAGAGGAGTGCGAAGTCACCTTTTTCTCAAGCACTCTCTTTTCAACAGAAGCCTTCTCACTTTCTTGGGGCTGCCATATTTCGTTAAATAGCAGATTCCTATACGCAGCTGCTATTGCCCAACAGCTTACATCAATCAAGAAGCCTGTTTGGATCAGTCAGCTTCTCCCGACAGTTATTGTGTGTATTTATTAATGCAGTTTAATAATAAACAGGCTGAAGTAAGCGAAAATCTGTCTTTCAAATTTCAATAGGAATGACATACTTTTAGAAGTAGGACTATATTACTATCTCCAACTATCGTTTGCTAACACTTGGCTGAGCCAGCTGGCAAAGGAATGAAACTTTGGCCACACTGCCTATCAGTGTCGTAACCTGCAGGTCTCGCTAATTTCTAATAGTTCTGAACACTCAACCAGCCTCCAACCACACAAATCTTAAGGTCAGACCAGACATACATTTGCCAGCGTGCATTCACTCCTGGCTAGACGCCTTGGCAGGCTTCGCTTCATATTGAGCTGTTGCACAAAATGCGCTATTTGGATGTGGCTACTATCCGTTGGTGAAGCTGGTGCAGGACAAAGCTGGTCTGCACCATGTAGCATGGCCAGGCTGGAGCACATGAGCACGAGCACAGATACCAGCCCTGTTGTGCGCACACAGTCGCCAACCAATTTTTCAGACCCCGCAAGAACTGAAAACTAGTCTGAAAAATTGAACAGACTGAAAAACTTCAGCCAAGAAAAATAAAATTTATTAGGCTCAGAGCCGCTTAAATAAATGTCTAATATTAAACACCCTACCTCACACTACACTTGAAGATGATCAGATTTGCTTGGGTTTGTGCAAGAGTGACATCGTCTCCGTATACAGTCTGACAAGAGCGTCAACGCATTGGCAATCTGCAATTTCCATTGTCAGAGATCGCCATGGAGATCGAAGAAACGAGCCACGTTTCTTCGCACCACTTGGCTCTCACGAAAGCACATGAGAGGGCGCTGGTAACACAAAAACAAAGCCGCACAAACACATGCAAAGACGAGACGTCATCTCTTAGACACACCTGCTGTGTGGACAAGCCACATGCAAATAGCAGCCGAAACTTTAAAATAAACAAATAAATAAAAATGGATTCCACATTAAGTGATTATGACGATAGTACTGACCGAAGAAAGATATAAACAAGAAAAAGTGCCGTCCCCCAGAGCGTGTAGGGGCACAAATCAATGTGTTCCTTAATTGTAGACATGCGAACCCGCCTTCTCTTGTCACAGTACAAGCCCCGTGAAGAGTAATTGTGCTGGCAGGCCTCTAGGAGTACTGACACAAAATTTCGAAGTCGAGTTAAGGCGTGAGATTGATTTAAATGGGCACACACACATCGTTTGCAAACTATTAACAACGAATACAGCTTGGAACATATTTAAAATCAATTTTAAAGTATGCGCGCCCAGCCAATCGCGAAATGCAGTACCTCGCGACATCAACATCAAGAAAGCAATGTAAACCAAGAAAACGCTACATCACGAGTTTGCGCTGCCACGGGGGCGGGCCCTGCGAGCAAGTAACAGTCCACTATGATGATGCGACTACCCGCACGAAGAAGAAGGGCACACACATGATGATGATGATAATATAAAGATGATGAAGTAGTGCACAATAAATGTCCACACTAATTTTCCCTGCGCGAGAACGGCCATCCTGGCCGGAGCCTAAAGGTACGGCAAATGCCGCGTGAAGGGCTTCATACGAGAAACGTGGACAACTTCGGTAGAGCGACAACGGCGGTCAGTTGAGGGAACAACAGGGGTCACACGATAATTAATGGGAGAAGTCATTTCCAGGGCTTTGTATGGGCCAATAAAGCTGGACTGAAACTTCTCACACAACCCACGAGTGTGAACTGGTGTCCATAGCAGCCCTTCATCACTGGGCTCGTAGAAAACAACGCAATGAGATGCGTCATAATAATCTTTGCGGTGCTGTTATCTGGCTTTGGTGTTGAAGCGGGTGCGCTGGCGACAATGGTCAAGGTGGGAAACATATTCTTCGCAGGAAGAAGGAGATGGACTGACAGGGGCAGAAAAAAAAGAAACATCGAGAAAGGAACTGGGCGAACGGCCATAAACAAGGTAGAATAGCGAGTAACCGGTTGTGCGTTGAACAACAGTGTTATACGCGAAGGTGACGAATGGCAAAATTGCGTCCCAATTTCTGTGACCTGGCTGAATATAGGCGGCTATCATGTCAGAGAGCGTATGATGAAACCGCTCAGTCAGGCCGTTGGTCTGAGGATGGTAACCTATAGTAGTCATGTAAGTTGTGCCAGAGGCTCTGAGCACTTTGCCTACCAATGCTGAAAGAAATGTCTTTCCGCGGTCGCTCAGCAAGACACGAGGCGCGCCGTGACGCAGGATTATGGCTTGAAGAATGAAGGTAGCAACTTCTGAAGCAGATACAGAACTGACACAAGCTGTTTCGGCATAGCGTGTGAGGTGGTTGATGGTTGTAACTATCCATCAACTACCGGCTGGAGTCATGGGAAGTAGCCCATAGAGATCAATGCCAACAACCTCGAACGGTTCCGCAGGACACGAGACCGGTAGTAGCTGCCCGGCAGGAGCTGATGTTGGCCGCTTTCGACGCTGGCAAATGGCGCAGGAAGAGACGTATCTCACCACACTGGTAGATAAGCCAAGCCAGTAAAAGTGACTTCTTATGCGGTCGTAAGTTTTCTGGATGCCAAAGTGGCCAGCAGTCAAATTGTCATGAGAGGCCTGAAGGACACAAGCACGAAGGCAGCGAGGCAGTACGGGCAGCCAGTGTTGTCCATCAGGATGATGGATATGGCGGTACAGCACAGAGTTTTGTAGCCTGAACTGTGTCAGTTGTCGACAGAGCCTGGCGTTAGGCGGGTGCGAAGCTCCACGAAGGCGGTCTACAATACGTTGACAGTACGAATCGGCGAGTTGTTGAGATCAAAATGATTCATGGTCGTCCGAAGTGAAATGGTCAAGAGTGGTGAAGCACAAAATCGCCGTAGAAGAGACGTCAGGGATTGTGTCATTGGAGGTGGTTGCGGAGTCATTGATGAGTGCGGCTGTAGGAAGTGGGCAGCGAGAAAGAGCGTCTGCGTCTTGGTGCTTTTTACCAGACTTGTAGATGATCTCAAAGTCATATTCTTGCAGACGAAGAATCCAGCGACCAAGACGTCTTGACAAGTTCTTGAGTGTGGAGAGCCAATATAAGGCATGATGGTCCATAACGATGGTAAAATGGCAGCGTGGAGATAGGGGCGAAACTTCTGGACGGACCAAACAACAGCTAGGCATTCTTGCTCGATGATGGTATAGTTCTTCTCGGCAGGTGTGAGTACGCGGCTTGCATATGCAACAACTCTCTCAAGCAAAGAGGTGTCTCGCTGGAGGAGAACAGCACCACTTCCACGGCCGTTAGCGTCTGTGTACAAGATTGTGGGGGCAGTTTCATCAAAATGACAAAGGACAGGTTTAGATGTGCAGGCGCCCTTCCGCTGGTCAAAGGCAGAGTCACATTCTGGTGACGACATGAAGGGAGCACCAGAACGAAGTAGGTTGTGTAAAGGAGCAGCTATAGAGGCAAAGTCACGTATAAATCATTGGAAATAGGAAGCGATGCCAAGGAAACTGCGTAGTTTTTTTGTCTTTTCTGGTTGAGGAAAGCAAAGCACCGCCAAAATTTTGTCAGGATTAGGTCGAATAGCATCCTTGCTCATAATGTGACCTAACACCTTGATCGTCTTGCTTGCAAAGCGGCACTCTTTGGTGTTGAGCTGAAGACCAGCGTTAGCGAGGCATGTGAGAACCTCGTCCAGACGTTGCAGCTGCTGGGCAAATGTGAATGTGATAAGAAAATGTGATGAGAAAATAACAATAGCGTCCAGATAGCACAAGCATGTTTTCCACTTCAGGCCGCGCAGAACAGTGTCAATCATGTGCTCAAAAGTTGTGGGAGCATTGCAGAGGCCGAAGGGCATGACAAACTCGTAAAGGCCATCTAGGGTTACAAACACTGTCTTTTCTTTGTCGTCTTCGTGCATCAGAATTTGCCACTAACCTGAACGCAGATTCAGGCTGGAGAAGTACTCGGCACCTTACAGAGAATCGAGCACATCGTCAATGCGAGGCATAGGGTAACATCCTTGCGTGTAATCTTGTTGAGCGCTCGGTAATCGACACAAAATGGCACGGCGCGATCTTTCTTTCAGACCAAAACGATGGAAGACGACCAAGGGCTACGAATGAAAATTTGATGTTTAATGGCGCAAGGGCCAGGTGTGGCCAAACAGTGCATGTTAATGTTAATGAGTTCGCAGTGGACTGATGGGTTTCTTGAACTTAACGTGACGTGGCTGTAAAGGGGCCTAAAAGAGATGTAAATTCCACAAAATCTATGTGTAATAAAATTATGGGAATGACTATTGGCGTGTCCTATGAACATTATAATGCATAGAGAAAGAATGATGCATTATATAAAATATGTGAGATGCTAAAATTGTCTAGAGCACTACTGCCTCACCAGAGCCCTTGAAAGCCAAGGGCCTAGAGGCATGTGCTATACAATGAAAACTATCGTAGCAGCATCCTCTGGAAAGAGGACGCGCTACGAAATTATTGGGCTTGTGACATGCCGCACATCTGTCAAGAAAGCGAGGACTGCTTTGGTCTTAAAAAGGTTCTTCACCAAGAAACATAACCGGATGCAGGGGAATGCAATGGCGGTATGCAAAAGGGAAATGTTTCCACCTGTCTCTTTCGGCTTCCCGGCACTCCAGGAAGACGTGGAGGACAGTGAGCCTGTCGCCACATCCACCCAGGTTGGAGGCTCGTTGCCGGTCAAGAGAAGTTATGAGTGCCAAATTTATGTCCTATTCTTAGTCTAGTGAATAGGACATCTGTTCGTGTTTTCGTAGTTGGGTGCCAGAAACCTAACTTCGGCTTAATTTGGTGAAATTTATTACTCGTTTCTGCGTCCCACAAGCGTTGCCAGTGGCTTCGCAGTTCGTTTCTTAGGAAAGGCTTCATGTCTATGGCAAGGACAGCAGCAGAATGAATACCAAGGGCTTGCAGAGGGGCGGATTATCTCACATTGCAGCATGTCAGCGAGGTTTTCCTGAATAATCTTGTGCTCGGCTAGAGACACCCGATACGGCCAGCGACGTACGATGGATCTGCCGTCAGTCTGAATTCGATGCATTGTGATGGAAGTCTGACCCTATGTCGAAGAATAGGTGTCGAATGAAGTTTCATGCCTCTTCAACAAACTAAGTAACTGTTGCGTCTGCAAAGGGGTCAAGTCGGGGCTGATTACGGCTGCAAGAGCGGAGGTAGAGGGAGAATGTCCAGCATAAGTAAGTGATTTCAGGGGGAGCCGCCTTCAGGGGTACGACACAGAGAGGCTTGGAATCAACACTGCAAGCCAAAGTGGCACCTTTAGGAAGGAAAATTTTCTCGGATGTTGTGTTCCTTGCGGCGAGAAGCGCAGACCCAATGTCAAATCTAACTAGGCTTGATACAATGGCTATGCCCTTTGTGAAAGAACGCACAGACGGTAATACTAACGCATCTCCATGGTCGATGACATTAGACGTGATGGTAAGAATTTGCTGACAGCATGGAAGTAGCACGGTATCTTCTTCAGAGAGAAGACGAAGTGGCTTGTACTTTTCATTGTCAAGCAAATAATCGGTATCGGTCATATGTATGACATGTTGCCCACAACATATAGCAGCAGAAGCAGAGGCAAGGAAATCCTATCCTAAAATGAGCTGGTGGGAGCATGGCGAGCGACAGCACAGCAAACTGTATGTGGTGGATAATGCCGTCGATCATTACATGCATAGTGCAAAATGCGGAAGAGCGGCTAGAGTTCCCTTGAGCTGCAACCAGTAGTGGTCCATCGTAAGGCGTTGTAACTTTCCTGAGACGCTTACACAAATCAACATGCATAACAGATAAAGTGGCACCAGTGTCCACCAAAGCTTCAACATCCACACCTTCAACGAACACAGACATCATATTACAAGGGCGCGCTGGAGGAATTGTAGTCCTGTCGGTAAATGCAAATTTTTCTCCAGAAACTGCATTACTTAGTTTTCTGGGCGATGGTCAGAGGTGAACCTGGCAGGACGGAGCGGTGATGAGGAGTGGCGGAAGGGCGAAGGTGAGCAGCGTCTGGTGCTGCGGTAACCATTCGGTGCCTCAGTTCTAGAGGGCGGAGATGTAGAACGATGCAGAGGGGACGTGTAACGCCGGTTTTGAGAAGGTACCCCAGAAGAATATGCATCACACTCACTCATGTCATACCCGCAATGCACATCTTGTTTGCGCTTGCAGCAAAAACGTGATATGTGGCTGCGATAACCACAGTAATAGCATATAGGATGAGAAGGTCGCCAAGGCAGTAGTAGGAGCCGCTCGATACGCTGAGAGATAGTGCGGTCAGATGGGGCGATGAAGGCTCAAGTGGTATTGAGGGGACATTGGCCGGAGGAGTTACACCAACCTGAGCGTATGTGGGTAGAGACAACGTTGAATGGACACCAGTTGGAGGTGTGGTAGCAACCTGGGCGTATGTTGGTAGGGGGCGAGGAGCAGGAGTGTCAACATGCGCAGAGCAAATCATGGACGCCAGCTCCTCCTTGATGATGTCACACAACGCTGCACCAGAAGGCTGAGGAGGAAGGACCAACGGAGATGAAAAGCCACATAATTGAAGTTCCTCGCGGATAATCGCCCGATCATTACATGCAGGTCAGGGTCCGCCGTAGAACGGTGTTCGCTGTCTGGCTGCAAGAGTACGAACTCGACCTTGTCGAGGTGCTGGCACATCAAGGCGATGTGAGCAACGGTAGCCGGGTTCCTCACAGCGAGCGCGTTGAAGGCCACAGCCATGACGTACCAGGTACGACCCAGCCATAGCATCACGGACACGGCGACAGAGTGCGAGCACATCCTCGATGTACGATGTGTAGGACTCACTGGAGTGTTGTTTGCGAGCATCAAGAGTTTTCTTCACAAGGGTGGAGCGAACCGCCAGCATTCCAAATACTTGTCAAGCTACCGATTGAAGGTGGCCCAATCGGAGAAATAAATCTCATGATTGAAAAACCCGGTCTTCACCCCACCCGTCAGATAGAACAAGACATAGCAGAGCGTGAGTAGGTCATCCCACCGATTAGCAGAGTTTACGTGCTCGTAATCGTCCAGCCAGTTCTCAACATGTTTACCGCAAAGACCAGCGAACAGATGGGGATCATGCTGCTGGCCACTGATGATCAGAGAAGGTGTGGCGCCCGGTGTCGAGATGGTTACGGTAGAAGCGCCAGGCTGCTCGTCCTGCGACATGCTGGCGGACAGTCGGCACAAGCGGCAACCTGAACAAAACTCCAGGAAGTATGCCAGGAGTGCAGAGGACAGGAGACCAATAGGCTCCTCCGCCACTTGTGATGTCACAGTATGGGCTGGCCTTTATTGAGCCTGAGAGATGCGGCGAAGGACCCTCGGCACAGTCCACTATGATGATGCGACTACCCGCAGGAAGAAGGGCACACACATGATGATAATATACAGATGATGAAGTGCACAATAAACGCCTATAATACATATAAGAAATCGACCGTATTCACTTGCGTAAGGCCAGTACTTTCTTTTTTCTCCAAATTTTGTTACTGGGCACTGGCCTGACATGAGGCAGGCTTATAGCTACTCACTGAGCCCTCTGAAGCATTTAACTGCACTCAGACTGCTATGCAAAATAACATGAACACTGGCGGCTGACTATGACCACATTTACAGTCACCAATTGATTTCTGAACACAAACAATGCCCTGAAAATGTCCAAATAGCCGGGAAGTTAAAAATAAAATGACTGGTGACAGCTAAGTTGATTTCATAGTTTTTTTGGAACACATGTCCACTCTAAGAGATAAACATAACTGATGATGACCCTTACAACAAGCTAGCTGGGTTCAACTTAAACATTCTACCAAAAGATCATACCTCTTGCATTTTTATGAGAT